>NC_142172.1:18913720-19287161 GCF_029865625.1 Vigna umbellata
TATTTCTTACTACCTGCACGTGAAGAATATAGCCCACAATTGCAAGTTGGTTCCAAACGAAGCGTCATTAATAATGTAACAAAACACTAATTTAATGTGCTTTCATTTCTCTTTACTCTTCCCATAACTAGGTTGAGTACCACCATACACTATAGTAAAACCAACAACATTAACTATGTTTACATACACAAAATGTAACTGAAAAACGAACAAACAAAACATACTTGTTTTGTTACCATATTTAGTAAACTAAAATATAAGTTCATCCGCATATTTACAATACTATCTATCTAAAAACACTCTTGATTTCAAATATAAACGTAACCTCCGATTGATGTGACCAAGGATCATTTAAAAATGGTATTCTTTGATGAACTATAGAAAAGTAAATCACTTTTATGTGATGTTAGGTATTTTTGTTTTATACAGATTATATAGTGTTGCATCATGTTTATGAGTGTGATGGAGTTATACCTTGTCAAATTTCTTGAGTATCTTGGTGAATGCTACCATATTCAACGAACTACAAAGAAGATAGAATATGTGGTTAGGAACAAAACTAGTGTTCACATGGGTAATATATAATGCTACCATAAAGGGACTTATGGTAGGGTATGACCTATTTATATATAATGCCATTCAATGAAAAATAGATATATTACGTGTTTATTGGCATGCGCAAAAGCTGAAATGGATACGTAAGAATTTCTTTGCACCAAGGAAAAGTTTCGTAGTCTCATTGCATCTTTAGCATGTCATTGTTCTCATCGTCATGGACATCATGTAAAGTTGAGAAGAAAGCTAAGCTATAAGGTTGAGAAGAGCAAAAAGATGAAGAATTTGGATTTGTTCTCCATTGTTTTGAAACATGCATGAGTGTTGGATGACATAAGTTAAGGATTAATTTGTAGAAACTTAGGTTATATCCTAGGAGAAACGTGTTGGATGATATATCCTACCTATCACACCAACCTCTATCTACCAAATCATTCTTTCTTCTTACGTGGTAGAGTGAAACTTATCCATGCAACTCCACACTCCATTAGTCTCATTATAAATACAATATTTTTTAAAATTTAAGTGAAAATCTAAATTTCATATTAGGTAAAAATATAAAGTTAAATACTTAATATTTTAAAATTTTAAGTTAAAAGTTGTGTCAATTTTTTTGTATGAATTAAACTTATATATATATATATATATATATATATATATATATATATATATATATATATATATATATATATATATATATATAATTTTCCCATGATATAATCACTTTTTTCATCATTCCAATTGAAGGATAAACTACCACATTCTCCTCTTGTCAACATTCCATTAATGATCATAATATTGGTTATATATTTTTAAATCATATACGTAATTTAACCAAGATATAACCACAAAAAAGTTACTTACATTTTAGACTATTATAATCATGATGGATTCTGAAAATTTTATTATATATCTTAAATTAATAATTAATTTTGGCCGTTAAAAAACCATTTTATTTTTTTAAAAATCAATTTTACTTAAATATAAGTCATATATTAAAACATGTAATTTATTTATTTATTTTTAAAACGGTTCGGTTACATACGCAATCAATTTATTCACATAACATGATCAGTATAATAATTGATAAGTGATCAAGTAATTATGTAAGCACTATTTCCATTGTTGTTTATAATAAAAAAAATTGAAATTAATTCTCTAATATTGTTTCTAAAATACTATTGTTATTAGTACCGTAAAACAAAAATTATATATAAATAAATACAACATACTGATAAATTAAGTAAAACGAAAGTAATTTATATATATTAATTACCTATAAGTTTTGAGAAGACCAAGACCTTTATAGAGCTCCACAAAAGCACTTCTAATCATCTTCTCAGCACACTGAATTTTTCTCTTGTTGATGACCTCTCCTCCACACCCTGCTGCTTTCATTGGACTATTCACCAAATCCTCCCACAGCATGGAAGTAACCGCCGTTGGAGTGGTGGCCGGAATATCAATTCTTATGGCCGTTTGAGGCTTTCCCTTCTTTGTCTTCACCCTCATTGCTGAGTTCACAAAACTTAAACCATTCCTTTCCAACGTTGAGATCACTTCATCCATCTCTGAAACCTCCGAATCTGATGAATTTTTTCGTTTTCCAACACTTTCTACATACACAAATGAATATAATTAACAAGTTTAAACTTAATTCATTTTAACAAAATCGTAAAATTATTCCTATCTTTAATTTATGTGAAATTTTCGAATTAATAAGTACTCATGAAATTAATTATGTTAACAATTTTTTTATATTAATTAAGAATATTGAAAATTTTATCATGGTATATGCTAATAACATATATTGATTTTTTGTTTCCTAAGCATAAGTTATAAATAAATGAAATAAGAAAAAAAAACATATTTTAAGAGGCACACACACATATAAATTATTATTAAGAATGATTTTCTAATGATTTAATTTTTCACTTTATTATCTTTTAAATCGAATATACGATAAACAAAACAACTTATATCACAAATAAATCAAACGTAACTAAATAAAACAAGAAGAACCTTTATATTTTATAAGAAACCTTCAAGCTATATATTACAAGCGTGTCACATCTAGTGAACACTTTTCTTCTACATTTATTACTCAATTAAAACTAAAGTTAGTTTATTTGTTTTCGCAATTAGTGAAATTTTGCATTTAAGAAGAAGAGCATGGCTCGGAAGTCAAATCCATTAAAATATATAGCATTCCATTTATTATTTGTTTGAGCAATTCCATTACCATTTTATCTTTAAAATGTATTTTATAAGAAATAGTATATAAATTATTATTATCATTACTTTTTTCAACGTGAGACTTTTAGATTTATCAAAACTAAATATATAATATTAAGAAGTAAATTTTAAATCTAACTCAATAATATAAAATCATTTTTATAAGTGAAATTTATATTTATTTATATATTTTAAATTGCCTATTTTCAATACATAAATAAAAAATCTGTTCACCTGAACGTTGGCTAGGAGAGTGAGGGAAAATTTCAGTATTTGAAGGTCTGAGAGAGTGATTTTTTCTGCGTGTGTTACTGAGAAGTTGCTTAAGGTCGAGCAATATGTTAAGCTGCTTGTTCAATATTTCTCCTCTTTCAACAAACTCAATCTCTTGTTTCTTGTAGAATTGGTTAACCTTGTTAAGTTCTCCATCAAGCTTTGCAAAAAACACTTGCACCTCATCTTCTTCCACAAACAACTGTGCCAGTTCAGTTTCATATACTTCTTCACTTTCTTCTGTTATTGTTTTCTTCACCTGTAATATAAGAGATGAATTTAAGTTTAATTTATCTTTACAAAATTAATTTCTTTTTTAAAAAAAATATAGGTATCTATGAGTCAATATTCCAAATTATAATTTTATGTAGCTACCTCTTTCGTTTTTAAATAATTATGTACGAGTTTATATTCATGAAAATGTAAATTTCTATTTTTATCTAGGGTGCCCAATGGTTTCGTGATGGGTGTGTATGCAATAGTGTTCCCACTATCCATTTTCACCTTGATTTCGTGAGAGAATGAGAAACTCTTGAAAGAAAAAGCAGAAAGGGGTTTCAGAAAAAAAAAAACGACCACTAAACTTGCTTTTTAGCCCTTAATGCCATTCTCACATTCTCCACTTTCATCTTTTTTATTTATTATTTTAAGGACAAGATTTGATACGGAACCCAATTTCAATGTTTTACGTATTAAAATATATGTAATTTTTTTAATAAATTTTATTATTAGTATTTTCTCTTAAAACGCCAATTCAGTCTCCTTGTGAGTATATGAATTTTAAAGGGTATGCTACTATATATATAATTAATAATAATTAGAGGTAAATTCTTCATTACCTTGTGTTGTTTATATATTTATATATTTCCTTCTACTTTTCCTATTGCACATTGCTGATTTTTGGATCATAATAGATTAACAAAATCTCACTTTTTCTTTAACGTATATATTATATTATAACTTTAACATTTCTGAATCATAAAATAATGGATTTATGTTTAGATTACCAGCTATTCATCAAGAATCAAAAGCTTAACAAAATCAGACTCTAATCACGTTTTCTCGCCATACTAAAGAAAAACCGTATGATTTTTGGATAATAAAATAATGGATTTATAGCAGGTTAAAATTAAAAGTTATATATTTAATGATCAAAAGATTAATAATCACATATTTTTTCACCATAAAAGAGAATAGCTTTAAACCTACCAAGATGTTTAATGTAATACACCACATTCCAAACACACACATACTAACCATAGATCATTGACTCTTTTCACTTTTTCGTGGTTCATATTCACCACAAGCAATTCACGTGGCTGTTATACTCACGTAATTCCAAGCCCTCTTAGCCATAAACAAGTTACTTAAATTATGTTAATTTCCTACAAAATTACCAGCTAGTTAACTTTAAGTATGTGGTAATTAATAGCCTCGAAGAAATTTCACTGTCTAAAAACGATGTCATTTATTTCTTCATTTCATTTTTCTGAAACAAAAGTACATGATAAAGACAAAGACACATAAAATCATAAACACACGCAAAGGTTTTAGACATGTCCCTGGAACTCATATTTTACCCGAACCACAAGAAGGAAAAACAAGACAAACCAGAAACACACATGCAGAGACTTTATAAACTATACACACACATATCTATATAGTGATATCTTTTGCAACATAGTTTACCTGAATGATATCTTGCATGTTGTTGTCGTTGTGTGAATTGTAGAGCTTGTTGATTACGAAGCGAAGAGAATCGAAAATGGAACGACCAAAGGTTTGTTGGGGGGGCTGTGATTGGTTGAGAAGTCTTTTGAGTTTGATGATTTTGATGTATTTCTTGAGCTGTCGGTAGTTGACAAAGGCCTCCTTCCATTCTGGTATTAGTTGAGCTTCAAGCTCCTTTGAGAATTTCACCATTTCGGGTTTGGTTTGTGGTGAGAAGAAGAGGAAGAGAAGAGAAGAGTTTGAGAGATTGAGAATGTGATGAAGGGGGGATTTTATAAGAGAAGAGCCATGTGGAAAACTTTTCAAACATAATGCTTTACATTTGCTTTTTCATACATGCTTTCCATTACTGTTTGCCTTAATAAGAAGAATAGGATTAACAAACAAAAATGGAATTAGAAAAAAAAAACATGTTTGGAATATCCCAAACACTTTTGAAAAAAATTAAAATAATTTGATGAGAGAATTTTACAAATTAATTTATGCATAAACTAAATATTATTTTATTTAAGTTATAGAGAAACTAATTGCTTTTTTTTTTCTTCTTTAAAATTAAAGAAGAAAATTGTCTAAATATATTTAAAATGAAGTTTGTTCTTGCAAGGATTGTAAAATAACTTAAACGAAATTGAGTTGCGCTGTTTCCTCTATCTTAATATTTTAAATATTCAAAGGTTGGATAGTTAACAAATATTTAGAGACTAAATTTTCATATTTCTGAATGGTGCCTTCATCTTATCTTACCTTAAATTAATGTAATGATAAGTTTGATGGTCGAATGCTTACTAAAATTGTTTCGCATCAACTTGTTTATATTATGATATCGAATACTTAAATATATGATTAGCATTGTATAATATTATATATATATATATATATATATATATATATATATATATATATATATATATATATATATATATATATATATATATATATATAGATAGATAGATATATAAGAATGAGACTTTTATTTAAAATTTATATTTTTAATTTTTTATGTAAAACTATTTATTAAATTATTAAAATTAATTTTATTTAATATTTACTTTTAATAAATATTAAGGCTAATATGTTTAATATTTATTGAATAATTGATGATTTTAAATAAGTTTTTTAATCTTTAACTTTGAGAAACTTTTCCTCGACCAAAGCAACTATTATTAGAACTGTTAGTATTATTCTATAAGTATTTGTAAAAGGATCTATTCTTCTATATAATTAAGAATGTTAATAGATTTATCGTTTTCCAAATTTATAATTTCCCTTAAGATATTTAATTACGAAAATAAATCAAATTCATCAAGATTCAACAAATTATCATATTTTAAAGAGTTTTTAAGATTTCGGTATTATGTTTTTCAAAACTTTACTAGTGACTTTAATTTTTTTAATGTTAAATAAAAACTAAAAATTAATATTATTGCTTTTACCTATATATATATATATATATATATATATATATATATATATATATATATATATATATATATATTATTTTGTTCACTCAACGAACACTCATATTTTCTAACTCATTTTTTTTTATTTCTTTTTATAAATTTATTCATAGCTTTTTTTTTATGCAATTAAAGCCTTAACTTTTCTCTTCTTCTGAATTTTTTAATAGCCTAATTCAAATATTATAGTTCATATATATGTTTATTTGTATATATATAAAAAATTATAATACATAAAACACTACTAAAAGTAAGTATATATAAAAAGAAAATGAGTTAAAACAACAAAATATGGTTCTAGTAGTCAAGAAAGTAAACTCGAACATAAACTTGTATTATTCGATTTCTTTATTTTTCTCAAGTCTCAATTTTTTCATAAACTTGCAAATTTTATTTTGATGTCAATCATTAATAAAAATAATTAAAAAAAGTTATTGTTTTTCTCAGTTAGAATCCTAAACCTAAAAAGAAACTCTAAAATAGAATAAAGTAAAGAGAGACAAAAGAATGAAATTAGTATATGAAAAATCACAAAGATAAAAGAAAAAATAAAATCAAAATTGAAATCACATAGATTATTGAGTGGTCGACCAATTGTAAAATTATTAAAGTTCGCTTAAATGCAGTTCAATGTACTTTAATTTAATTGCATTTTTTATTACCATTTTTTTCTTGACAATCAATTGATCTAATCATGTTTTAATTTAATTTGTCATGTAATAAAAAAAACTGAAGTTATGAGAATCAATGTTACAAATTATATGTCCATTTTGAAGTTTCAAAAAATATAAAATTCAATGCAACTAGAATTGAAAATAATATTTATAGAAAAAGTTATAATTAAAACATTAAGCAAAGATCACATGAGTTAAAAATACATAATTAAAGCAAATATATACCTTCAATTATTTTTAAAAGAAGATGATTTAAAAACAAAAATAAATTACATGGAAATTACATTCATCAAACAAAGATTGTGTAAGCTTGAATCAATAAAGGTTAAGATCATGTAATGCACTATAATTTATTGTATATCGTTTATTTATTTATTTATGGATTTATGTTAACTTATATAAATATATTAGAATTGTTTTAAGACTCAAAAGTATTGATTAGATTACGTGAGTATTAGACAGTATAAAATGGACTATTAACATTTAGTATTTAACGTCGGTCTTAAAAAAAAATTACCGTAAAAAATAACTAATATTATTTTTTTTAAATAAAATGAATAATTAGAAGTCGAACTACTCATTCACACACACACACACACATATATATATATATATATATATATATATATATATATATATATATATATATATATATATATAATATTTGGTTAAAAATCAGCGTCTAATTTTTTGCTTTGGTCCTTATTTTTGTCAATTTTGTTTGATGTGGGATTCATTTTTTTCGAATGTTCAATGTAGTTCTTAATTTCGTAATTTATGTTCAATTTAGTCTTATTTGCTAACGATGTTTAAATCGTTAACGGCAAAATGTCTACAGCATCAATCAGTGAATTACATGACCGTCATTAGCTGACTAGACACATCATCCTTGACACGTCATCATCATCTCCTATCTCCAGAAATCCTAATTTCCCCCAACACAGAAACTCTAGCCACCACCTAACCCTAGCTGTCGTCGTCACGCGAAGGACTCATTGGACCACCACTAGTCTTGTGCCACCACGGCCACCAGAACATCCTCCGCCGCATAAATGCTAGTATCTCACCCAACCTTCTCCACGCCAACCTGCAAGGAGAATTTCAGAGAAGCAATCTCAATCGCGATGAAACGTGTTGCTACCACACTCATGACCAACCACCATCTTCGCACCTCCATCATCAGAGATTTCGAAACCTTAACCAGAAACCTTTCGCGAACATATCACATACTGGCTGGCTGCGTCGCTGTTCCAAATGCTATGTCACAAGCATCGCAAAACCAAATTGCGAGTTCCTTGTGCCTTTGAGCAACGTTGTCGTGAAGCTTCTTCATTCTCCACCAACCATCATTAACCTGAAACATAGAAGATCAAAACCCAGAGAACCAGAAATCTCCTTCAAACCATAAATCTCGCGTGACAACACTGGAGCAAGCTTTTCCCCAATCTACAAATGCAAATTTGAAACCCTAATTTTTGGGTGAAGAAAGAGGTTGTCACATGTCAAGCCCTCATTGGCGCGACCATCCTTAGTCAACTATGGTCCTAGCCACGTCAGCTAATAACTACCATGTAATTCATTAATTGGTGCTGTGGACATTTTGTCGTTAAAGATTTAAACGTTCGTTAGCATAAAGGACCAAATTGAATATAAATTACGAAATTAGGGACTACATTGAAAATTCTAAAAAAATGAGTCTCACATCGAACAAAGTTTACAAAAATATGGACCAAACATGATATTATGCCTCTAGTTTTTTGTAAAGATTTAAAATATCTTATTGGAAATGAATGTTCACGAAGTTGAAAATTAAAAACATTGACGTTATAACACATTAGATTTCGGACAATTAAAAGGCTGATGTTTAATAATTTTTTAAATTATTAAAAGAATCTTTCTCAAAAGATTATTTATACTCTTATAATGCCATACAATTAAGAAGATTGTATTTATTATTGCTTAAATCAATAAAAAAATGCAACGCGGAAGTCATTTTTTTGTACCCATTAGAAGTCAGCCCCTTACTTATCTGATAGCTAATGTGACACGATGTTAGCCTCCTAGGGCGTCACACGTCATATGTTGTTTTATGAATTAAGAAAAACAGCATGAGAGCATATCCTTTCTATTTTTTTTTTCACTCTCTCTTCTCAGGTCTTAAAACAGTTTCGACAACAAACGCGACAACCACCAAAGGTAACTTTTTTCTTCATTTAATACAAATGCATGCTACATGGATGATTTAGGTATGATTTTAATTCGTTTTGACCGATTGCTTTCATCCATGGATACTATTTTAAATAGCATCGAGTTATCTTTTCTTTTTCACCGGTGATGACTCCTCTATTGTGGCGACGACACCATCCTCCAATATACACGATTAGTTTTCAGATTTTAGTTTCCAATCTATTACACATTGTCTTTTGATTGGTTGTTAGATGTGATTTTGGTATTTTTCTTTGCCAAATTTTTGGATACCATGGTTTGCATATAATTATTCAAACTTTTTAGGAATTGGATTTGATTAAATTGTATTTTTAGTTCTCATTGCACTTTGTCTGTTGTTTTTTGAATGTGACATGGTTATATTTTGTCTTCATCATTATTGTTTTCATTTTAGACAATTTTTTAGTGTGTTTTTTTGGCATTTTTTTATATTTTTAAAATATTTTTATTATGGAATTTATATTTATAATTAGATGTCGTATGTTTAAATAATTTAATTGTATTAAAATTTATTATAATGATAGTTAAACACTGAATGAATCGTAATTTTCGTTTGAAATTTAGTACAAATGATTAAAATTTTAATTATTTGTTTTAAATCTAGAATTGTCCTATCGGTTTGGAAAAATAATTTTTTTTATAATATGTTATAACGTGTACATTAAAGTTTATGCATAAATTTAATAAAATTTTGGTTGAGATAATTTTGTATTGTTCTTTGGAGACATACGTAATTGTGGTCATGAATAATCACTTTCATTTGATGTATTTTGAAGACCAATGTGAAATGCTATCAAAATTTTATAAAATTTATGATGTTAGATTTCTTTGTATATGTGTTAGCTGATTTTATCCCCGCACATAGTAGTTGTAGGACGAAAACTTGAAGGAAGACAAACTATTCATAGTGTTCCTCTACTGTTCATGTAACAACTAATGAATTTTAAAATTTCCAGGCTCTGAGTGTCTGTGCCAATTTCAAAAATTTATTTGGTGAGATAAGCCTTAAACACATTTATAGTTTGACCAAAAATATTGATCATGTCATACTTTAACTCACTGTTATACTATATTATTATTTTTAGTACTTTTATGTATATAATGACTTTTTTTTCTTTTATATATATATATATATATATATATTAGGTTTCTACTTATATAACAACAAACCAAAAACTAGAATAGATAATAATTCTATATTAAAGCAAGAACTTTATTTACAAAAAGTATTCTACTTAAAGTACAAAATATTCTATAGATTACCTATTAAAACTACATTACATTTGTATTATATATTTGCACAAGTTTTTCTTACATACGCTTTATCTTAATTGTATCTTATATTTTGTCTTGCAAAAATGTTACCATATTTCTGAAAACCATGACATATTATGCGTAGTTAAATGCGATTTTTACCCTAAAGTTATAAGAATGAATTTATGAATCTTTCTGTTCTTATATATGTTCCTCAAGTTTCTATTTGATGCATTAGTTAAACTTATATACTTAAACTCCTAATGAATATAGGAATAATTATTAAGATAATTTGACAAATTTGTTGAACAAATGAAAAATGGATGAAGAAATAAAACTTCCATCTTGTATATAAGCATTTGGTCAAGATCCAAATGTGGAAGGTTTTATATAACTTTTGTCAAGATATCATCAAAATGCACTCTAAAAAGTTTTATTCCTCAACATTTTACTTGCATTATTTTCCTTAATAGTGGAGACTTAAAAAGGGTCTATACTTTTTTTAATGTGAAAGAGGAATCTACTCAGAATATTCCCAATTCAAAAAATTGATTAATGCAACTTAATTGAGGTTGGGAAAAACTCTTGCATCATAATCTGCAAGATTAGTAAGTTGTGGAACTAAGTGTAAGACCCCCAATTATTGCTTCTGCATATGCTACCTCATCTTCCACAAATCCATAATTAATCATACGGACTGACAGTTTTTTATTTTTTTATTTTTTTGCTTAGGAGTGAACAATTGAAAAACCCCTTATGCAATTTTTCAGAGAATTAAAAGATAGAATAATTAGTAAATTACTAAACATATTTGTTTTCCACAACTATTGATGATATATAGAGTTCTTTCGATGCTTTATTAATGCCAAACAGGTTTACAAAATGCTTTTGATTTTGTAATTCAATGGCGACTTTCATACGTATCTTAACACTAATTAATTGGCAACACATGCATACATATACACGAAATAAATAAATATATATATATATATATATATATATATATATATATATATAAGGGTTTAGAGGCTTAAAACAAATTAAGAAAGAGAGACTCTTTGATTAAAATTTATATTTTGAATTTTTATGTAAAACTATTTATTAAATTATTAAAACTAATTGTATTTAATATTTATTTTTTAATAAATAATTTTATTTAAATTATTTAAATTATTTTTGGAATTCAGCATAGAATTAAGAAAGATAACAATAGGGTTGACCTTGGATTGACCTTTTACTTTGTGAGTTAAGAAGGAATGCAAAAGGTAAAAATAGAAAAAATGGGAGTTAAATATAATATAATGACTAACTTTTGTTCTTTGTGTTCCATAATGTGTATCAATTTTGAGTTAAATTGGAAAATTTCCATTTAGATTACTATGAAGATAAGTTATTATATTTAAAAAAAAGTTTTTTTTTAATTGATATTAGGAAAGGACGAAGTTTAAATAATTTCACAATAATATTTCAATTGAATATATATCTCATAAATGCTGAAAATATAACAAAAAATAGAACATTTTCATTACACTCTGTAAAACCGACACCCTTCTTGCATTTATATTGTAAAAATATTAAAATGTGTGTCCATTAATTCCCTATCTTGATGTTAAATGATGTAGTTATACCTAAGTTGGATTGATTATATTATTCCTTTGAATCATGGATAAGCATTCATCATATATCTCTCCAAATTTATTCAAGCTTCTTGAAAAGTGCTTTCAAATTATTGGCTACCTAATTAATAATGAACAATAATAACACTTATTGCTTTATATATTGGCTAGCAAACGCTTAAGCACAATCCACATCTCTATATAATATATAATACCGACAAATGTATAATATTTAATAATAATAATAATATGCATATGATGAATTTGTAAAGTGCTGAAGCTGACACATCTACGGCTAGGGATTGGCTTTCATAATATATATATATATATATATACTTTTTCCTCTACACAAGAATTATCCTTTTGTTTAGGTCTATAAACTTTTAGTGTTGTAATTTATCACCATGACTTTATCTTATCTCTTAGTCATCATTATACTACTTGATTCAACTATTCAAAATATCTCAAGCATTACATTAATTAAAATATATTATTTGTGTAAAAAACTGCATCACCGTCATCTAATTATGAATTATTGGTATGAATAAAAAATAATTTTTGAAATAGTATTATATTTAAAAAACATTAACAATTAGATTAAAATATACAATTGTACATTATGAATATTTGAATAATCTATAAATCCTAATTGACTAAAACAATTAAATAAAATATATATTTGCCTATATCAAAATAAATTGTAAAGTGCTATGTTTTTATTTAGGTTTAATAGCCAATTTAGTCCTCACTTTGGTTGAAAAATCTCAATTTAGTCCCTCGTTATAAAAGTGTTTTGAATTAGTCCTAACTTTTAAAATAGTGGGTCAGATTGGTCCTTTCTGTTAAATATAAGTTAACAAAATTAATGGATGATGATGTGACACAACTTAAAGCTAACGAGGGACCAATCTAACACATCAGCTTTAAGCTGTGTCACATCATCATCCATTAATTTCGTTAACTTATATTTAACGAAAGGGACCAATCTGACCCACTATTTTAAAACTTAGGACTAATGTAAAACACTTTTATAACGAGGGACTAAATTGAGATTTTTCAACCAAAGTGGGGACTAAATTGGCTATTAAACCTTTTATTTATAAATTACTATTAATTACTTAATTAGCTATATAAATTGCTATTTTTTAACATCCCATAGTCTCATAATTTATATATTGTAACATTACATTAACGTAACATCTCATAATCTCACACTTGAAAATTCATAGTTGATATATATCTATATATGTTTTAAACTCAGATTTCAACTACAAAATCATAAATATAACTTAGAATTCTTCTACTTTATTCTTCTATCTCTCTCTTCATTAGCACTGAATCAGACGACATTCCTTCATCTGCTCCCGTATAACGAATTATACGATCATCGCACATACACAAATACAAACAAGTAGGGTGAGCTGACATGCAACCAATCATTTATAAAACATGCATAATTACTTTGATACACTCAACAAACCTCGTATAATTATGTTAGACACCCTCATACCATCATACAACAATCGCATCATAGATACTCATCCCACAATACCATAATAGACACTCATCCCGATGATACGTTGATGAGCGGTCACGGGAGGTTATGCACTTGTGATGACTTCTACTTCTTCTTACAAATACACTTCAAAAATACTACATATCATCCACAAGGTTAATTCTTAACACTATGTCCAAAACCGGCACATAGACCAGGACCTCCTGCTCCTCTCACCACATAATTCATCCTTCTCTACTTGAGATTGGATGATTATTAGAGTATCAAGATAACCTCCAACTACAGGACCCTTAACATCAACATATACACAAATACCATATCATTACTGAATCTCTCCACGAGACTCATACCATGCTCATATTCCTCAACTCACATTATACCATTACAAAATCTCCCCATAATACTCATATCATGTTCGGATGCATAAATTCAAATCCAATATAATAAAATACAATCATCACAGAAATCATACAAAATGAATATATAAATAAATTAACAATACTAAAATATCACTATAAATGGTCACCGGAGAAGAATCAAATGTTTAACGAATCAAACTCACCATAAACGCCAGTACATATGACTAGTCACAACTTACTGGATTTGACCTGGGCTGCTCTATGATCAGGGATGTACCAACTCCGGTTTTTAAGATTTCTCTATCCTACCATCACAATTATAATTCATAATTCCATATCTACCACAATAACATGAATTCATCAGACATTTTCATTCCAACGAGATATATTGCACAATAGTTTAATAGTACATAATCTGTTCAACAAGATTTAAGTTAAAACTTGTTGAGTAGACTTCCAGGAAAGAGAGGTGCGTCACAATGGACAACTTAAGTACCAAGTCTTTCCTTAGCCAAAGCAAAGTGTTTCTCAACTAGTTTTAACAAATTTCTTATTTACAGATTCAAAACAACAGCATATAATATTAACACAGAAATTCAATATAGATACATATACAGTAAGCATTAACAGTATTCACACAGAATTTCAAGACATGAATAGTAATAAAACAATACTAAATCATAATATAAAAGCTTAGAAAGGTTAGCTCTCCTACCTCTATTCCAGACTTCTCTTGCTCCGAATTTTTTTCCCCAAAAACCTTTTAGAACCTCTACTCTTCTTGAACTAAAAATTTCTTCCTAACTCTTTCTTCTCTATTTCTCAAGCTCTTACTTGATTCTTCCTCTCTTTGTGCAGAATAATCTCTCCTCTCATGGCTATTTATAGTCCAAAAATTTTACTATTTAACAATTTTTTAATATTATTTATTATTTTAATATTATCTTATTATATTAATATTTTAATCACCACTTGGCCTATTTGATCCCTCAATAATGCCTTAAAATCTGAGTGCTTTATCCACTATTAACATTTTAAATTTTTTTTTTCGTTTTTTTAAACAAAAAGGTAGAAAAGAGTTTGAACCCATCACCACAATTTTCTACCAATTAAGCTACCAAAATTTCTTATTTAACTTTCCACATTTTATTTTTTTACATAAACTTATTATATTTTCCATTCACAAAGAACTTTATTTCTACTATTAATAAAATTATAAATATTTTTCACGGGTCTTACAATTTTTACTCTTTTTTATGAAATTAAATATTTGCACATGTAAGTCGGATATCATAATACATGTATCACCACCATATTAACAAGTGAGTAATTAAATACCACTACTTATTATCTATGATTATTCTTAAAAATATTTATTTAACCCATCAGAGATTTTACTGTAGATATATTGCATGTAATTTCTTTTTTATTCCTACTTAAATGAGTTTTGGTTGTTTAAACTTGACCTAATTTAGATAAATTTAGAATATCATAATACTTGGTCAAGCATGATTCACATTAGTATTTCAATAAGATTATTTTGTTGTAAAGTATGTCACTTATTAAGAAGAATATCATCTCGATATCTTGGATTCGAGGAAAGACAGAGAGTTTACTAAAAAGAAGTTTCTTAATTTTTTTTATAATTTTTCTCAATATCAGACTCTATTATGGATTTATGACCATATATTTTATAGGGTCTCTTATCCTAACACTATTAAAATCAAAAGTAACTATAAGGTAAATAAAGAAATTGAAATCTACATTAACTTAATAAAAAAAAATTAATGTGAAAATTTAATAAGATCATTAGATTATAATAATAAAGTTAATATTCCAAATATCTATAAATGACACGATAACATAATCAACAATAAAGTACTTGATAACCTTAATAACAATAATTAAAATAATTTTAAAGTGATGCATTAAGGTTAACTCAACCTCAATCTTATAATTCCATTTTAAAAGATTAAAGTTGTATTTATGTGTGTGTGTATATATATATATATATATATATATATATATATATATATATATATATATATATATATATATATATTTGAAGTTGATGGCATGAGCTGTGAGTGAGATTTCCAACACTTATGTATGTGAACAATGGTACATTGAAAATTGTTTAAGAAATCATTGTCTGATGACACAGCAGAGGCACCATTAGTAATGGGGAGGTTTTGCTTCCTAAAACAACGTGTTGAGATTCCCTTCCACCAGAATCTACGAACATGACCTACTTTCTAAATGCAAACAGAAACATGGCTTATCTACACCCCACATAGGATCTTGCTTCGACTATTGCATAGTTGTTCACTACAGTGTTTCTGACAAAGAACTAGGGTTTTTTTTTTTTAGTGGCACCACAGCCAATTTACACAATAATTATCATTTTAATGTGGATCATGACGTTGGTACATGGAGGTGCCCATGATTGTTATTATGTTGCTCCCACTAATACACAACACAATATCTCTTATATAAAATATACATTGCTTTAAGTTATTGGGATTGCATAGGAATGACCCTTGGTGAATGCCAAGTTTTGATTAATTGATTTCATGAAGACCAAAATTTCAATGCATTGAACAAAAGTTTAGTGGGTGGCTGCTAGCTCGTACATATAAATATAACTATTATTTTATAAGTTAATTTTGTAGTATTAAGTTAAATTTAAATCTTATTTTTTAAAATAATATCAGAATTTTGATTTAATGAGATTTGTTGAATTTATTTAGTTGGTCCGAATTTTATCTTATTAAATATATTTGAATTAAATTCTTTTTCAAAAAACTTCATGTTAAGAACATTTGAGTGTGTACTAATGTTCTTGTGGAAGTAATGTCTCTGGTTTAGCAAAGTACATGAATGTTAATCAGTTTTAGCACTGTAAACATATATTTTTCCTATTGTATATAAAATAACATAGTTATACTATTAATGTTAAATTTATGTTTTAAACTAACACAGTTTAAGGTTAGATTGGCCAATAATCTTGAGGAGGGTACACATGCAGAATCTTATTATCTCATCCACACACTTTATAACTAAACTAGCAGCAAGAATATTACTTAATATTTCTAATATCTTGATAAGGAATGTTACTTAGTTTCCCTCCATACACCTTATCAGTATTAATGAATATTCCTAAGTCAATGTTGTAATGAACACTGGGGTTTGGAGTTCAGAAAGTTAAGAATCTTTTTACACAGATTTTTAGGAAATCTTATTTTTCGTTTTGGTCCATCTTAAATAAGTGTTTTCGGTATGGGAAAAGGGTAAGAGGCACTAGGATAAGTTCCCCAAAATAGGCATTTATGTAATAAATTTATTTTTGTTTATATTATTATTTAATACTTGGTCCTTTTCTTTATATATATAAATGTAAACAAAATTTAAATATATTTTTCTTCTTCAACCTTCTAAAACGTTTTTTTAAAAAAATAAAGCTTTGAATTCCAAAGATGTGATTTGATTTTATTAATATTATCTCCAAGAAAGATTTGTCATCATAATATCAATATTTGATAAGAACAAACGTTGAAAACATCACCATCTAACAAATTTATAAGTAAAAGAAAATGTATTATAAAAAATTCAAAAATTAAGAAAATCATCTCTCAATAAAACCTCATTTTCATATAATAATCATCAAAAGTGTTTCCATGTATATTTAGTATCTATATATATATAGATACAAATGTTTAAGCAACTTAAAAACTCCTAAAAAATATTAGAAAATTGAAAAACAAAAACAAATTATTTACCCAAAGAAACGTCTTGTCAAATAAAATTTCTTTCTTGCCCAACAAACTTATAAAATTCGAATTGCTTATTAAATAAATTATAAAAGTTTTAATTGCTTATATTTTTTTATATAAATGCACTAAACCCATTATCTTTATTCCATCTAAGTTTCAAGCTTTATAAAATATTACAAATCCTAAAGAAATTTGTTATTTCAAATATTTGTTGTTGTCATAAATCATTTAAATTTCAATAATTTTTCAAGTTTTTGCAATATAGCATCCATAAATAGTCCTCTATCATACATAGCCTCAGCCATGATGACTCTAACCTTTCAGAAGAGTCACGGAACGACTATAAGATGTCTTGCCTAATTTACAAGTCGATCATGTGTTTACTTTAAATCCTTAAATACACATATACATACATAAAAGTATAACTACTCTAATTCTTAGTGCTCACTTTCAAGAGTGGTGCTATATAGCAGATCATTGTCAATCTGTATACCAATAACAGGTCCTCTCTATAGGATCACCACATATAAAAATTATTGTACTTTATTAATAATCAAAGCAACATGATGCAATATCCACTATGAAATTCCCTTCTTCAAATTAAAAACCTATTTAAATTCTATTTGCTAGTCCTCTTTTTTTATATATATTCTCTTTTACCATGATGAACACTTTTCAACCCACAATTTAGTATTATAAACTGTGTATACATTATTTGATTGGGTAGAAAATCTAAATGTTAGCAAGCAATAGGATAATACCCCATTGCACAGTAGAAAGTGGGTTAGATAAAATAGCATGTTTATCCATTTATAATATATAAAATACGCATGCCCTTTTCTCTCTCCTTTTTCAAACGATAAAATCAGAATAGAAAATTCATATTCAATCTCTGTCTACTACGAAAACTCATGGAATCAGAAGAATATATTACACGTAGATTAGTCTTTGACCTGGCGAAATAAGAAAAACTGGTGGCATCACAAAATATTAAAATCACGTTTTCTGTAAACTTGCACGCATGCAATATAATAATGCAGTTAACGTATATTTGTGTGAAACGTTACTGCTAAAGTTTGAACAAAGTTTCTTGAAATTAGACACTCATGTAGAAACATATATAGCAGCTATGCATAATCATGAGATGACGCTTAATCAGAGTGAAGTTTGACCCGTTTTATTGCATTTGCATGCGGAAAAAATAGAGTCATCCATGATTTCTCTTGAACAATGATACTTTAACACGATAATCTCTTTTACACCCGTTTGATGTTATTGCTAATTAGCTTTCACTCTTTTTTTTTCTTTTCAAAATACAAAAGTTAACTTTTATTAAAACCATTTTATCTTTATAAAAATTACCAAATAATAGTCAAATGGTGTTAAATAACCCTTTTATTTTCCCTTAAATAAAAGTGCCTTAGTTGTTAAAGTGTGTGGCTGCTTATTCTTCTCAAATTCTTCTATTCTACATTAGAGTGTGTTATACGTAAATGACAGAATATCACGTACTTGTTAGTGTAATATGAGTATGATCCCTCTTATTTAGATGGATAATTATATTCAAATCAAAATCATCGATGTGTTATGTGCAAAATGTAATATCATTGTGCATATATGAATGTGGACGTACTAGTACGAAGATGTTGTTGTAAAAGCTGACAATAAAAGAATAAAGATAACGAACAAAGGATTTCTTGAGGCGTGTAGATCATTATCCTTAAGGACTTATCCGCGGTGTATTGTGCAAGTCTTCCAGGATACAACAAAAACTTCTCAGAATTTCTGAGATCTCAGAACTAGCAAGGATCTCTAAAAAGAGAATAAAATAAACCCAGAATATTTTTCAGTAAAAGAAGAAAAGAGAAAGTAAGAAAACCAAGAGAAGAGAGAATGAGAGAAGAATGATTTCTAATAATGATTTTGGAGTGAATGAAGTGCTCTATTTATAGAGTTCATGGATCAGACCCATGACCTAAAATATCTACAAGAGAAAACCTCTTTTTTTATTAATAAAAGTAACGTGCAATCAAATATGAACGTTGGGAGCGTGCCTTTAGGGAAAATATCTCCAAACCAAACGTTGGAGGCAAGAGGCTTGCGGTCCAAGCTCAGAAAAATTCTTCCGTATTTGATGGCTTCCGTAACTGACCATCCAAAACTTTTGTAATATTATATTATAAAATAACAATCCCCATATATTGCAAAAGATAAGAAACAAAGATTGAAAGAAAGAAAAGAAAAAAGAAGAAAAAATCATGGGTTTTATAAGATGTAATGCATCAGAATTGGTATAGCAAGCTATATGAACAAATCCTAGATCAATAAACTTAACACACAGTATAGTTTATATAGCAAGCTATATGAATCAAAGATACTTGAGTGTATTAGAGGTTTATCAATCACAGTACACCCCCACAATCCTTACTGTAATAGTTGTGATGCGCTTACTAGGCCATGCGCGTTCCCGGTATTCATGAGTGCTCTAGAGATCATGCCAAGATCCCATGCAAGCGGCCCCACTTGACACTCATATAGGTGATTTCATCAAGTGTATGTTGCAAATCATACATCATCCATAAGGGATATGAAGACCATTAAAAACTTTGTTTTATTACAAAGTTTAACCTCTCAATAATGCAGTCTATAGTACTTTCACACACACCATATATAGGAATGGACATATTTGATTTAAAATCAAATTAATGCTATCAAAACTAACAAGTAACTTGTTTTTACTCATATGAATCTTATTCATGGGATCTCTAATCACAAAGGTTGGGTTACCATCACTTGTTTGTCAGTGGCTTAAGTCCCATTCTCCTCGATGTTTCTAAGATCATATTTCTTCCCAAGAGTTTTGTCAGAGGATCTGCTAGATTCCATTCTAACTTCACATAGTCAATGGAAATAGTTCCACTCTTTAGCAGCTGCTTCACCAAATTGTGTCTCAATTGGATATGTCTATTCTTTCCATTATAATTCTTGTTTTTAGTTATAGCTATTGTCGATTGGCAATCACAATGTATCGACACCGATGAGGTTGGTTTCATTCTTAGTGGAATGTTTGCTAAGAAGTTTTTCAACCACTCAGCCTCACTACCAGTCATTTCAAGAGCGACAAACTCAGATTCCATTATTGATCTTGCAATAATTGTTAGCCTGACTGATCTCCATGTAATCGCACAGTGTGAATACATAACCACTAGTGGATTCTGTCTCATCTGAATCAAAGATCCAGTTGGCATCATTATACCCTTCTAGTACAGGGAAATCCACTATATTCAATGGCATAATCCATTGAACCTCTTAAGTATCTCATAAGCCTGGAAAGTGCATCCCAATGTTCTTGATTTGGACATTGAGTGTACCTACTCAGTCTATCTACTGCATACGCAATATCAAGTCTAGAAAATCTCATCAAGTGCAGTAAGCTCCCAATTAGCTGGGCATACTGAGGCTGAGATAACGATTCTCCTCTATTTTTCATTAATTTAGAGTTAGCATCATAAGGGGTACTCACGGGTTTGAAATCATAATACCCAAACTTCTTAAGAAGTTTCTCAATGTATGTTCTTGGGATAGTAATACACTATCTCCCTTCCTTACGATTCTAACACCTAAAATTACATTGGCTTCACCCATATCTTTCATTTCAAAGTTTGATCCTAGAAAGATTTTAGTTCTAGCAACAATTTCATTGCATGTACCAAAAATTAACACGTCATTCACATACAAACATATAATGACACAATATCTACTTTCAAATTTAGAATATTATCAATATCATTAGGTGGAAAGCCAATTTTTTTTTCAAGTAATTAAGTAAAATTACCTATACCTCCACAATTTTAAAATATTTAAGATTGGTAAACGAGAAAATACCTGATTGTGCTTCTCTCATTTGTAGGTAAAGTATACGAAAAATTACTCGAGTACCTAGCCTCATCTTATTTCTTTTTCTTTCTCTAGAGAGAAATCTTCTCCACCTTTCCTCAAACATTACAAAGGCACGACATATGAAAATTAGGATGCATCATCCTAACTCCAACGAACTCCAAGTTGTCTCCTTGTCTCCCTCTTCTTCATCCTCATTCGCGATCCCTACAAATGCGATCAAAAGCCACCTTGCTGCGAGCACCTTGCCAGCCTCCAAAAGTTCTATCTAAAGAAGACCTCAACTTTTGACACGTGCGAAAGTGATTTTGTGAAGGACCGTCTGAGTTCCGGAAGCAATGGTTTGGCTCTCCGAAGGCATGTTGTTGATGTCAACCATAAGTCCTTAAGATTATTGTAAAAGTTGACAGACAATAAAAGAATAAAGATCACGAACAAAGGATTTCCTAAGGCGTGTAGATCACTGTCCTTAAGGACTTATCTGCGGTGTATTGCGCAAGTCTCCAGGATACAACAGGAACTTCTAAGAATTTATGAGGATCTCAGAACTAGCAAGGATCTCTAAAAAGAGAATAAAATAAACCCAGAATATTTTTCAAGAAAAGAAGAAAAGAGAAAGTATGAAACCAAGAGAAGAGAGAATGAGAGAAATATGATTTCTGATAATGATTTTAGAGTGAATGAAGTGCTTTTTTGTTTATAGAGTTCGTGGATCAGATCCATAACCTAAAATATCTACAAGAGAAAACTTCTATTTTTATTAATAAAAGTAACGTGCAATCAAATATAAACATTGAGAGCGTGCTTTTAGAAAAAATATCTCCAAATCAAACGTTGGAGGCAGGCTTGAAGTCCAAGCTCAAAAAAATTCTTCCCCGATGGCTTCCGCCGGTGACCATCCAAAACTTTTGCAATATTATATTATAAAATGACATATGTTTCTTTATAACAAAAAAAAAGTGATTTTAAGTTTTAGATATGAAGTTATATTAAATATTCTTAGGAGTTTTACCACTATGAAAAATCCAAATCAACATTTTTTTATAAGGAAAATAGTGATGGGCACTGTAGCTCATAGACAACATCTCATTTTCTTTTCTCTATTTTTTTGGTCAACTATAGTGAATATGATATGAAGAAAAATTTATAGAAAAATGAAGTCTGTAAAGTTTTCAAAATATTTAGTTTTGCGATGTTCTTTTGAGTGAAGCTTGTGAGAAAATTAGACCAGCATTAAAATGGTGAAACTTTTTTTTTTAAAAAAAGGATGTTTTGAAAAAAAAGTTACAAAAATAGACCAGCCGTGTTCGTATTAGTTTGGTACGATTTTTTTATAAAGGGATCATATTAGGATAGCACAATCTTAATATAAAATATTTTTAAGTTGAAAATAAATCATTGTAATATGACTTTAGTTCTATATTTTAAATTGAAATCGTGTTTAAATAACACGATTTTAGTTCAGTTTTAATAAAAATCATGTTAATCTCTAAATTTCAGTTTAAAATGTTTTGAATTAAAATTGTGTACGTGACTTCAATTTTAATAATATTTAACATTGAAATCATCTTATCTTGACACAATTTATTCATAATGAAATTGTCACCTTGATACGACTTTGTTCATTTTTATAATTTTTTGTTAGACTGACAATTTTAATAATTTAAAAAAAAAATTACATCAAAATGGTGTTAATAGATATGAAATAATGGAATATACATGTCAAACAGGCAAAAGTAAGAAGAAGTGATGAAATAATACAAGAAAGTAGAGAGATGAGCGTAATCAAGTCCCAAAAGAAGAATGATTACATTAAATAAATTAAAAAATTATAATTAATTTGTGAATTAAATAAATTCATCTCTAACAATAGCTAATTAAGTTTTAATTACCAAAAAATTAGTTTCTAAATACTAATTCTTAAAATTTGTAACTATGATAATAAAAAATAAATAAATTATACTTCATTGGTATAAAATATTATTAGAAATATTTATATAATTTTTATTGAAACAAAATAATGGTGTACTATTTTTACTTAAAATTTTAATTAATTGTTATATTAAATTATTTTATAGAAATAACATAACCAATTAGTAAGACTTTGAGAAATTTAAGATTTTGACCTTTATGTTTTTTAGAATAATTGACAAATATTGTTTCTTGAAAACATGTTATATATATATATATATATATATATATATATATATATATATATATGGGGTTTGCGCGTCTGTTTTTCTCAGTTGGTACATTTTAGCAATGTGTATCGGGTTTTAGTAGACAAAAATACCCTTATATATCATGGATTCTAAGTTTTAAGATTAAGGGTATTTTAATAATTTTCATTCTCAAAACTAAAAAAAAAAAACCCAAACCCTTACTCATCTCTCTCATTCTTCTCAACCCTTTCTTTTTCATCTCTCTCACTCCAACATTTTCTCTGTCATCCCTACTGTAGTCCCAACAATTCAAAAAATCAGAAATATTCACTGTTAAACAATTTCTTACAAAAAATGATTTTATAATTTGTCTTATCTAATTTTATCTAATTTTTACAAGCATAATGACATCAAAGGAATTGGTAATTGGCCCAGAAACACTCGTTGTTAAACAATTTCTTACAAAAAATGATTCATTTTATAATTTTTGTCGGTAATTGGCCTGAAGGATTTTTTTAGAGATAATGATTCAACATATGCAGATGATGAAATTAGAGAGGTAACTGAAGATAGTGAAATTGAAGAGATCTTGAATGAACCTTTGCCTGAAGGTGAATATGTGAATGACTCAACTCTTTACAAAGGCAAATTGTTTAACGACAAATGTTTCTCAATTGGGGCTACAGTAAGGATGACAGAGAAAAGGTTGGAGTGAGAGAGAGATGAAAGAGAAATGGTTGAGAGGAATGAGAGAGGTGAGTAAGGGTTTGGGGTTTTTTTATTATTTTTTAGTTTTGAGAATGAAAATTATTAAAATACCCTTAACCTTAAAACTTAAAATCCATAATATATAAGGTTCTTTTTGTCTACTAAAACCTGGTACACATTGCTAAAATATACCAATTGACCGATTGCTAAAATGTACCAACTGAAAAACAGGCGTACACGCGTTAGCAAACCCATATATATATATATATAGGGGTTTGCTAACGCGCGTACGCTTGTTTTTCAGTTGGTACATTTTAGCAATGTATACCGGGTTTTAGTAGACAAAAATATCCTTATATACCATGGATTCTAAGTTTTAAGGTTAAGGGTATTTTAATAATTTTCATTCTCAAAACTAAAAAAAAAAAAAGAAACCCCCAAACCCTTACTCACCTCTCTCATTCCTGTTAACCCTTTCTCTTTCATCTTTCTCACTCCAATCTTTTCTTTGTCATCCCTACTGTAGCCCCAATTGAAAAAATCAGAAACACCCTACTGTAGCCCCAATTGAAAAAATCAGAAACACTTGCTGTTAAACAATCTTACAAAAAAATATTTTATAATGAAGTTTTGATCTTATAATTTTTGTCTTATCTAATTTTATCCAATTTTCACAAGCATAAAGGAATTGGTAATTGACTTGGAAAAAAATCAGAAATACTTCTTGTTAAACAATTTCTTACAAAAAATGATTTTATAATGAGTTTTTATTTTATAATTTTTGTCTTATCTAATTTTATCTAATTTTCACAAGCATAATGACATCCGAAAGAATTGGTAATTGGCCTGGAGGGTTTTTTTAGAGATGATGATTCAACATATGCAGATGATGAAATTAGAGAAATTAGTGAAGATGGTGAAATTGAAGAGATCTTGAATGAACCTTTGCCTCAAGGTGAATATGTCTATGACTCAACTTAACTCTTTAGAAAGACAAATTGTTTAAAGGCAAGTGTTTCTGATTTTTTCAATTGGGACTACAGTAGGGATGACAGAGAAAAGGTTGGAGTGAGAGAGATGAAAGAGAAAGAATTGAGAGGAATGAGAGAGATGAGTAAGGGTTTGGGGGTTTCTGTTTTTAAGTTTTGAGAATAAAAATTATTAAAATACCCTTAACCTTAAAACTTAGAATCCATAATATATAAGGATATTTTTATCTACTAAAATCCAGTACACATTGCTAAAATGTACCAACTGAAAAACAGGCGTACGCGCGTTAGCAAACCCCATATATATATATATATATATATATATATATATATATATATATATATATATATATATATATATATATGTGTGTGTGTGTAAGGTAAACCTAACCTAAGGAACGTACTTTCTTAGCCTCAAATTGTCAAAGAAACAAAAAGAAGTTTTTTTTTTTATCAAATGCTTAATGTCACGCTCATGAAACTATAGTTTCCGCAATATTATAATTCAAAGAAGGATTTACAAAATTACCAGTATTTATATTATATATATATATATAGATTATGCATTACATATTTTTTTCTAAGTTTTAATTATTATTAATACGTGAACCAAAACCCATCACGAGTTTGGATTGAGTTGAGTTGAAAAAAAAATTAAAATTTTGATACGGACTCATTTTACATCTAACTTACTAAGAATCTGACTCATCTGGATTGAATCCTTAGTGAGTTCGGTTGACTCACCAACCCACAAAATTTTTCTAATAAGTATATTTTGTTGAGTTAGTCATTTTATAAAATATTGAAATAGAAGCTTGTGTGCAATTATTTTGTATGGAATAATTATGCAACATGAAAAATGCACAAATGTATACATAGTAATTTAATTTTTATGTAAAAACAATTTTAAATTACTATAAAACTACTAAAAATTATGTTGAAGATATTTTATAATATCTTTGTGTGAATAAAACCTTTATGATGTTTGATTAATCGTAAATTAAGTTTAATCAATCAGAATACATGACCATTCTTGATAACTATAAAAAAAATATAATATAAAGCATAACCACTGAATATAAGATCGTTATAATAAATCAATTTCATAAATAATCTATAATTCCTCGTCTACTTTTTAAGTCTTTTTCTCCTTAATTAATGGATGTCTTTCGGAAAATTTATATTAAATATATTCTTTGAAATGTAACTCAAGAACATTAGTCATCATGGCTCCATAAATCAGGATATATTTAAAACATTCAATATTCAAATACACGGTGTTCCAAGTGCATAATGAAATTTTTCTTAACTTTCACTACCTATATTTGAATTTTTACATCCTTTAGATACTCAGTGAAATGAAGTCATAAATCTTTGATAGACACTTCGTTTCAAAGGATAATTCCCATAATCTCAAGTTTATAATTTTAAACTAAACTTGTATTTATGTATGTTATATAATAGCATCTATTAAATTGTATTTCTTTAGGGTTTAGATTAAAGTTTATAAGAAGATTGAGGAATGAATTTAAGGTAACAAAAAGACAAATTAGTGTTGTTTATTTTAAAATATTTTGACTGAAAGTTGAAATATTTGAAAGTGAAAATATGTAAAAATGTAAGAATATTTTGACGAGTGTAACAAGAAATATTAATATATTAAGTGATAAAATTATATATTTATTTTATAATTAACATTAATAGAAAATAAAATATAATTAGTTAAAATTAATTTAAAATAAATTCTGGATGACCTTTTTACAAAAAAAAAGTTAATATATGTAATTAATTTAAAATATAATGTAATTGATTAAAAGTAATTTTAATTGAATATTGAGTTATAAAATATTAATATTATTATTAATTAATTATTTGTTATTATAACTTTTATTAGTATTTTATTTAAACGTTGTATTATTATTTTTTGCTATCAATATATTTAAGCTTATTATTATTATTATTATTATAAATATTAGTTATCATAAATAAAAAGGGTTGTAAAATTGAGAAAAAAATAATTTGATAATTGCAGTTTTCATCGCTTCAAATTACTTGAACTTATGAGAGAGAATTTCCTCCTTTCTCAAATATTCTTTCTCATATACCCATAAGTTTTTATGGAGGAAACAAACATATCATTCACATTCACTCTCTCACGATAACAAATTTATTAAAAGAAATAATGAATGTCTCGAGGATTTATATGCTCGATTAATGATTTTTTTGGAAAAATGTGTTTTTGTTCAATTTTAAGATTCTCTGTTGTTTAAACTTTTACATATTATATAGTAAGGGAATTTTATTTTATTTTTTACAGTTTTTATATATGGGTTGGGAAATCCAATTATGTCATTTAATTATATTTATTTTTGTTGATAAAAAAAATACCTTTTAACTTGATTGAAACACAAGTTGTCTGGTTTAGCAATAAACATTCAATTTGGTTTTTTAAAGTCGTGATTAAGTTCAAAACTGATATAACTGTCCAAACTCATCAAATTTAATGGCACAAATAAATTCATTAACTCATTCCCAACCACAATTAGTTACATTTAGGCAAGTAAATCAAATACAACATAAGACAGCCTTCCTTACTTAGTAGTTACTTCCACTCCAAGTAATTAGTAAAAAAAGTTCAAAATCCTAGAAATCTATGTGATAAAATATTACAAGACTTCAATTAAAAGTTAAACTAATTGAAAGAATATATATTTTTTTCGAATAAACAGAGTCTAAACAAATGCTCTTATAGTTACTGCCTGGTAGTGTAACATTCCAAAATCTCACACTTGATAATTCATAATTGATATATTGTAGCATTACATTTAAGGTAACATCTCTTAATCTTATGCTTGATAATTCATAGTTGATATATATATATATATATATATATATATATATATATATATATATATGTTTTAAACACAGATTTCAACTATAAACTCATAAATATAACTCGAATTCTTCTAATTTATTTTTCTATCTCTTTTTTCATTGGCACCGAATCAGACGACATTCCTCCATCTGCTCCCATATAACAAATTATACGATCATCGCACATACACAAACACAAACAAGTAGGGTGAGCTAACATGCAACCAATCATTTATAAAACATGCATAATTACTTTGATACACTCAACAAACCTCATATAATAATTATGTCAGACACCCTCGTACACACATACAACAATCACATAATATATATTCATCCATTACTTTGATACACTCAACAAACCTCAAATAATAATTATGTCAGACACCCTCATACCATCATACACCAATCGCATCATAGATACTCATACCATCATACAACAATCGCATCATAGATACTCATACCACAATATCACAATTACTAATAGACACTCATCCCACAATACCCAATAGACACTCATTTCCACAATACCCAATAGACACTTATTCCAGTGATATGTTGATGAGTGGTCACGGGAGGTTATGCACTTGTGATGACCTACTTCTTCTTACAAATACACTTCCAAAATACTCCATACCATCCACAAGGTTAGTCCTCAACACTATGTCCAAAACCGACACATAGACCAGGACCTCCTGCCCTCCATACCATCCACAAGGTTAGTCCTCAACACTATGTCCAAAACCGGCACATAGACCAGGACCTCCTGCCCCTCTCACCACATAATTCATCCTTCTCTTCTTGAGACTGGATGATTATTAGAGTATCAGGATAACCTCCAACATTAGGACCCTCAACATCAACATATACACAAATATCATATCATTACAAAATCTCTCCACGAGACTCATACCATGCTCACATTCCTCAACTCATATTATACCATTACGAAATCTCCCCATAATACTCATATCATGTTCAGATGCATAAATTCAAATCCAATATAATAAATTACAATCATCACAGAAATCATACAAAACGAATATATCACGCAATAAATTAACAATACTAAAATATCACCATAATTGGTCACCGGAGAAGAATCAAATGTTTGACGAATCAAACTCACCATAAACGCCAGTACATATGACTAGTCACAACTTACTGGATTTGACCAGGGCTGTTCTATGATCAGGGATGTACCAACTCCGATTTTTAAGATTCCTCTATCCTACCATCACAATTATAATTCATAATTCCATATCTACCACAATAAAATGAATTCATCAGACATTGTCATTCCAACGAGATATATTGCACAATAATTTAACTGTACATAATCTATTCAACAAGATTTAAGTTAAAAACTTGTCGAGTAGACTTCTAGGAAAGAGAGGTGCGTCACAATGGACAACTTAAGTACCAAGTCTTTCCTTAGCCAAAGTGTTCCTCAACTAGTTTTAACAAATTTCTTATTTACAGATTCAAAACAACCACATATAATATTAACACAGAAATTCAATATAGATAGATATATAACAAGCACCTATGTTTTTCATTAACAGTATTCACACAGAATTTCAAGACATAAATAGTAATAAAACAATACTAAATCATAATATAAAAGCTTAGAAAGGTTAGCTCCTCTACCTCTATTCCAGACTTAATCTCTTGCTCAGAATTTGTTTCCCTGAAAACCCTCCAGAGCCTCTGCTCTTCTTGCAACTAAAAATTTCTTCCTAACTCTTTCTTCTCTATCTCTCAAGCTCTTACTTGATTCTTCCTCTCTTTGTGCATAATAGCCTCCCCTCTCATGGCTATTTATAGTGCAAATTTTTTACTATTCACCAATTTTTTAATATTATTTATTTTTTTAATATTATTTTATTATATTAATATTTTAATCACCACTTACCTATTGGATTCCTCAATAATGCCTTAAAACATGGAATGCTTTATCCACTATCAATATTTTAATTTTTTTTTTATTATTATTTTTTTATTATCTTTTTTAACAAAAAGGTAGAAAAGAGTTTGAACCTATGTTCTTGAAATTACCACAATTTTCTACCAATTAAGCTATCAAAATTTCTTATTTAGCTTTCCACATTTTATTTATCTTTTTTCTGACAATTTTATTTTTGCTATCAAAATTAAGATGTATCTTTTTCTGCAGCAAATTTAAAACCAATTTTTACTCTTTGTTATTGAAATGAAAGAGTTGAAAAGTTTAGTTAATACTATATTAATATCCGTGCATCGCATTGTACACATGCTTATAATTCTTTGATAAATCGTAATTAATATATTAGAAAGGTAGGCTATACAAAAGTACACAATAAGAAAACCTTGACTTGCCCAAAATAGAAAAACATATCCATTATATACGTATATTTTATTTCGTCATCTCTCATCACTTAAGAAAACAATTGTTTGATTCAAAAAGAAAAAAAAATTATAATCCTTATATATATATATATATATATATATATCACTAGGTTATTTTCATATGTTTGTTTAACTCTTTTGTTTTTAATTTATATATTACATAGATATTTTAGTTAGTTTAAATAATATAATAACTAAATTTAATAAAATAATTATATATATATATATATATATATATATATATATATATATATATATATATATATATATATATATATATATATATATATATAGTAGTCTCATGTTTATAAAAGTTTTCATGCAGATGCACAATTATTATTTTCTTTTCGGTTTAAAAAATTCAAACTAAAAATATGGTGCATAAGATGTCTTTTTTTTTTTCTAGTTCTTATTTTTCTTTGGCCACAAAACCATAAATATATGTTGTGACTGAAGACATCATCATTGAGAAAGTTCTTCTGGGTGGAATGAATCAAGTTGCAGAATGCATAATTTATTGAAGGGATCATTTGAGTGGAGAACTTTGAAATTGATTTTAATGTTTTCAACACCAATAAGCAAATGTCATGCTTATTCTATCTTTTGAGTGGAATTTGTATGAAATAAAATAAAATTGTGATAGAGACATTGCCATTTGGCCACACCAAAATGGCCAAAACATGCCATACTAAGTAATAACATAAAATAAAAAGAGATGCTAAAAAATAGTAAGAAAATCTACCATACACATCTTTCCCCAATTCTTATTTGTTCAATCATTAAAATCTAACCCCAACCTAACTCCAATTCCATATATATATATATATATATATATATATATATATATATATATATATATATATATATATATATATATATATATATATGTGTGTGTGTGTTATCTCAAACACCTCATGAATTGGAAAGTTTGTCCAATAATTTGATGTGAAATTGGCTTAAGTCATGAAAACTATTAATATATTATATTTTTGTTGGCAAATTGATGTAAAGCATGGGATACACTAAGTCCCACTAAAGGGTTCACAGTGAGAGCATTCAAAATTATGACATCAATAATGAAATTATTGAGAGAGGTAATAATCTTATTATTTAATCATTATTTACAAAAAAATTATATACACTAAAAGGTGTTAATCTTTTGAATGAGCGTGAGTCTTTTGAGAGATTGATATTCTTACAATTTTCGAACAAGATACCCAACTTAAGAAAATATATATTAAGAAGAACATATATAAGAACGATGTTTTATACACACAACCCTATCTATCAAACCAAACCTCTGTTAAAAAAGTCTGAGATTAGTTGCAAAAGTGTGATTAAAAGATAGTAAGTAAAACTCTTGTTGAAGTTGCAATTATTGAATTTGACTATGAATTAATTTAGGAGAAAGGTCAACTATGCATATAATTGGAGAAGAGTGGAATGGAGAGCTTTGAAAGAATATAAACAGTTATTGTTCTGTATATCCAACTACAAACAAGTTCTATGGTCGGCTTCTTCCTCATTCATTCATTTGTAGTGACATGTTATGTGGGAGTTTCATTATCATATATTAGGTTATAAAGCCACCATCAACGGGATCTTGACGCCACCATCACGTCATTTTTCACATCAGACTTTATGGATTACCTTTACCACATATTCTCAATTCGATCAAAAATTTTGTTAACTAATTTAACTCATAAAAGTGTTTAATTGTATGTTTTTGCTTTAAGTGGTTATGAAAATGGATAAATCAATATATTAAATTTGTTTATATATATACTACTAAAAAAAAGCTTTGACGGTTCGAACGAAGCTTTCGACAACCAACACATGTAATCTTTCTTTCATTTTATACAAATACATGTTTAATTACTTTAGGTATGTTTTTCTTTTGTTTTGTTCTATTGGTTTCGTGCAAAGGTACTCTTTCGAGCATAAACGCATTGTCCTTTCTCCCTCACTAGCGGCAACACTTTATTTTGGCGAACTCACCTTAAAAAAGGTTAGTTTAATTTTTGTTTTCGTTTTTTATGGGCTATAAATTGGTTGAACCTGTTGGTATTGTTGATATAGGTATTGTTGAACTTGTTTACTGTTCATGCACTGTATATATTAAAATTTAGGATAAAACTGATAGAATATTCAAAACAACTCCAAATAATCTAAAAATTTGCTCAAAGCGCTAAAATATCATGCGAAACTCCTACAAAAAAATTTAGATCAAAATTCAAAGTCTAAGTATGTGAAATATTAAAGTATGAAAAAAACAAAAAAGAAAATGATGAAAATTAGAAAACGACATTTTTTTTTGAAAATTTAGAAGGAATATCTATCTATGCTAGATGCCACGTGATTGGAAATTTTTTCTAGCCGAAATCGATATATAATACTGCCAAATCGACAACCTATAACAAATGTTATGGTCGTTTTAAGAGTTGTCACAATTGACTTTCCAAATAATTTCTATACTTCACAAAGTCTCAAAGTAAGGGTTTATGAGGTTTTCCCCTTAAATTAAGGTTTTAACGAGTGGTAAATTTTTTTTTTAAAAAAATAATACTTATAGCTATCTCAACCAAAAAACACTAGTTAATAGTCAATATACACTACTATTCACTATAACACCATTCACTTGTGATAGATTTTGTTTATAGTTCATACTTCATACTTCAATTCTGCATATATAAAATGTCAAAACATGACTAAATTTGTTGGTTTTCTGTTTTTTAGGTCTCGTAAAGTTGTAAAAATGAATCACTATTTATTAAAAATATGTTTAATCATTCGTGAAGTCTCTCTTTAGAGTGAGAATCTCAAATAAATCCATTTGTTTTATTATAATTGATCCAATTATACCCTTGTCGTTAAATTGGGCTAACGGCATGTGTCACGTTAACGTTTGTCTAACTCTGTTAGTCCAATTTAACGGCAATGGTCTAATTGAAAAATAAGGACCCAATTGAGACGAAAAAAAAAAACAATCTATTTATGATTCTCACCCCAAAAAGGAATCTCGTGAATGATTAAATTTAAAAAAAAAATACAAAAGGGTTGATTGACATCAGAAAATGGCAAAAAAATACGTGGGTTGATGTTGAAAATTGTCATTTTCCGACGTCAACTAACATCTCCCGCTATGATGTCGATGTTTTTTTTGGACGTTAAAGGCAAAAAATCACCGACGTCAAAGCCATTTTTAGCACTAGTACTAGTTTACATGGGATCTCTAATATATCTTTCATGTAAATTTCTTTAATCTCTAGTTGATGTTATATTTCTTAATATAACATGAAAGTTGTAGTTTAAAGCTTAATTTAACTTGAAATAATCAGCTTGCAATGATATTTGTATTTACTTAAATATTGTTATAAAACTTAAAATCGAATAAAGATAAAATCAATTTAGAATATATAAAGTTTTAATCATTCAGATAGTCGTTATTTTCGGTGACTTTTCTTAATTACGTCCCTCACTTTTTTTGTCTCAAAATTGGGTCCCTATTTTTTGAATTTTGTAAATATATTTTGATTTATTTTTATTTTTAATTTCTTTTAAAATAAAAAATTCGTCACGTGTCAAACTGATATTGTGTCACGTGGCAATGACAGTTGACATGACACTAACAGTGCCACAGTGTCAGGCCGCATGTCATTATATTTATCTCAATTTGATCCCTATATTTTTACTTTGTCTCAATTTGGTCCTTGTATTTTTATTTTATCTCAATAACAAATATTTTTGTGCTCAGTACTTCCTCAACAATTCATAAAAAGTTTATGGAGTTAAACATTAAGACTTGAAATACATTATAGCTAAAAATTCACTTAAGAGAAACAAATTCAAAGACAAGAATTTGGAAAACATACATACCATTATTTCATTTAGTTAAATATTCTAAAATTATTCGTGCGTCAACTTTCTCAAACCCCTCTCGAGCAAAAAATTATATTTAATTTATTCTTTTAATCATTAAATGCAGGAAACAAAATTGAAACAAAATAAAAATACAGGGACCAAATTGAAACAAAATAAAAATAAGGGACAAATTGAGACAAATGCAATGACACGTAGCCTGATAGTGACACATGACACTGTTAGTGCCACGTCACAATGTCATTATCACGTGGCACAATGTCAGCTTGGCATATGACAATTTTTTTTATTTCTCAAAAAAATTTCAAAAAAATTTCAAAATATTTAAAAAATTCAAAAAAACCACGAGCTCACAGTGTCACCTCTTTAATAATGTTAGTACGAAATTAACAACAATGACCTAATTACTACAATTTTTCAAAAATAATGACCAATTAAGAAAAAAAAATAAGAAACCTATTTAAGAAAAATAACTGAAAATAAAGACTATCTCAATAATTAAACCTTTTTATTTTTTGTTTTGGTCTTACTATAATCATAAGTTTTTGTATTGTGCCGCTAAAACCATTAAACAATAAATTTTAAGAATATAAAATAAAATTTATAATATTAAAAATTGTGAATTTTTTGTTACAATAAATATATATTTTAAATTTTTAAAATGATGTATTAAATACAATATTTTACTTATAAATGTATATTACTCAATAATAAAATTATTTATATTCTAATTTGTATTATAAATACATATATATTATTTTTTAAAATAAAATTATAATATATTTTTTTAAATTTAATTTTATTAAATGACTATATAATTAAAAATCATAAAAAATATAAAAAAAATTAATACTTTAGATATAAGTTATAAATAAATTAAATATTCATAAACATGTGACGTTAAAATAAATAAAAACATAAAATTAATAATGTCAAATGACTAAAACATTAATGTTCTCAACAAAACAAACACGGAAAATAAAATAAATTCCCTATTATTTTAATAGATAATAGATTTTAATTTAATTTTTACATATATATTAAAAAATATCATAATTTAATAAAAAATTAATTATAATATTTTATTGATACTTTTTTAAGGTAAAATTATTAAATAACATTATAAATAATTTATATTATCAAATATAATTTTTTATATATTAATTTTTAAAATAAAACAAAAATATATATTTTTATATTTAATTTTATTATATGATCACGTGATTAAAAATCATAAAAAATAATATAAAAACATTAATACTTTAAATGTAAGTTATAAATAAAAAAATATATTACATTTGACATAAAAAGAAATAAAAAGATAAATTAATAAAATCAAATAACTAAAAAATAATATTTTAAACACTTTTCAATAAAATAAAAATAAATAATAAAGTAAATATTATAATAAATAATAGATAATAATATTTGTTTTATAAATTTTTATAACTTTTTCGACAACAGTCATAAAGTATATTTTGCTGAATGGGGTTATATGATATTATGAATAATATTTAAGAAAAAACAAAAAAAAAGGAGCCAAATTAAATATTTACTCGTTTATAAGAACTACATATATATTTACTCTATTTACACGTATTTATTCGTTTTTTACATAATTTTTACATCATCATAATTATTTATGTTAAATTTTATTAAAAGTCGTATTATAATAGTGAATTGATCAAATAACTTTTATTTTAGTATATTTTTAAAATACACATCACATAAAGGATGTAATATAAATCTAAATTGATATAAAATTTGGCAAATGTAATATATGTAATGAAAACTTTTAATCAAAGATGAACTTTACAAAAATTATGATATATAATAACATTACTCTCTTAATAAGTTTATATACGAAGTAAATTTTCTTTATATTTATATGTAAATATAATATAATATAATATTTTTTATTTTATTTTATTTTTTTACTTCTCGAAATAAGAGGAGAAGATGAGACGAGGAAATACTATTTCGTGATTTCAGATAACCCACTGCTCTTACATTTCGTTTTCACTCTCCACGCCGCCGCTATTCCGTCGTAGACAGCGGCGCCTTCACTCTCCTCTATCCAGGTTCTCTCTCTTCTCCCTCTCTTTGCGCCATAGCATTTTTCGAATTTTCAATATTAGGTTTTGGTTATACCGTTATACGTTGCTGGTGAAGTTTAGCAAGTTACAGGATTCGCAATAGCACCTTTTATTTAGGTTACGGGATTCGCAAGGTACCGCGTGTTTTAGAGGGAAGCACAAACTCTAGTTTATGGGATTGAGGAGGAATGCAATCGTAATCCAGCATATTAAGGTCATAGATTAGGTTATTGAAGAGAAAAACGAAAATGCTTGTATGGGTTTAACTTCAATTTCCAAGTGAGAAAATAAATTCTAGTGATTGCTGAGTATGTATTAGAAAAGCGAGGCTATTACGGTGGGAGGGTAATTGTAAGCGTTGCATATGCGAAGAGACTGTTTATGGATTTGGGAAGGCGTAAGTTTACCGCTGTGATAGGACTTCCCCTTCTTATGAGTATGTATGAATAGGTAATTTCAAGGTGTTCCAGAGCAGGAACTTGAGGTTCCTGAGAATGTGAGAAGTTGATTTTAAAAGGTTAAATGAAAAAAGAAAGTAGTACTAGTGCTATGTCAATCACACACATTTGTCTTGATTTTGTTAATTGTTACAATTCCAAAGAAATGTAGTAAGTTTTATTTGTTAGAATGCCAAGCTATTTTGTTGAGTCCAATGGTGTCGTACATTTTATGTATCGGATGTTTTTAGTGGGATAAGATAAGGCTTTTGCGGTTGTTTATTTTAATGCTAATCACAACCATTCCTTATGTACCGTGAATTAAGGGTAAGAAATAAAATAGAGTATATGAAATGCAAGTTCAACAAGAAATGTACTAGCATTGTTTTGTAGATGAAAATTGGCGACCATCTACTCATCACACTATTTAGGTATCTTGGATGAAATAAAGGAATGATTTCTGTGTATTTGTGAAAAGATGTCTCTTAAGGTAAAAGAATTTGTATTGCAAGACTTGCTACACAAGATCAAGAAAATTCTCAGTGACACCATTAAAAGGATTTAAATCTTGTGTGGGGAAAAGCTTTGGGCTATGTTGTTGCATCTTCTTTGTGCTTATTTGGGTAGCACTCAATACGAAGACACACTTGGCTTTTTTAAACATAAGAGTCTTAGTGCTTTTGTTTATTGGTTTCGTTCTTCTTTTATTATATTCATTTGTTAACTTTTTACTGATTGTCTTGGGTTTTCTTACTTCTAAAATAAGCCCCCACGTTATCCTTTTTTATTTCCAGGCCTTACAACCTTTGAGTGTCATTCTCTCACTAAAATTTCTATTATCTCCTCTAAAACTCTAAACACTTCAAATTCTCCTCCAGTCCAGAAACGCCTCTGTTTTTATTCCTCTGTTTTTACAGGTAACATTATTTGTTTTGTGATTTTTGTTCGCTCTTTTCTTAAATCTTTCCCTTTCTCCTTTAATCCTCTCCTCCTTCTTTCCCCTTTATCTTTTCTTTAACCTCAACTTCTTCCAAATTTGAATTATTTTTCTTATTTTTTATTTTTCTCATTGTCACTTATACACTAAAAATTTGCCGGCTATTTGGTTTCTGCTATTTGCCCATGTCGCTATCTGCCATATGATATAGTGGATTTAAGTTTTTTGCAGTTTTCTGTTATATGCTATTGACAACACTGGCTATGAGATTAATTTGGGCACACATCCCAATTCCATTCATGGTTCAAAATTCATTTGATAAAAAACAGTTCTATTAAACTTTAAACCTAACAAGCTTTTATGCTATTTACTAAATTAAGCTTTTTGTGTCCTAGGACCTACAAAAGTTTGCACTCTGGTGAATTATGTATATCTTTTATATGGTTTTATTCTGCTACAGTTAGCTTCAGTTTGTTATTTATTATGCACCATGCATTACTGACAAACAAACATATCCTCTAGTGACTGGATCAATTTAAGGAACAAGCCTATAGACTATTCTAACTTGGTCCTCTAAAATGAGTAAGGGTAAAGTGAGGAGTTTCAGTTACACATGTTTGGTTTATATGTAATGCATGTATACGGAACGTCAACTCTTATTTTTCTTATCGACAACTGCGATTACCCATTTTGCTCTCAAATGTGACTTGCTCACTTTAGAGGAGGCTGATTTATAATATATTCATTTTGTAGTCAATCATTCCTTCATAACATTATTGGACAGAATTGGTGAACATATTAATGCTTGAACTGGACTTTCTGTTTTCCATTCAGTTGAATGAATTATTACATATAGTTTCATGTTTGTGGTTGTGATGTCATTGTCTTTCCTTTTTTGGCTTCTTCAGGAATAGTATAATCTATCATTTGATGGTTTTAATTCCAAGTTTTCAATACTCTCCTTCACTGGCGCTCTCCTTACTAATCTCTTAGATGGGATGTGATTAATGTCTTTTGTAATATTTGGTTTGCATCATACAACATGAGCAAATCTAATCGTGCAAAGGATAAGCATGGAAAAAGTGATAAGCTTTCTGGGGATAATTGTGATGAAGGGAGTGCAGCCCGTACAAGGCCATTTAGTTTTGAAGAGATTATGCTTAGAAGAAGAAACAAAGAACTGCTTGAAAATGTTAAAGACCCCGCACTTGGATGTTCTCTAGAGAAAATTGATGATCATTTTGAGTCTGCCAGGATCCATAAACATGACAAAAGCTCATTCTTTGGCAGGGAGAAACATGCTTCTGAGGAATATGTGAAAGTAAGTTCTAGAAAGAAGGTTCAAAATACATATGTAAAGGAAGATGATTTAATTGAAGTGAAAGGTAGGGCTAACCATAATTTGGAAACTAAATCAAGTGCTGGATTAAATAATAAAGGCAAGATGACCAAAGAAAAGACTGAGAAAGAGATGTTTGGTCATAGAAAAAATGAGAAAATTCATGAAAGTTCTGAGTATAAAGCTGGAAATAAGCATTCAAGAGATAGGGAGAGTTATGTGGAAGAAAATAGACCAAAATCTGAAAGGAAAGTAAAGAAAAAAAACCATGTTGGAGAGGATGAGAATCCTAATGAGTATGTTATCGAAAAGAGGCATGATAATGATAGAGATAATAGCTGGAGATTGAAAAGGTGGTTAGGCAATAACTCTGAAGAAGTGCCTGAAAAGAAGCATTATAGAGAATCAGATAAGGATAAGCATGCAGGTGGTAGGGAAAAATATGCAAGGGAAACCAAGAGAAAATACCAAAATGGAGATGATGAAACTCAAGACAGGAGTACACCGAGGAAACATGATGCTGTGAAACATCATAAGATGCACAGTTATGAGAGGAAGGAGAGGCGGGCTAAGGTCAAGTCACATTATGAAGAATTAATAGCAAAGAGGAGACGTTCAAGAAGTCGAGAGCGTGAGGATAGTTCACCTTCTTTTCCACCAAGGCAGCAAAAACGTACTTATCAAGATGGAGAGCGAAAAGAGTCATCTATGCATTCTTTGAAAGATAGTTCTAGAAAAAAGCACCCTGATACTGATAAAAGTAAAGTATCAACTAATGGTTCAAGTAGTCACCATCATCGTCATGGTGGCTCTACAAGTGGACTTGGTGGCTATTCTCCGAGGAAGAGGAAAAGTGAAGCTGCTGTTAAGACTCCTTCCCCATCTAAGCACTCTCTTGAGAAGAAACGTGCTGGATGGGATCTACCCCCTGTAGGAGCAAATAATCCTTCTCCCACTGTTGTTTCTTCAAGTTTTCTATTATCAAATGGTGCTGTGTTGTCCAACATGCATGGAGTGGTCTCAACCAATTCTCTTGATCTAGCCCTTGTGAAGCGTCGACCAATATCTTTTCCAAATGATGTAATAATAGGGAAAAATTCCAACATTGATTCTGTTCAATTGACACAAGCTACCCGGCCTATTAGAAGACTTTATCTTGAGAATCTACCTGCTTCTGCCTCTGAGAAAGCTGTGATGGATTGCTTCAATAACCTCTTACTCTCTGGTCGGGTAAATCCTATCCAGCAAGCTCAACCTTGCATCAGCTGCGTTGTGAGTCTGTAGTGTAAAATATGAAAATTTAGTTTTCCATTTTCTTATGAAAAAATGCGTCTGAATTTGTTCTTGTATTTCTTTTGTGCAGTTGCATAAAGATAGGGGCCAAGCTCTTGTAGAATTCCTTACCGCTGAGGATGCATCATCTGCTCTTTCTTTTGATGGCAATACACTATTTGGCTCCATTGTGAAAATTAGACGACCCAAAGACTATGTTGAAGTTGCAGTAAGATTGAAAACCTTATCCATTCATCTATTCTTTCATTTATATAATAGAACTAAGACTGTTAATATAATAGCTGTTGATGTGTTTGATATTTTTCTCTTGGATTGATTTTTTTATTATATGCTTCATTGTAGATTGTAGATATTACATTTTAATGTTTACTCTACCAAAATGTTCTTAGTTTACTTAAAAAAATTATGCAACCATTTATAGATAACTATTGGATCAAACCATGGAATTGGTCTTACCACCACTTTCTTTGCTTACCTATACCTGCTTTTAATCGAGTTGTATCTTTTTCCTTTGATTTTGGTTTGCTTATTGATGCTGTGATGATAGCGCTGTTTCAATTTGAAAAGATTCAATTTATTATGCTTGTGCATTCTTCCATACTTTTTGTTTATATCTATAGGTTTCTTGAATTTTATGACATGATCAATTTTGGGTGTATTTGGACAATTTATCCTTTAATGAATGAACTTGTGTAATTTTCTGAATAATATATGGTTGTTTTTAATATTTAGAAGCTATTGCCAATAGAAGGGAAATGAAATATAGGCAGCACTATCTCTTTCCCATATTTCAAATTAATGTTACATTAATTGGACTTGCTTTTATAGACATCTGGTATACTGGTAGTTTGTCTGTATGATGACGGAAAATTAAAACCTAGGTGTATGTGCATTTCTGAATAAAATATAAATATATGATTGTGTTTTCTGTAATTTCATGGTAATCAATTTTGTAAATTTCCAATTGTTACCAAACTGCATTTTCCACTCAATTAATCTTCAGAGGACCCAGACTTGCAGCATGAATTTCTTGCAAAGGCTCTGCCTTTCTATTTCAAACTGTGAAGAATCCACTCCAGAAATTGATATTGATAGGACCTGATGTTTTATGAGAAACAATGGAGTGTAGCTCCTTATAATAGGGAAAACTGACCTGGTAACACCAAAGAAAGAAAATATAGAAGCATATACTGATTTTTTGAGGGTTTGCCTACATCTCTACCTAAACTATTACAAAATTACTTGCCTAAGTGCTTCCTGTGTCTGCTCTCATTTATTTCATCCCTCTTCCCTACTCATTTGTCGCTGTCACTGCTAGATAGGCATCCTGTTATGCTACAATTGAATATTCACTACTCTGTTCTCCTTTCTCCATATAAGCTGATTCTCTACTTCCCATCCCTTAGGAACTGTTTCATATATGCCCTAGTACTGAAGGGTCTATTAGATATTTTGTGTTATAGGTTGTCTTAATCAATGAATCATTGGATTGTATGTTGTCATACTGACAGAGACCTATGCAGGCTTTATAATTTGATAGACAGTTTTCATCATTGGTTCCCAGAAGTAGTTTAATGGACCCAGATTAATGGTTTGGTTTTCTTAGAGAAGGATTTACTTTTATGATTTGAGATTATGTAAACTTTTCTTGTTTAGAAAGGTCTAGATATATCTCCTTGATGAAGATTATGTGCTACGTGTAATATGTAATTGATCTTTTCCACTTTCAACTACAAATTACTTCCTAGGTAACATAATTTTTATTCCCTCTAATGACCTTCCTATCATAACTGAATGTAGGGATGGTTCAAGTTATTGTGCATCTGCTAAGGCTGTCCACTCGTTTAATATGCACATAGTTACTGAACATTTTAATATTTTCTAATTGAAACACTGTTAGACTAGTCAGACAGTCCTGTTTTTATATTCTAGTTTCTCTCCACAAAGCAACAGATACCTGGGCTGGGCATGTATAAACTTTCATTGCATCTTATCGTTTTTGTGCTCTAAATTTATGTTGAATGTTTTGTATATATATCTAAAAGTAACGAGTCAATCATTATAATGTATGTTTTCTCAGGATTATGTTATGGAAATGCAACTAATTTGAGCTATCAAGTTATTTCTATTTTCTTTAGCTTAAAATGTGGACCCAAATAGTTTTTCCTTTCAGCTGTTTGATTTTTCTTGTGTCTTGGATATGAAGATCTTTTAAGATAAACTGAAACATGAGAATTTTGCGTTTTAGTTTATCTATCCTGCAAACTATGTCAAATTGGCTTGCCTTTCTAAAGGTAAATTTTGTTACATTCTTTCTCTTAGCTAAGCCATTGTTCCATATATCCCATCTCAAGCTATATTATTTTTGGACGTAAGGTTTTTTTAATACGTCTATTCTGTAGCAGAATAAATAGTTTAGGGGAGAATTAATTGTGATAGAAAAAACTTATAAATAAACAAGTAAATCTACCCAATCGATCTCTATGCCAGAAAGATCAGTTTCCTTGGAATAGCTGTGTGCTGAATACCAATGATACCTAATCCAATTCCAAGGCAAGTTTTGAGAAAAAAAAATTCTCAGTAATTTGAGAATTCTACTCCAATCTAATGCTCCGAATGACTGCATAAACAGCACCATGGCACAAAATTTTGAACACCCAATTTTCCTAATTTTTATAGCAGATGATAAAATGGTGCTTAGAGTTGAAGGACATATCCAGTGCTTGCCAGGAATTCAACGAATATTATTCTGATTAGAGGTGGGCAATATTGTATTGGTTGCAAATTAATTTTCTTGTGTGTGAAATATAACGAGTACTAGATCCTAATTTTTCCATATATAAAAAAATGATAAAAATTATAATCATAAGAAAAGAACCTCCTAGTTTAATTTTGTTGTCACTGAAGAATCTTGTGTCAGTAGGTGCTAACCTTTAGAGGCTGTCTTGTCCTCAGCCTTGAAGGCTTAAATCTCAACTTTGCCTGAGACACAATTCCAGTCCTCTGGGTACTGCTGGGAGGGTGTACTTTATTAATCTAGTATTGTGTTTCATGACATTTTTAGTGATAGGTTTCTTGGACATTTGGACAATAAATTCATATTGTTCATAACCAAATGCTAGAAACTGCTTCTGTAGCTTCAAGAGCTTTATAATTCACATGGAGTGATCTGCTTGTTCCATTTTATGAGAAATCTTCTGACCCTAGTATTGGAATCTTTTAAATAGGATGTTTATATGGGGTATTTCGTAATACACATTCTCGATGGTGATGAAGCTGACTCCTAATTAAGAAGACTTCCAGGTGTATTGGCAAGTTTGATGCGTTACCAGGATTTAGCTGGCCAATGTTTCAGGGTTATTGTTCTAGGCTGCTCTGACAATGCTATTTATGATCTCATGCTTTGTTTGTTCTATCGTGTTCAGCATGTAAGTGCTATGGGTTGCAAGTTATTTCTGACTTTCTTATGTCACTCGCGGTTCCAGTGCCTGCTTTGTTCTTTTCCGTGGGATCCTGATTTATCATCATACTGAATATCCCAAGGCTCGAAAATTTGGTTTATGTTGCTTTGTAAAAACATCATCTATTCTTTACTCAGTATTTTCTCCCCTTTCACATAATATTTTATGTGCATTAGTTTTTATCACTTGACACAGCACATACATAGCTTAAAGAAGAACCTTTATTGATTCAGAGTGTCTACATATTAATCTAAATGGTTCTTTTCTCACTGTTGTCAATTTTAATACATCAATGCCATGTATCTATTACTTAAGCTTAAAGGAATGAAGAATGTTCTAACTTTTAAGCAGTCCTCTGGTATTCCATCCTTATATGGCATCCTTTTGGAGGTTGAATATACTTGTGTAACTTCATTGCTGGAGGGTGCTTTGATAGTAACTCTGTTAATTTTGTTATGATCCCAAGATCATTTGATTTTATGGCAAATCAAGTATGCTGTTTTGCAGGGTATTTCCCCATGCCACATAAATGCATGACAAAAAATTATAATGTTTTGGTTCTGGTAGATTGAGGCCTCAGTTTTGTCTTAATTTCTTTCATAGATGACCCTTTGATACTGTGAAGGTGGTCTTTGCTTCTGAACTGCATTAAAAGAATAAAATATTCAAGTGTTTGGAACATGTTTTTTTCTTCTTGGTATGCTATTTGAAGTTACTATGGGTGGTATGAATGATCTGAAATGTGGAAATGCTGATTAATTGGTACTTTTTAAGGCAGTATTTGTAAGGAAAAATCATCTTGAATTTTACCTCAATCACCTGGAAAAACAAAAGAAATATCATGTTATTTGACATCTTTTGATCTCTGGGATCCTCTTATGATGATTCTAACCTCTGAAAGAAGAATCATTTTATGTGCTGCATTGGATATTTATTGTAATGTATGTGGAACAACTTCTCTAACGAATAATATAAATTAAATGTACAATATTTTGGTTGCTTAGGTGTCAGGTACTAATTTATTTGGCTAATTTCTGATCTGAGAAGGTCTGAGCAGTATTTTGAGTAGTTGGATGATCTTTTATGTTTATATTTTTGGTTACGTTAATTATGTTGCTTACAGTCATCTTAAAAGTATGATTAATGTCAACAGATCTTAATTTCGTTTTTCTCTATCACTCAAGATATTATTACAAACTAATGCCTTTGTGTTAGCCTTACAATTCTAAGGTATATTGTGGTTATCATCCATGTAGCAGGTTTTCAGACAATTGCTATTTTCATGCAGACTGGTGAACCAGAGAGATCAATGGATGCTACTGTCACAATAAGTGATGTTGTAATTGATTCACCTCACAAGGTATGCATGTAAATCAATAATTTTTACTTTCATGTGTAAGTGTCAATCTGGATGTTATTTTTTGCTTAGCACCCTATATAATTCTTAATCTAACTGTTTTAGTATAAATTAATTTGTTCTTACATTTTAGTGTTAATGAGCTTATTTATTATATCTTGTTTTCTTTTGGTCTAACTTGTGTAACTAGTGCTTTCATCAAACTTGTAACTGTCATGTCGACAAAATAACTTGGTACTATTTGTTGGGGATTGGTTTTTTTATTTGAAGGATCTTCTTAGCCTGTTATGTTGTCTGCTCAGTTATCGTTTCCTGACTTAATAGCTTTAAGTGTATTCTGGTTTTGACTCTTTTAATGGCTCACAGTGTCCCATCCAAGTTTTTAATTTTTCGACTCTGGTACTCTAATTGAACTATATGCATGCTTTCCTTTTTTCTACTTTATAGCACAATTAATTGTTTGTATAATGATTGTATCCTTTATGTTGTGGCAGATCTTCATTGGTGGAATTTCAAACCTTCTTTCTTCTGAGATGGTAATAATTAAGAAATGAAACGAAAAATCCTTTTTCAAAATTTAACTTGGCGACCTGAGTTTTTTGGAACTCCATCTATTTACTAAATGTCCTTTCTTTATCTTTCGTTTGATGACTAAGGCCTATTTATTTCTTTAATTTCTTTTCAGCTTATGGAGATTGCTAGTGCGTTTGGATCTTTGAAGGCTTACCACTTTGAAACCAACGCCAGCAATGCATCATGTGCTTTTCTGGAGGTAATGCTGCATTTCTTCCGTATTGATCTTTTAATAGTTTTTTACCTTCTGTACAATGGAAGTATTATAATTTACACTTACTGAGCGAAGCCCAAGTGGTTCAAGGGTCCATTTATAAATACTTATCTGTTAGAAATTAGAATGACGAATTGTGATAGGTATTTGGTTTTTTCATTTGTAATTTTCTTTTCTCAACTTTGTCTATTTATATTTTATTTTCTAAAATCCTCTATCTGTTGTGTACTTTCATCAACATATTTACAAATTCAGTCTCAACCCAAGTGTGAAGAAACGAAGAAATACTTTTTCCCCTGCAGGGTGGGATGTCACCATGGAAAAGGGACTTCAACCATTGAGACAGTCATTTCTCTCTTCCTTTTGAAGCTTCTTTTTTAAAGCTTCACTGTCATTTTAAGAAGATAATTGAGGCATCCCTTTTCTGAGCCTATTGAACGGTTTTGAAAACCTCAAATCAATATTTTTTATCTTTCATAGTAATTCAGACAAATTAAACTAACCTAATTAAACTGCTGGCTTTGGGTTGATTTATTATAGGTGCACACAATTTTATAAATGCAGCTTCTTTTTTGGCAGATAAAAACCCATTATGCCAAAAGCTGTCACTTTTTTCTTCTTTTCAGTATCTTTTTCATTTCTAAGATGAAGCAAAATCTGAAAGCTAATGTGTACTGTTATATACTTTAGTTCTCTTTCCTTTTGCATATGTTCTATTGAACGTTGATTTGATCAAACTGTGTTCAGTATTCGGATCACTCTGTTTCCATCAAAGCTTGTGCTGGTATGAATGGTATGAAGCTGGGAGGGGAAGTACTTACAGTTGTTCAGGCAATGCCTGATGCATCATCACCTTTGGTAACCTCATCATCTAGTGATCCCTATAGTCTCACTCTAATTCTTGGATACGATTCCTTGGTTTGTTTGAAGTATAACCACATTTTTACATAAAATAAAAATACTCCAGGAAAATGCTGGTGAACCGTCTTATGGGATTCCAGAACATGCAAAACCACTGCTCAGAAAGCCTACACCAGTACTAGAGATTAAAAATGTGGTACAAATTCCTTTACTTAACTTTTATGAGGTTATTATGTTTTCATTCAATTTCAGTTGGGTTTTTTCCATTCCTATTTTTTTAAGTGTATCTGTTAGCTGTAAAAGATAAAGTAATTCTGGTCAGAAAGGATTATTTTGAATGGTGTGAATTTAATTTTTAAAATGCTTGTAGTATTAAAATTTAAACTGCACTATGTAATGTTTTTGTTTGGTCATCTATCCAGAAGGTCTATGTTAGAAGGAAGGGAGAGGGGGCGGGCGGCAAGGGATTTATACTAGGGAACAGTTGTTACTATTGACCAAAGTTCTTACAGAATTGATGATTAGTCAGTTGAGAGATAATAATTGAATGGGAGGAAATAAGTAACAGAGAAGAGGGGTTAAGGGTCTGTTATTGTGTTACAAGATTGGGTAGGAGACGGAAGGCTCTGTGTGTAATAAAGCTGTTACTTTTCATATTTGAATCTAAATCATCCTGATTCAAAGCCAAGTTGAGAGAGCAATTCACCAAAAAAGATTCCTAATTCTGTCTATAGCTTGTGGTCCGTGGCTGATCCGTTTCCCACCAATCTTTTTTCATATGAAAGGGAGCTCTGGACTGAGTACAAATATTTGTTAGGGTCTCGCTCGCTTTGGGTCAAATACATGTTTCTCCTTTTAGTTATATTTCTAGTTACATTACACATCGTTATGATTACTTTTGGTTTATGTTTGTGTTATATGTATAGTTCGCAGCGGAGTCTATTTCGTCTCTATCTGACATGACAATTGAAGAAATTTTAGATGATGTACGATTTGAATGTGCAAGGTCATAACCCTGTATTTGCTTTTGATCTGGAATTATTCTTATTTTAAAAGTTTATAAAGTATAAACACTTATTGTTCGAAATCCCTTTTATCTTGCAGATTTGGGACTATTAAATCAATTAATGTAGTCAGGCATAGCAGTGAAAAGGATTTAGCAACCAAATTAGAAGAATGTGAAGTCATAAATGAAGTGGAATCTAAAGTTTTTCAAGACACCAACTCTGTTAGTACAAAATCTAGTTTTTCAGACAGGGCTACTGACCCCAAATCTTTAGCAACAAATTGGGTTAAATTTGATGATGCGAAAGAATTGGAAGAATATAAAGTTGATGGTGGTACCGGTGTTAATACTGATAAAAATGCTGAAGTTTTTGATGATGAATCATGTCAAGAACAACTTGTGAATGATACAGCAGTTGAAAATGTCGGCGGTAAGAGCATACCTTCTAGTATCATACAAGAATATCCTGATCAACAGGATACATCCGATGACGTACCCAAATTGGATGATGAAATGGTTGCTAACGATACAGGTGTGGATGTTGAAAATAAGATTGTGGGGGAAAACACGGATTCAAAAGGCACGGTTTCTGCAGTTCAGGAAGGCTTTTCTGAACGTGTTACTCGTTTCGAATTAGTTGGTCCCCAAAAGGTAACTGATACGGAAGATGATAATGATCATGTATTTGAACCGGGTTCTGTTCTTGTTGAGTATAGAAGAGCCGAAGCATGTTGTTCAGCAGCACATTCTTTGCATGGACGACTGTTTGATGGCAGAATGGTGACAGTGGAGTATGTTGCTGAGAGACTATACAGAGCAAGATTCACAAAATGAGCACTTCTAAGCGAACGGTAACTCTTGGTTATATGATGAAACATAATATTGTCTTTGCATGATTGTGGAAGAACGGATTAATTGAACTGATCGGTTATGCCATCCTGCTTCCTGCTGTTAAATGTGCAAACAGTTTTTAAATTTCTGATTTACCCTGCTGATGCTTAACTGAGCAATGTGGATTTGAGGAAAATGCAGTTTAGTATACATCAAGTCTGTAGCTGCAGACCATCTGATAAAGATTTGTTTTTCAAACGAGACATGATGAAAATTATCATTTCGTGCCAAATGTTTTAGATGCTGTTAGCCTTGGAGATGGTGATGTCATGGTTTTTGGCAATATTTTGTGTACATGGTTAATGTTGCGTTACAAACTGATTGTTGTATCGTAGTTATTTTAGATGTTGGTCACAGGGCCATACTTTTTTTTTGTGTTGTTTCTTTCACATATTAACCTTCTGTCACCGTAACAAAATACAAACTTTCACTAACTATTTACTTGACAATTACGGTACACAGAATCTTGGAAGATATCTCTTGCGAGTGACATGCTTACAGATAGATTGATGCACACTGTTGTAAGTTAGAAGATTCCATTGATAGAAATAACCGCTTATATTTTTAATTCATGGAAGATAGTATTTTAAATGATGCAACACATGGTACAGGGTTGATAGTTTATCAAAATTTCATAACTGAATAGTTTAAAACAGTGATTAGACACTATAAACTTGTAGGATGATCCACATAGCGAAACATCTGTTAGATTCACATCTACAAAGTCGCTAAGTTATGGAAAATTCATGACAAGAAAAGAAAAGATAGTTCCTAATAGGGCAAAGTCATGTTTCTGACAAACTTCTTCGTTAAGAGTCACGATTGCTCCACCAAAAGGAAGTGGAAAAAGTATATGCATATCTTTTCTTTTATTGATTGATATTTATTAGAAAATTCAAAATTTGGCGGAATGTGTTGAGAAATATATTTAGTATTCTTACTTTTAAGTAACTATTACCAAATGCTTTACTTCAATGTGTCAACACTAATCCTTTAGTGGGATCTTAGTGTATCACAAGCTTTGCATCTATGTGTATTTTAATTTCAAATTTGCTGGTAGTTTTCATGACATAAGCCAATTTGACATTGTTGAATAGCTTTCAAATTCATGGATTGTTAGTTAATGCTTAGAAATGATGTATGGAGCAGAAGTTGGAGTTAGGTTCAGAAAATGTTATATTTTAATAATTCAGCAAATAAGAATTGGCCAAAGATCTTTATGGTACACTTTCTTACTATTTTTTAGAACCCTCCTTTTATTTTATTAATTACTATGGCGTGTTTTTGGCCATTTTGGTTTGGCGAAATGGTAATGTCTCTGTCACTATTCTATTTTATTTCATACAAATTCCACTCAAAAGATTGAATAAGGCATGACATTTGCTTATTAGTCTTGAAAGCATTAAAATGTTTTTCAAAGTTCCCCACTCAAATGAGTTCTGTTCAATAAATTATGCTTTCTGCAACTTGATTGATTCCACCTAGAATCCAGAGAACCTTCTCAATAATGATGTCTTTAGTGATAACATATATTTATGGTTCTGTAGCCAAAGAGAAAAGACATCTTATGCACTACATTTTTAGTTTGAATTTCTTAAAACAGAAAAAATTGCGCATCTGCTGAGGTACATAGAAAGACTAGAACTTGATACACAATGGAGTTAGCAATATAGAAATAAATATATTATCTATAAGTAATAATATTTATGAAAAAGTTCAATTAAAAACAAATGATAGCATTTATGGTGTAGAATACTCGTTAAAATAACATAGTGACATCTCTTTTAAAACGATTAGTTTTTTTTAAAACTTTTTTCATTTAAATAATATTTTTCTTAAATAATGAAGAGGGCACAAATATATATATATATATATATATATATATATATATATATATATATATATATATATATATATATATATATATATATATCACTTCATTTTTTCTTTTTGAACTATTCAAGTATAGCTTACCTTCAATGTTGATACATCCATTATCTTTTAAACATGTGATCAGAGTTTGATTTCTCACTAGTGTTTTGACTTGTAGATGAAAGATATATTGGTTTGTCTAAAATTGTGATGCGCAATATTTGACGACAATAATTAGCATTGAAAAAACCTTTTAGCGTTGGTAAAGTTATGAAGAATTTAAATAAATTTATATTAAACTTTATGATATAATATTTTTTTCCTTAATTTTTTTGGTCTATTTTCTTTCTCTGTAATTTTGGAATACATCAATCTAATGAGACAATACAAAAGAGAAATTAAAAAATAAGAGAAAAAGTAAAAGGCCCAAATGGATTTTCAACACTAAAACAATGTTTCTAAGAGGTACTTTCATGCTTATTCTAATAATGTATAGGGTAAAATACATAAACATTGATTGTGATACCTTGAAATTGTTTCCTTTTCAACATATTATGGAGACTACTTCACCCTATTCATTCTAATAACTGAGAAGAAAATTAATGTAGATTGTATCAATTATCTTTTTTTGAACCCTTAATTGTTATTTCTTAACTATATAGTGTCGTACTCTAACTATATGTTATTACAAGTCTTTCATTACAATAATAGATAGTAAAATTCAATTTAAATTTGTTTGAGAAAACGATAATCATGATTGGGTTTATGTCAAAAGATACATCGTGACTAAATTTTGGTTGACACTTGTGAATAAAGAAATACAGACGTGTGATAAATTATGGTGACTTCAAAACGTCAGAAGAAAAGGATGAAAGTATGAGAAAAAACACAAAAATGAAATTTATATTGTTATTCAGTCACAAATGATCAAATATATATTACTTTTTTCTATCACAATATTGATTGGAGATTAAAAATTATGTAAAAATATTATTTAAAAATGTACAGCGAAATACACTTCAAAATTATTTTTATTTCTAAAATGAATATACATACAATATTGTCTACAGTGGCCAGTCTTGTGCCAATAGAAACATCAAGTCCCACCAACAGAAGACGATATCAGTTACGAGACAGAACTCCTTTCGAACTGCACAAAGAAAATGATGGATAGATAACAATAACATTCAAGGAAATTCCCATAGTTTTCATACACACATAGTAAATGTAAATGCAAAGCATGTATATAAACAAACAAAATTGATTAGTATATCATTTCTTATGAGAAAAAATGTCAAAATATAAACGGTTTTCAAACTAGCAGCCACCAATACACTTGCTCTAATCCTAAATTTTATTGCAAAAATGCTAAAAAAAGCATTTGGTATATTTGGCCTAAAATACACTCGCTTAATATCTGTCACTTTAGTTATTAATCCATCCTACAACACAAGAAAATATGGCAGATAGTGCATTTAACTAAGGATATGAGACTTAGAAACTGTAAAACATCAAGAGACTAAGAACAAAATTGAGAACAAAAAGGAGTAGCGAAAAAATAAATAAATAAAGGCTTTGCCATTGGTAATATACATACCTTGGTACGGTTCCACGGCGACGTGGATCATACTCTGTTGCTTGTCGAAGAGCCCTAGCAAAAGCTTTAAAGGTTGCCTCGATAATATGATGGGAATTTTTTCCAGCAAGCTGGGTAAGAGGAATGCATATACATGTTCATTCTGTTACAAGGTTTTCATAATAGGAATAGAAAAACATCAACTAGAAACATCAAAAAGCCCTGGTAAAACATCAATAACATTCAGTATATTTCTTTCATAGTGATATATGTACAAATATATTTGCTAATTTATGACTATAATTGATTATAACCTATGTATTAATACCTGTCGAATGTGAAGTGTCATACCAGACGTGTTCACCAATGATTGGAAGAAATGCTCCACCAACTATAAATAAGGATACCCAGTGGATTCATTAGTAAATAATAAGATTCATATAAAAATAACTATGGAAACATCATAAGCTCAATAGATAAAATTCCAAACTTCAATGAAGTAACTTAACATGTTACACTACCTGAGTATCGTATGTTCCAACCCTATGAGTGGGTATGTCCAAATTATAACCTAGATATGGTCGACCAGACAAATCCTGGAAAAGTGTGCAAGAAACACATGATGGGGGAATTGAGAAGAAATGAGAGAAAATGAACAAAAAGTGAGAGATTTATCCTCTAAGAGTTTCTCCTTAAAACTTATCTATTGTTCTATTTACCCAATTGTAAAAAAATTAGATTACAATTCCTTCTTCTCCTACCTAGCTAAAAATCTGTCCCTCTATCTACTATAATTAACTATGATGTGATGCTCTAATATAACTAACTGTTTGACATAGGGGAATCTGAGGTAAAAGATATCCTAAAGTAATCAAGTAAACAACATATTTATTTATAGTGGAAAAGTAAGCTTATAAAAGTGATCAGATTGGACACTAGAACTTCCTAATTTCAACTCCGAAGCATTGAGTACAAGTCTTATAGAGCTGATAATGAATGAGTCTAAACAAAAGCTCAGTCAGTAGTGTGATACTTCGATATCTGAAAAGTAAACAAACTTTAACCCAGTGTTTGGATGATGAATTCTAAAAAGGTAATTCACTTTTTTTTTTTTTTGAGAATTTGAATTGTTTTTGGTAAAATATGTTTTTCGATAGAGAATATAGAAAAAAAAATGAAATTATAGAAACTTATCAGAAAAATTTGATTACTTAAAATGGTAAGAATATAAAAAAAATATGAATTTAAAATTTTTCATGTTCCCTCTTCTCTTGCCTTTATGTCTCCTCTCTGCTCTCCCATGTCTCTTTGTTCTCTCTTCCCCTCTTTTCAGTTTTATTTTTCTCTCCCTCTCTTCATTACCTCCTTTCTCTCTCTTCCATCTACCTTCTCTATAACAATATTGATAAAAAAGGTGTCAATATCTGTATTTTTGAATTATTAATATTATTTTATTTTATATTATTTTTTAATCATACAATATTTAAATTAGCTCATGCTTATTTTCATAATATTTAATAGTAAAATTTCAATTTTTAAATATATTTTTTATTTTGTACATATAGTAGAAATTAAATTACTCTGTCTAAATTAAGAATTTGAATAGATCTCCAAAAGAACCATTTAAAAGATGAGGAAAATTTAAATCAAAGTAATTCAAATTTAAAACATTTCAATTTTTTTGAAATTTTAGGGATCCTCATCCAAACACAACCTGGAGATAAATTGAATTTCTTTATGCACATTACAAATATGAATCCCTAAAATTATGAAGGCTAACACATAACAAGTCCTAACATTTTCTTAAGTGCGTTTATCCATTTACCATGCTTATAAGCAAGGAAAGATTACACTTTCCCCCAACACACATGTTAATATTATCTAACAATTAATCACTATTTCTACAAACAGTACCCAAATTACCAGTGAAACATGAATCAGTGCTTCATCAAGTGGAGCAGAGAAGTTGCCAAACCGGTTAATACCCTTCCTATCACCAAGAGCCTGCAGCAAAGCCTGAAGACGTAGTAACAGAAAACTCTTAGTTTTAACATAAAGACTTACGTTGAAATCACCAGTAATTACTTCAATGCCATATTGCATAGAAAGGAAAATGTGAAATATTAAATTATATAAAGATATAACTTGCACACAAATCTTTAATGCAGGATACTGAAACACGTTTTAGTTTCAAGGAAAATTTGTAATTTGTATTATAGAAAACAAAAAAACAAATGAAAGAACCAGCTCATGAAATGGTTTGCATACTGTTCCGATAGCAAGGGCAACGTCTTCATTTGTGTGATGATCATCAATGTGTATATCACCTGTGGCTTTTACGTGTACATCAAACAGCCCGTGTGAAGCCAGTTGCTGAAAAATCACAATCAAGTTTAGTTTCCATAACTATTATCTCAATTAAATAATTTCAACATCCTTAGTACGCCTTTAATGTTTAGTCTTCAAGGTACAAGACCAGATTCTAACAATGCAAGTCCTTCTAAGGAGATACATTCTTTTATAAACAAGTTCAAAGTTCATCTCACATACACCAAAGTTTTTACCTCTTTCATTTCACATTGCCAAGCTCATTATTCTATTATAGCTACAAATTTGGTAGAACAATATGCATTCTCATTTGGGATGTCTTTGACTAAGCTAATATCAAGTATATAGAAGAGTATTCACTAAATAATTCTTTAACTAATTACTTTAGCTCCCACAACACTTATTTTGTGTACACGGATATATCCACTTATATGAACAATTATTGAAATCTAATATTATATTTTAAGGCGACAGCAATAAAGGAATATAAAAAGTAAAGGAAGCAAAAAGAACATATGAAAAACAAAAACATAAGGCATCAGCAACACAAAGGCACAAAAAATGAGTTGAAATTACTAACATCAAGCATGTGATCGAGGAAGGGAATTCCAGTATTACTATCAGCAACCCCGGAACCATCCAAGTTTATTTTGACTGATACGTTGGTCTCCTTGGTGACTCTTTTAACCTCTCCAACTCTAGGATCTGAAAATGATCGAAAAATCATTCAAACGCATTGGAAAATCCAAAATTTCAGGCAGTGAAGAACAGATGATGAGCTTCGCATTGACCTGAATCAATTGGCAAAGTCGTCATAGCTGAAGCATTGTCTCCCACCACGACAGCAGAAGAGACGTTTCTGGGAAGGTGGATTGGAGTGAGATTGCGTTGATTGGGTAAAAAGATTGAAGCTTGGAAAGGAGAACGCGTGAGGTTGGGTATTGAGTGGAAAACCCTAACCCTAGATTTGAGAAGAAGGGATGAAGGAGATGTTGGAAGAGAGGGAGGTGAAGATAGCTCCATTGAGAGTAAAACAACAATGGCAGCACAGCGAAGATCTTCTTCTAGGGCGATTTTGGTCCACAAAAATACTTGTGCCAAAAAGAAACTGACAATTGCTTTTTGCACCCAACATTTTCCTGGAGGTGTTATAAAGTCTAAATATTGTATATTTTGCATCAAACAGTCTTAAATATATTTTTTTATTCGAAATATATTTTAGATTTCTAATTTATTATGTAAATACATTTTGACACTGTCTAATTTGAAAAAAATATGAAAAATTATATAATATAAAATGTATTTTTGAAATATCTAATTATGTAATCAGGATTACATTGTTTCGGATTTATACACAAATTAGACTTTTCCCATATATTTGGAGTTGCCGAAGAAGGTGTGTAGTTGTTAAAAAAAGGGTGTTGCTCCCTCCACCCCCACACATCTCTTCCTCCACCTCCCCTTTACTATTTTACCCCTTCCTCCACCTTTCCTTTACTATTTTACCCCTCAGTAAAATTTTATTTTTAAAATTGTTGTTTTTTAATTTTATTCATTTATAACATATTTCACTGATAACCTACGTAGTTTCTTGTATGAGTAAAATATTTTTCTACAAAGCTTGGTGATCGTGAAAAGAATTATCAAACAATCTTCTTCTTGTTCTCGGTGCAGTACGTGGTGCAGTGCGTTTATGGTGTAGTGTCCTTGTCGTGGTTCCTCTCCAGGTACGTAGTCATAATCCTTCCAATAATCCTAAACCCTAAATCCTTCCCATACTTCCAATAATCCTTTTAATATCCAAGCCTATAATCCTTGCATGAGCCGCAAAACGTAGTAAAATAAAAACGAAACGTAAAAGGAACACTGCCTATGGACGGATAACATCCTTCAACGGATGTCAACATCCGTTTAAGGCAAAACGGATGTCGACATCCGTTTTGCCTTCAACGGATGTTGACATCCGTTGAAGGATGTCATCCGCTCCAGAGGCAGTGTTCCTTTTACGTTTTGTTTTTATTTTATTTGTTTATTTTATTTACAGTAATTTATATTTAAATTTATAATTTTAAATGTTATATATGGTTAGTTTTTAAACGTAATAATTTTGTTAAAATATGAATTTGTTAAAATATGAATTTGTTATAGGTGGAGAAGAAGCTTAACGGAAGAGAGAAAGGTAAACGAAAATGGAAGAGAGGAAGAGGTGCAGAGGGAAGTAAATCAGAAGTTTTAAATAAATTAAAATATTAAAATAATAAAAATAAAAAATTTTAACTTTTGAGGATATAATTGTCATTTTAGAAGGATATAATTGGCATTTTAGAAAATTGGGGAGGTGGAAGAAGAGACGTGTGGGGGTGGAGGGAGTAACACCCTTAAAAAAATTCCTGAAGAAAGTTAGGCGTGAATGTTGGGCTTACCCAACACATGTTCAGAGTTTCTTCTTGCACCCCATATGGTTTTTCCATTGACTAAAATACCCTTATGCCTTATTTAATAAAAATATGGTTTAATCATTTTGATAGTCCATTGAGTTTTCTCAAATAGATTCCTCTCTTTTTTTATCTCCATGGGATCCCTAAAAGTGAAAAACCAGTGCAATTAGGTCTTTCCTGTTAAATTGGATTAATGAGATTAAAGTTTGGTTGATACATTAAGCAATTAAATAATAGGGTTTTTGATAAAAATTGAAATTAGGAATGAGGAAATTAGGGTTCATCGTATTGTTGTTTTAGGATTTTTGATAAAAATTGAAATTGAAAATCACGATTATTGCTACGACGAAGAAGGCGCGATTTCTACTATGACAAAAATTAGGGTTTCGCATTTTGGAGGCTGGCGGGTTGCTGTTTTGGTGGCTGGCGGGTTGCTGCAATAGTGATGGCCATGAAGGAGCTCAATCTGTGTTTTAGTTTTCTGCGATTTGGGATTAGGGATTTCTGTGCGATTTAGAGTTCATGATTTTTTTGGTTGCAGGTTACATGGAGTTTGCGATTTGGGAAAATAAGATGCAGGTTGTTCATGGCTTGTTTGAGTTTGCTGCAGGTTTTCGACTATCCCCTTCAGTTGACGCATTCCTAGTCCGTGAATGATCCTTGTGGGGATTGAAGTTTCGTTGTGTGTGCTACGAGGAAGATTGTTAATGTGAATTTGGCGAAGCAGACTTTGATAGAAACAATTTCACCTACATTTGCCAATTTAACTGATTTGAGAAACATGTATCTCAACGACAATCATTTGTGGGATCAATATCGGGAGGCTTGACTAATTTGGCTTAGTTGAGGTTATGGATGTGTCTAATAACAATCTATCAGGTGATGTCCCAAAGTTCCCACCCAAAGTGAAGTTCAATAATGCAGGTAATCCTCTACTTGGGCATTCTAGAGGTGGCAGCGGCAATGGAGCTACTCCGTCAAGCGGTTTTGGTGATGCACCAAGTGGATGTCTAAATGCAACTAGCATCAGGCAATTCTACACTCTCTCTTTCGTAATTTATTGAGTTTCCAATCTCGTTTCCAATTTGCTTTTAATTGACGTTTAATTTCACATTTCAAAAACTTTTTTTTATTTTTTAATTACAAATTTTTCATCTAAGAGACTTTGCATATGCTACGTAATCTAATTATTCTAGCTCACATTGACAATTCACCTTAAATTTAACTATGGTAACCTAATTTAATAACAGGAACTCAGTTGCTTCAATTTTTCATTTTAAGGATTTAATTGAAAAAAAAAACTAATTAAAAAAATCCAACATAGAAACTACGAGAATGATTAAATCTAAAAGTATTTACTTCGTTCATGTATAATGGTGAAAAGTGATAATTACTTGAAAAAAGAAAATTGATCAAAGTGATAAAGAAAAATAGGATTTTTCGACTTTTTGAAGCAATCCATAAAGAACATCTTAAAGAAGGTATCAGACAAAATTGGCTGAGTTAAATTGAAGATTCTCTATAAACGTTCTATGGTTGAAGAAAATATAGAAGACAGGGCAAAACATGATAAAGACGTGGACTATTATTAAAAAAAGGGTTAAATATGTTTTTGGTCCCTTAACTTTCAGCGAAAATTGGAATTAGTCCCTCTTCAAAACTTTGGACTAATTTAGTTCCCAAACTCTAAAAATGTGTGAATTTAGTCCTTTTAACCAAATTTTGTTAACTTTATTTGATGTTTCAAACGCATTTATCAGTGAACGTTGAAGCAAAAATGTGTCAAACAGTGTAAACAACTCAAATGCTATCATGAAACGCACTTGAAACATCAAATAAAGTTAACAAAATTTGGTTAAAAGGACTAAATTCACACATTTTTAAAGTTTGGGGACTAAATTAGTCCAAAGTTTTGAAGAGGGACTAATTTCAATTTTCGCTGAAAGTTAAGGGACCAAAAACATATTTAACCCTTAAAAAAATTACTAGAAAAGAGAATTTTAGCTTAACTTTTTTTTTTTATTTTTCATTCTAACTTTATCTTCTTTTTTCTTTCTTTTACTAATATTTTTCTTTCTCCCGTTCTCAAAAATCTAAATTTACGTTTTCCGTTGATTAATGTTTAAATCATTTTATTGCTTTCAAAATTACTCTTTAATTGGTTTTTCTTTTAATTTCGAAGTTGATTTATGTTAAATGGTAATTTGTTAGGAATGTATAATTAAAAATTTATAACGTGAAGTTTTCGTGTATTTACTATCAAAGGAAATTAATGGTTATAGAAGTGAAGTTTCATCCTTTAAATAACATTACAAAGTGTAATTAATTATTTTTTATAACATTGTTTGTTTTTATTTGTCATTTATAACGGCATCTTTCCAACTATGAAAATTTTGTGGCTATACAGTTAATCTTAATTTTGTTTTCTTTCATCCCTTATTCCCTAATAATATGTTTAAATAAATTGGGGTGGAGGGGAGAGCGAAATAAATTGAAAATTAAGATTATATATGAATTAAGAAAAAAAAATAAACTTAATAAAGATAATAGAGAAATAATTGAAAAAGTTAATTTGATTGATATGTTACAAGTTAAATTAGTTATGCAATAAAATAAATGACTAAAATATCTTCAATTAATATTTACTAAGATGAATATAAATTAAAATTGAAACATAATTTAATAGGGAATAATCATTCGATAAAATTGGAAATAGCAATTAAAAATATTTAAAAACTAAATTTAATATTAATTAATAAAATATTTTTAATATACAAATTTAGTTTTTAACTTGTTGATACTGATATAACAAATCAAACTCCTATTATCATTATTATTTTTCTATTATAATAAATACATTTCCTTATAAAAAAAAGTAACAAAACAAAATAAGTAGGAAGATATAGTTAATAGAACGTCGTCTTTAATATGTTAATTTTTTTAGTTGTTGAAATTTGTAAAAATTACAATTTAAGGCAATATACAGCATAAGATACTAATATATAATAACATTTATTAATGAGATAAAAACACTAATCATATGATTGTCAAAATATTATTTATTGTCATATGTAATTAAAAAAAATACTATATCAAAGAAAAATAAAATAAAATAAATCAGTTAAAATTCTATAAAAAAGAATTATATATGCAATCAAAATAATTTACATTTATTAGAATTTTTTTTTCTTTACAATATATGATAATTTTCTTCCTATAGTGAAAAATGTAATACCTACAATAATTGTCTTTATCTTGTTTTGAACATCAAAAAATCAAAAATAGAAAACATTATTATAATTGATATGAACCACATCAATTGATATTGAAATAAATAATTATAATTTATCTTAATTAGTGTTGTCAGACCTTGGAAAATTAACCCAAACCCCACCTGTTAAATCTCATTTATTACACCCTAAACCCTGCTCAGGTGCATTAAAAACGCACTTCCAAACTCTGCACGCTGACGCCAGGTGTCAAGAATGAAAGGTTCGAAAATCAGTAGTGGAAGACAGGTGTCCGTATGAGAGGGTGTGACCGTTTGACCTTGGGAAGAAAACTGATTTTTTCTGAAACACTTATTCCCACTCTCTGCACGAACCCTTCTTCCTCCTGAAAACTTATCTTCCATTTTCTCCTTCTTCTCTCTAGAACATTTCCATCTTCTCTCTACTGTAACTCACCACTCTCTTCTCCGATTCACATTTAGAAACCGTAGGAGCATTCTCTGAGTTGTGAGCTTCAATCTGAACCGAATGGATTCAAGTTCTGAAACCGGTAAGTCTCTCGACTCTAGACGCTCGTTTCTGAGTTACATGCAAACCAAGATTCAACTGCATGCAAAAGTATAAGCTAAATTCTTTTGCGTTTTCTTTTGGTTAGACTTAATTGGAGAACTTAAGAAAATCGTTGAGGGTAGAAAGCCATAGTTGGACGAGACAAAATCATACTCTAGGACGTTCACCTCTGATCTAGGTAAGGGAAGCTTATTTAATTTAATTGATATTTGTATGTTGTATGAACGTCCTATATGGACTGGATGTATGAGATATATGCTGATTGATTATGTATGACGATGGTTGATAAGTATGGATGATTAATGTGAATCATATAAAGTTTGTAAATTTATATTTGATATGAAGTTATAAAGTATGATCTGATATGTTGAAACTTGAAATTAGAAATAGATGAAAAGCTGAAATATGAAATCCTCACTATGATAATATACGTTCGTCATCGAACGGTCTTATACCGTTCGGTTTTCTAGTAAAGTGCCTAAAAAGGAATTCTTTCATTTGGAAGGAATTCTGATCGAGAACGAACGTCCTGTAAAATACTATGTTTGAGCGTTCGGCTCAGCCTAGTGGTACCCGTATATCTAAAATAAAGTAATAATACATTTCTACCCTTATACTTTAAAATTAGTAACACTCGGTCTTACACCTAGCGTTCGTCCTAAATAGTGCTCGGTCTTATACCAAGCGCTCGTATTATTGTATAGTAAACCTTGATAAAATAGCGTTCGTTCAACTGTAATAATATATTTTTCCATGTTCGGTCATTTACTGGCATCGGACTTCCGTATGCGAATTACTCCAAAGATAGTTCTAAATATTCTTGGCTCTTCTTCTTACATTGGATTCGGTCCAAGGTCTTCATAATAAAATTTTCTCTAAGTACCAGTGTAAATTCAAACGAGTTAGTTCATTTAACTGACCGCGTAGAAAGTAACGTCCGTTGCAGATTTCTTAGTTCATTCAGTCCATTTTCTTATCGTTCATCCTCGTTCTTCAGAGGGCTGAACGTTCGTTATTTTATGTCTTCGAAACTAAAGATGAAAATGATAATAGAGTATAAGATTTTAAAGGGTGAATATGATATGGATTGATTATATGATTATGTATTTTGGACGAGCGTTCCAGGGAGGAACGACTTATATATATTGAATATTGGATTTGGTAAAGTATGACTGTGGTTATGCTAATGCTGGCAGTCCATCCTGATGTTTCGTGAGTACTCATCCTCACGTAGAGGGGGTAAGTCATGTGTGGGAACGGCAGGAGGTCCTAGTCCTTAGGGGTACTTTGGATAGGGCTAACCTCGAGTGGCAGCTGTTGAGTGTATCCCAGTTACTACATCACTCGGGTGCAAGGACGCCTGTAGCTACACAGATTCATACAGTCCGGATGGTCTGTCTAGTAATATAATTCGTATGATGTTATATGTTGAAATATATGTTTGTGTGGATTGAAATGTTTATTTTATATGTTGATGTATGGATTAAATTACATAAGCTTACCCTTTCGTTTTTCCTTGTGTTGTCTGTTGTCTTTGTACGTTCTTCCTGTCATTGCAATGATCATCCGTGTGGATGTGAGCAGAAGGCGAGGCTACTTTGGAGGACGTTATTAAAGAAGAAAATCTGGTAGACGTGGAGGTCAAAGCCGAGCCTTAGAGCAGTTGTTATTTTAGATGTTAGCTTTTAGTTTTTGAACGTTCGGTTATTGATTTTGTAAAACCGCTCGTTTCCGAATTTCTAGTATTTCTGAAATTCTGTATGGAATTCTGTAATTAAAGTCCTTTGACTTTTGAACCTCGATTTTAGTGTAAGACTGCATTGCTTAACTGTTTAATGTAATTAATTCTATTATATGGTGATTACTGTATTTTGGGATGTTACAAGTGTCCATTTGATATTGTTTAATTTAGATTTTGTCACTTTGAACTCTATTTTGTATAACGTTTGTATAACTCTTGTTAATAAAATATAACTAAACGTATAAATATATGTGAATCACACGTATATTTTTACAGTTCCAAAAATTTCTGTAAATATTGTCTCTATTAATGTTTTTCGTTAGGTCAAAATAATGAATTATTTCTATTTTAAGATTGATTTCTACAATATCAGTTGTAATCTAATAGACTTATTCCTAATCTAATAATTTTATTTTCTGAAAAAAGAGAACTAAGGAAAATTCACATACCTACTTATATTCTTCTAACTAACACCATTTGTAATAGAAACTATAAAATAATATTCATACTACCTCAACGTTGAAGACACCGTAATTTATGTGTGTAACAAAAGTTCACAACTGTAAGTAAATTAAAGAAAGAATACAAATGCAATTAGTAAAAATGAAAAGAGTGGTTAAATTATAGAATATCACATTTCATCCACCAATATAAAATTTATTTAATAAAAAACCAATAACTATTATAACTTCATTGCAGTAAATATTCAAACAAAATCTGGTTTATGTTCTTATATTGTTCTACTCAATCTTGTTAAAGGGCTATTGGTTATGTCATTATACACTCTACTTCCAGTCCATACGCTTGATCCCTAAAAATAGGTCTTCTACCACTTCACAATGTTCCTCTAGGAAAACCAGTTTCAAGATTTAAAGCAATAACCCATAATAATAACATCCGTGCATAAATGTGAAAGAGATGTCAAATACATATTCTAGTATTCTATAAAAGGGTAAAAAAATACGAAAACGCTTCTTTAACAACGTTTTTTTTACAAAGCCACGTAATGGTTGTCCATTGGCTGATGTTTAAAAAAAAGAATGAATAGATTTTTCATCAGGCGAGAGTAGTATTGGAAGGGAAAAATATGAATTTTCATTTTGCGGTTTTCCTATTCATTGTTCATTCGCAGTTTGCTCTCTTATCTCTCTCGCGTTCTCTCATCTCTTTCGTACTCTCATCTCTCTCGTTCTCTGATCTGTCTCGTGTTGAAACCCTAAAGCCTCACCTTATTGTTGTCTTGGACGTCCGACTTGTGCACCATTGAAGCTCTCTCCCATATTTATCTTGTGCCTTCTCGCTGTCGTGGTGTTTTTTTGGTAAGTAGAACTGCGCGAACTCTAACCATCTTCTCCACCATTGACGTTTTCTTCTTTTGCAAACCCTAACCATGTTGTCGACATTGTTGTTTTGTTTATGTTATAACTGGAGGTCCAATGGCAGCCCAAAAAGAAAATGTAAGATGAAATGTAATTTTTTTATTTTTATAGATGATGTGTTATCCTCTGAATCTTAGTTAATAATAATTTTTTGTTAATGTTTTGTAGTGGCGCCTTCGTATCTCGATGGATTCATCCAGCATTGTTGAAATGAATAGTTTACTAGGACACGCTCATGTAGAGCACATTAAGATGACTCCATTTAGGTGGTGTTTGCATATTCTGAGCCATTTAGAGGTGAATTTGAAATTATTGAAGGTGATGGCCCAACGCTGGGCTGGGCATGATGTTAGTTTTAGAGTTAGTCAACAATTGATCCCATTTACTGTTTTTGATGTGTTCATGACCACAGGATTAGAAATAGGTGGTCTAGGATTGTTTCCATTTGTACAAATTTTGTTTGTATTTAGAGGAAGATGGATTTTTTCCAATAAGATTGTTATATGTACAAATTGTAACAAACAATGATACATATGTACAAATTGTTATTGCAATAAGATCATAGTTTTCATGATTACTTTATGTGTAATGTTATTTTATTTACATTGTGTGTGTTTTGATGACAAAGGAACGCGCAATATTAATAAGTCTTTTAAATTAATCCAATGGTTTACCAACTTAAGTGAAATCTTGAAACTTCTGTCCCAAAAAACACACTTGAAACCTAGGTGGTGCCAAAACATTGTTCCTTTCCTCAATCATGAGGTGCCCAAACAAGACTTCTCAACCTCTACTCACACTTAAACAACTAAATCAAGTGAAAACCACTACACTTATGCCAAAAAATTAAAAAAATTTACTATGGTCACCTAGGTTACCATAACTGGCTCCTACAGTTCAAGTTTCTGTACAAAACCCAGATTTTGTTTGTGTAATCGTTTACCAAGCACCTGTAAACGATTACAAGTGTGTTTTCTGGTGCAGAAGTTTCAGGACTTCACCTAAGTTGCTCATCTTATAAACATTATTCCTTTCCTCAATCATGGGGTACCCAAACATGACTTCTCAACCTCTACTCACACTTAAACACCAAAATCAAGTGAAAACCAGTGGATTTATGCCAAAAAATTAAAAATTTTGACTATGGCACCTAGGTTACCACAGCTGGCTCCTGTAGTACAAGTTTCTGTACAAAACCCAGATTTTGTTCGTGTAATTGTTTACCAAGCACCTGTAAACGATTACAAATGTGTTTTATTGTGTAGAAGTTTCAAGACTTCACCTAAGTTGCTCATCTCATAAACATTGTTCCTTTCCTCAATCATGGGGTGCCCAAACATGACTTACCAACCTCTACTCACATTTAAACACCAAAATCAAGTGAAAACCAGTGGATTTATGCCAAAAAATTAAAAATTTTGACTATGGCCACCTAGGTTACCACAACTGGCTCCTGTAGTACAAGTTTCTGTACAAAACCAGATTTTGTTCGTGTAATTGTTTACCAAGCACCTGTAAACGATTACAAATGTGTTTTCTTGGGTAGAAGTTTCAGGACTTCACCTAAGTTGCTCATCTCATAAATATTGTTCCTTTCCTCAATCATGGGGTGCCCAAACATGACTTACCAGCCTCTACTCACACTTAAACACCAAAATCAAGTGAAAACCAGTGGATTTATGCCAAAAAATTGAAAATTTTGACTATGGTCACCTAGGTTACCACAGTTGGCTCCTGCAGTACAAGTTTCTGTACAAAACCTAGATTTTGTTCGTGCAATCGTTTACCAAGCACCTGTAAACGATTACAAATGTGTTTTTTGGTGCAGAAGTTTCAGAACTTTTGCTAAGTTCATCATGTCACAAGCATTGTTTCATTCATTCATCACAAACATGAATACTCAATCAAAGTGGCCACTTTATTCATTAACATCCCAAACAAAACCTCATTTCACAATGACAATAACGAAGGAAATAACATTTCAATTAACATTAACAATTTTTAACGGAAGCAAAGATGCATCTTTTATAACATTGAACAAAATAGGTTACATTACACTTCTTTGTTCATCTAAGTACAATGTTGCATAACTTTATTTTAACAAATCATTACAATTATCACTCATTTTTTATTCTAAGCACTCCATTTCCAATGTATGGAGTCTTAAGCGCTCTGCTCCTGTAACGCCTTCGTGATCCAACCCTTACATACGTCTTCATACGTTCGTTCAAAGTACAAATATACTTTGTTGAAAAAGAGTGACGGACGGTCAACTACGTTAACGAAAACAAAATAAGCAAAAAACCAAAACCCAAAAATGAAAACAACACAAATTTAAACACCACAGGAAAACCCAAAGCCAAACCCAAAACACAATGAAGAAAATGGAGGGAGAATGCATTTACCCTGCTCGAAGGACCATGGTCACCGGAACTTGCCATTTCGCACAATACCCTCAACAAACAAGACCACGTTGACCAAACGAATAGATGGAACGAAAACGAAGATCGACAACGACAACGGATAATGAGAACGAAGAGGAAGAGCGAGGACGAAGATGGAGAACGAGAAGGAAGAGCGAGAACAACAAGGAAGAGGGAGAACGAAAACGAAGAGAGAGAACGTTGATTTCTAATGAAATAGGGCAAGAGGTATATTTGAAATTCCAATTTTCTGAAACCCTCCTCAATTTCGACGTCACATTTTAACAATAAAAGTAAAGAAAAAACGAACCAATGGACTGCTGACGCGTGGCGTTGTCAAAAGTGTGTTAAAAATTGGTTGTCAAAATATCGGGACCGAAAAAAATAATGTAAGAGGCAAAAAGGAAATTTCTAATCAGATGAACAATAAAATAATGTAACAGATGAACGACTTCTATATAAACATATATAAAGATGCTTAGAGAGATGCTTAAGCAAAATAGTAACTAGCCCACATGCCTCTTAGAGGTTTCCAAGACAAAAGAAATGACTAGGTATATTATACTTACGTTCTTGCAATCTCTTGGTAGGTACTGATGATGATAAAATCAGCGTTATTCATGGCTATTAAATCAGCAGTGAATTGGTATTAGAAAGGAAAAGTAAGATAAGGAAGAAGAGGGACCTAATTCACATTTTTCACTGATTCTGTCATTTAATCTTCCTTTTCCACCGTGACCTAATTTGCATTTCTCATTGAACAATCTTTCTATTTCTCACTCTGTTTCAAATCATTTCCTCTTCTAGAGTATTATTGTGAACCTAGGGTTTTCCAAGCGTGTTCCTCCTCTTTTGAGTTCTCTTACTAAGGTCTTTCATCAAATTGATCGTCGTCTTGTTGTTCATCGTTGTTCTTATATTCTGTTGATTTTACTCATGGAGGAAGCTTCAAGAAGTCCAAACTATCTTCTACCTGGAGTGACTTCCATCAAGAAGGTTCTTCATTGAGAGAGCACAGAAAACAAAGTCAGTAGAGTGAGGGAAAGAGAGTTTCGTAAAACAAATACGTTATTATTATTTTTAATAAAATATTTTCCAAATCCGTATGTAATTTCGGTAAAAAAGATTCACTTTCAATTACATACGGATTGGAGCTCATTACATACAGATTTAGTCTTAAGAAACTTTCCTGCTACAATACACCTTACTTACATATAGATATTACATATAAATTATCGGTAGATAAAAATCCGTATGTAACTTTTTTTTTTCTGAATCTTTACGTAAAATTCATATGTAATACCTATATTACATATATTACATACATACTAGAATCCGTAAGTAAATATCGGTAAACTCCAGTATTTTTTATAGCGATAAAACTTAAGATAAATATCGGTAAGCTTCTTAGTCCGGCTGTCGACTTCTTAGCTGGACTACCGAGCTTCTTAGTCAGACTATACCGAGCTTCTGAGTTGGACTGTTGAGCTTATCTGACTATGCAACTGAGTTGATCCGGCTGAACTGTAGGGTTTATTATGGGAGCTCTCTAGCTAGTGTTAGGTAGCCTAGTTTTGAATGGAGAAACACCAAGTTATTCTCCTAATGATTTTTCTTTGAACACCCATTTACTTTTCCGTGTTCGTTTGTCTTGAGGAAGCTTCACCATTTCAAATGTGTGATTCTTAGGATTTCATCTCCTCTTTCATGACTTTGTGTCACTCTTTTATCTTCATGTGACAGTTTATTCATAACTTTCAAGCTCTCCTCCATTAGTGAACAACACAAACTTATGAGGGGATATTTTTGTAAAGTAGTAGATCTTTCCAGGAGAAGCTCCGCAGGTGGTTTAGGAGAATCTACATTCATGTGTCCCCAATGATCAACAATTCTGGTAGGAGGTTTTGGCTAACATCAAATAAGTCATGAGTAACCTGTTTCGGTTTTTATTTCTGGTTAATGTCTTCAATAGTTAAATTATACTGAAGAAGTTTATTTTACATTGAAGGCTCCATATGAAGTTATAGAATTTGAAATCTTTCTTATAATTGTTTTTTATTTTACAATAAAAACTTTTTGAGCATATTAAAATCAACTTTGGAAATACAATACTAAAAAATGTAACAGAGAATCTGAACTAGAAATTTTATATCAAATATCTACAATGACAACTACATTTTAAAGTTTAATTTGTTGTTATAAAAAATTTTGAAATCTCTTCCACATATATATTAAATGGGCAAAATATTTTACATTAGGAACCATAGATATATTTTTTGTCAAAGAATTAATTAATGATAGTCGAATGCAAAAGAGGTAACATATAAGCCTCAACAAAAAAAATTTAATATGATGACAAACCATTGTCCATCCTGAATACATAATAAAAAAAGTGCAGAGAGACTAACATCATAACCTCAAAAGAAATTTCAAACCATTACACACATCCTGAATACAATACAAAGAAACATCCTGTGAATAACATATATTATTAATCTAGAGTTTCATATTTAAAGATAACAAATCTTCTTATACAATTTTCATTTTTAATAAGTCTCCTCACATTCATTTTTTTTATTCAGATTCACATTTATAAATTTCATCACCTAGCTTAAAAAATAGAATAGGTATTTTAATAAGTGATTTTAAGTTGAAACTTGGAATGCAAATTGTGTCACATATTGAGAAAGAGAGGTTATCTTTCATAATTTATGATTTTATCACAAATACCTTTCATAACTTTTAGTCCTTAAAAAGTATCGCTTGTTCCTCCAAAAACTAGTTTATTTATTCTGACTTTCAAGACATCTAAAGATCATGGGCTGTTATAGATTGTGATTACAGAGTTTCCTTTTTAGAGACATTTTTAATAAAATTACGTTTTCATAAGAATTATCCATAAAGTCGTTAACAATAATTTTACTGATTAAAAATCATTCTATTGAACTAAACCACCCAGTTTTATTAAGTGCACAAATGACATGACGATAGGAAAGAAACATGCAGGTACAGGAAAGGAAAGACAAACATTCAGACTTGTTACATCAGGAAAGGAAACATGCTTCCAATCCTAATGTTACATTAAAGACAAAGAAAACAAAAGTTGGAAATGAAAGCCTTATTGAGTGTGACGAGGCGAAAGCCTTATTGATTGTGACGAGGCTAAGGTGGTTGATGCATGAGAGTGAAGGCTAGTTTAGCTCACAGGCAAAATGCCTCGAAGAACTGGCCAACCATCAAGGATAGGCCTGACATCACCGACAAGAGTGTCATCAGTTTTACCTGGGGTGAAATTGATTCTCACATACTTGTCTCCTTTGAAAAGGTAAGCTTCAGGCTCCTTATGAGAAGCAAAACACGCATCAATTCCACTTTCAAAGATGGTACCTTTCAGCACAGGAAAGCCATCACCGATGTTGCGAATGTTGCCAACAAGCTGCTTCGAATCATAGGCTATGCGAACATACTTATTGCCCTTGAATAAGTAAACTTCTTTTCCTCTGGTTGATCTAAATGCAGAGTCTATGCCATCAGCAAACACCGTGTCTCTGAGCACAGGAAACATTTCAGCAATTGTGGTAGGACCTGCAAGTATCTTGTCATTTGTTGTACCTGGAGCATAGTCTATGTAGGCACAGTTGTTGCCAGAGAACACATATGCTTCACTCCCTTCAGTGTCAAAGGAACAGTCTATTCCAGGTTCTGCAAATGGTGTTCCTGCAAGTGATGGAAAACCACTACTAATCAAACGCAGATTAGTCAAAATCTTATCATCTGTTTTCCCGGGAGTGTAATGCAACCTCATATACTTGTTCTTGGCGAAGAAATACACTTCATATTCTCTTGATGAACGAAATGCATCATCGATGTAAGGAGGGTTTGACATTTTTCTTAACACAAGAAGAGGGACTAAGGTAGATATAAAGAGTGCAAGAGAGATATATGATTTGATTTCGGGATGCTTACATTCCTCTCCATGCCACTTATTTATACTGTTGGAGTGAGAATCTTTACTTAGTATTGGAAACTGCCACGAATACACTGAGTTGTACGCAAAGCACGTGACAAATATCATATATCATGTCAAAACAAACCAGCCTATTAAATGTAATCGGTGGTGCATGTCCTTTCTGTTGGCTTCATCTAACTTTATTATTGTAATATTAAATGGCAAACGTGTTGAGATTCTTTTATGCTTTTAATCGTTCTAAGGGGGATAATGTTAAAGCTAGGGGTAACACGTAACCTTAAAAGCCACTAAATTGAAACACGTAAGAAGATGTTATCTAAATTGTGCATGTGCTTTTGTCATTACATAAACAAATGTTATGAGCTTCTTGGGTTTTTTACCAAACTAAGCAAATTTAACCAAAATTACGAAAGGCAAATTTAATCAAAATTACGAAAATGGGGAAGTTATGGGGACGCAAACGACTTCAATTGAAGAAGTCGTGCCCTCCCTGCACGACTTCACCCTGTTTATTTGACCAGAGTTGAAGTCGTGCACCCCAAAAACGACGTTAGGGTATGGTAATCGATTACCACATGTTGTAATCGATTACCATACCGTTTTTAATAAAAAAATATAAAAAAAAATTGAAATCGTAGGGGGGTTCACGACTTCAATAAGAGAAGTCGTGCACCCCCAACACAACTTTACTTTATTTTAATTTTTAACTTTTAGTAATTAAAATCATTTATAATTTCTAAAAAATAATTTTAAATGTATTTAAAATAATTAAAATCATCTTTAATTAATAATTAAAGTTTTTTCATATTATTAAATAAATAAATTTTATACTTTTATTTAAAACCAACTAAAGGTCGAACGCTCAATATCCAAGTCTAAGAATACCAACTTAAGACCGAACGCTCACCATCACAATTCACCAAGGCCGAACGCTCAAGATTTAAACCTAAGAATACTATCTTAAGGCCGAACGCTCACAATCACAATTAAACAATCACTAAGTCACAAAGACTGAACGCTCAAGATTGAAACCGAACACTCAAGATTGACCGCACGCTCGGGATCATTATCCGAGAATACCAAATTAGGACGAACGCTTATAATCACTATTACACCAAAACCGAACGCTCAAGATTGAAGCCTAAGAACACCAACTTAAGACCGAACGCCTAAAATACTAATACAGAACCAAGACCGAACGCTAAAGATCACTCTCTGAGAATACCAATTTAAAGACGAACGCCTACGATCACTGTTTCACGAAGACCGAAAGCTCAAGATTGAAACCTACCAATTTAAGACCGAACGCTCAAGTTTACCAGCCGAGACTACCAAATTAGGACGAACGCTCACAATCATTAATCTACCAAGACCGATCGCTCGAGATTGCTTCATGAGAGTACTAAATTAAGGACGAACGTCTAATATATTACTAACTTTTATTCAAGGAAGAATCCTACCGCTCGTTACATGAGAATACAAAACCGAACGCTCACTTGGCCTACCACTATTTGTACGTACGCTCCATTTACATCACCTATATTTTGCCGACCACGATTTGGTCGAGCACTGTTCGGACGTACGCTCGTTTCTGCAGAATTTTGCCGAATCGCACCAGATTAATAAAAGTTAAAAATTAAAAGAAAGTAAAGTTGTGTTGGGGGTGCACGACTTCAACCTTGGTCAAATGAACAGGGTGAAGTCGTGCAGGGGGACACGACTTCTTCAATTGAAGTCGTTTTGGCCCCCCACGACTTCACTTTGGATCAAAATTTGCCCATTTTTGATAATAAAAAGGGCATATTTGTCTAGTTTGGTGCAAAAACCGAGCTTCTTGTCTTCTGAACTCTTATCTCAATATATTAATACTTTACCGTATTATTTAAACCGTTTACTGTTTGCCTCATCACATAAACACCATAAGTTGTCGTTCTATTCATACTACCACAACATAATTTATATATATTACAAATTAACCGTGTTTTACATTCAATTGGAAACAACTTTGAATGGTTATAAAGTTATAGAACAGAGAGACATAAATAAACCTAAAACTGCTAATTGGTACACCTATACACAATAATAATGTGCTCCATTGCTTCTACGATATGATAGTTTAATTAATAATATAGAATCAGTTATTGCATAACAATATTATATATCAAACTATTGAAATAAATATCCAATGTTCATCTGCAATGCAGTAGTATATTTTCACGTCCCATGAATTTCACATTAGGTATTATTTTATAATTTGTCCTCGATCAAAACGCTTAGTAAGAGTACAACATGGAGTAGGCAATTACTTTAAATATTATTTGCATAATATAACAATTTCATAGTTCACATGTGTATATCGTATACACGTCTGTATTATTTTATTCCATATGTTAGTTCTCATTGTTAATGATATATTTTTAAATACTGTGATAAAAAAAATCAGAATGAGTTAAAGATGGAAATTTTAAAACGTGAGGAAGGGATTAGATTGAGGTCGAACTTCCTCGAAAAACAAAGCAAAACTACAAAACTCATTGTCGAACTCAAAACAACATGCCATTAGTGTAATATATACTTTATAAAGTATAAGGTAAAGTAACTGTGACACTCTTCTTCAACTTTGTATTGTAGCACTTAAACATGCCATGCATAACAACAACCATGGTAGACGATTTAATGGTTTTATTTGAAATACAGGAAAACATTAGAAGCACCAAGGGTGTCGTCAGGAAGAGAAGAAAGATATTTTCAATTTTTAGTCGCACAGCTTTTTTTGTGCTTAATAATATATATATATATATATATATATATATATATATATATATATATATATATATATATATATATGTGTGTGTGTGTGTGTGTGTGTGTGTGATGGAAATTTAATATAAATATTAAATTTATATTTTCTCTTTAATTACCTAGGAAAAATATGAATAGAAGCATTTGATTTTGTTATTTGTTGGAATTTAAAAAATAACTGCCATAATATATAAATTTTTCAAAGGGAAAAAGGTTTGAAATCCTTTGTTACACCAAACAACACACTTCTTATACAAGAACGGAAAACAAACATCCACACTTATTACAAACAAGCATCTTCAAATCCTAATTTACACTATGAAAGAAATGGAAGGAAACATTGGCTATGGAATCCTTATTCTTATCATATTATGACATCTGTTTGTTTTATATCAAAGCTCATCATGCTGATCAGGATAAGGTTGTTCATGATCAGAGTGAGAATGAGCATCAAGTCCTTTATTGTCACGAGGAAGAATACCCTTAAGACATGGCCAACCATCAAGGATAGGCCTCACATCACCCACAAGAGTGTCATGAGTATCACCTGGGGTAAAATTGATCCTTACATACTTCTCTCCTTTGAAAAGATAAGCTTGACCTTCCTTATGAGAAGCAAAACATGCATCAATTCCACTTTCAAAGATGGTACCTTTCAGAACAGGAAATCCATCAGTGATGTTACGAATGGTGCCAATGAGCTGCTTTGAATCATAAGCTATGCGACCATACTTATTGTTCTTGAATAAGTAAACTTCTTTGCCTTTAGTTGACCTAAATGCAGAGTCTATACCATTCTCAAACACAGTGTTTTTCAAGACAGGAAACATGGCTACAATTGTCATAGGACCCGAGAGTATCTTATCATTTGTAGTTCCTGGAGCATAGTCAATGTAGGCACAAAGTTTGGTGGAGAAGATATATGCTTTGCTAGCTTCAGTATCGAAGGCACAGTCTAATCCATATTCTCCAAACGGCGTATCAGCAAGTGATGGAAAGCCATCACAAATCAAACGAAGATCAGTGAGAATCTTATCGTTTGTGTCTCCAGGAGTGTAATACACACGCACATACTTATTTTTCAAGAAGAAATAAACTTCATTTGGTCTTGATGAACGAAATGCAGAATCTATGTAACTTGGTACCTCTACAACTTTAGTAGTATACCACTCAAGAGCAGCATCGTTATCAGCTTCCAAGGCCTGTCTTTTCTCTCTCATAGGCGGATAAGTTTCTTCCGGCAGGTATCTGTTTGTACCGTCCTCATCTCTGTAGTAGTAAACAGGGATATAAATTACTACTTGATTGTAAGGAGCGGACTCTGGATTGAAATTCCTGTTTATGACCAATCTTGTTTCTCTCCGTAATCTGGGATACCTGCAAAATATAATAGTTATTACTGTTACTGATGGATAAGATGAGTTTTTGATTATAAAAATACCAAGAGACATATGTATTATTGCAACCTTGATCCGGCTTCACGTGTTGCTGTGAATATGAGACAAGATCGAATGTACTGAGGAGCAATGCCTCCAACAAAGCAAACTTCAGCTTGAGAAACGTATGAGTATCTGTCCCCAAGGGTGACAGCAACCCAAATGCCACCGGGAGCATATACTTCATAGCGATAAAATTGAATCTGAGAGCCTGGTGGGAGGACTTGGGTGGAAGGGGTTGGTTGCCATGCATTGTTGAGAGTGGTGCTGACAAAGACATGTGTTGTAGTTGGAGGCCTGTTTGAATCAAGAGGGGCACCTGCATGTTCAATGAAGTCAAGCAAATCATAGTAAGTGTTGTTGGGAGTTTGTCCCTGTGGCCATGCTTGGAACCCATTTGCAAAGATCTCTCGATAAGGCCTTCTGTCCCAACGATACACAGGCCAACGGATATCAAGATCTAGGTCACCTGTCCTGTATTCAACTCCTGTCAAGTTTCCTTGAACAACGTTGACTCGGTTCACATTCTCCAACAAATTTCGAGCTTCAGCAAAATCTTGTTGCCCTAGAGGCTGTGAGAATTCCGAGGAACATCCTCTGGATGGATCGTTTGGTGGAGGGATTGACATTTTTCTTCAGAAACTTAACAAAAGGATTAATAAGGTAGATAAATGGAGTAGAAGAGAGAGATATGATTTGGTTTGAGGATGCTTACCTTCCTCTCCGACGCACCTATTTATACTGTCATGGAGTTCCATCCTTCGCTTATTTCTTTCCTTACTCAGTATTGGAAACTACGATTACCACACTTATTAATTCATAAACCTTGTGAAAAATGTGTTACATGATCTCTTAGCCATACTTTTTTTTTGTTACATATTATTCTCAAGTTGAAAGGGACGACCACCAGTATACTTACCTTACAATAAACGGCAAACATGTTAATTTACATGTAACTACAGAATTCTGTATCATAAGAAAATTTATACAATTCACTACATATATTTATTTATGAATGCAATAAATAAGAAAATAATTCAGAATTAAATAAGAAAAATTAATTGTGATAGAATAATATTTTTGTATTAAGGCTAAATTATAATATATAATAATGGGTTCAAACCCTACTTTACAAGTCTCTTTTGTGATAAGTTGATTTTGTGTGGTTGAGTTAGTCTTAAAATTTACTTCTTAAGTATCAGAACCATGTTTAGAGTCTATCCTAAGGAGATCTAGACGTATCTTCAAAATCTGAATGTTTGTTTCAAAGTTTCGATAACCAGGCAGAATATGAAGCACTGGTAACGGGATGAAGTTGGCAAGGGATATCGGCGCCCAACATTTAACATGTCAGACTGACTCGTAATTGGTGACCAAACAAACGAACGAAGAATTCCAACTCAAGGAAGACCACCTCCTACAATATTTTTACAGAGTAAATATTCTGAATTTTATTGTTACATTCCTCTAATAAACAATATTACAAAAAAGTAGGGTAACTATTTAGTGTTTAGCTCTTCGATCCTATAAATAACTGGATTATTTTACTTTTCAAATTTTAAGTTGATACAGGATTTTGTTGAATAAATTCTTTACGTGGTTAACTTAATTGAATATGATCACTTTATTATAGTTTTTTCAAAATTTATTAGAATAAATAACGATAACAACTCCAAAACTTCAAAAACTTCTGTTTATATATATTTTTTCATCTTACCACGATTTAGGTTACCACAATATATATATATATATATATATATATATATATATATATATATATATATATATATATATATATATATCAACTTTTTAAATGATTAAAAAAATTTATCTTTATAATTATTAGGATTCTGCCTTCCAAATGCCAAACAAACATTGTAAATTGTTTTAGTCGTTATCATCTATAACTTAATATATCACTTTCTATTACAAGAAAAATAAAAAGTTAATTTCTTAAGGTTTATTTAGTATTCTCTAACATGAAGAAAAAAAATGTTTTTTTTTTCTGAAAAAAAACATTATGTGAATTTATTTTTAATTTTTTAATAAAAAAAATATTTTTATTTGTGTCGAAGTGGAGTACGTTTAATATTAGACCTTAATAGAATAAGTCTAACACAATGCAAAATGTTAAGAATTCGTGTCTATTGTTGCTGATAAAATAATAATCGTGTTCCATTTATCACAATGAATAGGAATCATATTTTTTGGTTTAATACCTCTTTTGGTCCCTCGAAAGGAGGCAAATATTCAATTACGTCCTACGTTTTTTTCGAAGTTCAATGTGTTCCCGACTTATGAAAAAAATGTGCAATTAAGTCCTTTTTGGTAACGGCGTTAATTTTTTAACGAGCCAGCTAACAGGGTGGACTGAAGTTTGCAACGTGGTTGTGTGAGGGTAATACGTGGCTGTGTAAGGATAAACGTGTAATCAGAATTTTTTGCGTTTGTATTTCGTTTGAATTAAGAACGAGAAAATATAAGTTTGAGGTTGTCGTGTAATCGGAATAGCTTCCTCTGAAATTGAAACTAGAAAATCTGTGAAGGTGGTGAAGGGTTGATGGAGATGTTCTTCTGTAGCAGCCATTTTCCTCAACCTTCTCAAAACCCTTGGAATCTGCTCCTTCTTTCTGGTCCTCCTTCTTCGTTCGTATTTTCTTCTCACTCTTTCTTCATTTTCCATCTATAATTTCTTGTTTATATTTTTATCAGAGAGACTAACATAGTAACCTCGTAACCTTAAAATAAATTTCAAACCGTTGCATATCATAAATACAATACAAAAGAACCGTAGATTATTAATCTAGAGTTTCTTTTCCACTTTCTGTATAAATCTCTCCCATTCGTCTTTTTTATTCATATTGACATTCATAAATTTCATCACATCTATCTTTTCCATTCACGTTCACACGTTAAAATAATGTATTTAATTTATATTTCTTTATTTAACCTAGCTTAGAAAAATGAATAGGTATTCAAACTTAAGAAGTTATTTTAAGTTGAAATTTTGAATGCAAATTGGGTCACATTGAGAGAAAGAGTTTATATATCTTTCAGATTTGATGATTTTATCACAAATACCTTTTTCATAAATTGTAGTCCTTGAAATATTATGGTTTGTTGCTCCTGCAAAACGTAGTTTATTTATTCTGTTATATAGAATTTGATTACAGAGACTTTCCTTTTGTAGAAAAGATCAGAGGAATATTTACCTTTTGATAAGAATTATCCATAAAGTCATAAAATAAATAATTTTACGGATTGAACTAAATCTATAACAATCATTCTATCAAACTAAACCACCCACTTTTATTAAGTGCACAGATTACATGACGATAGGAAAGAAACATCCACATACAGGAAAGGAAATACAAACATTCAGACTTGTTACATTAGGAAAGGAAACATGCTTCCAATCCTAATGTTACATTAAAGAGAAAGAAAACAAAAGTGGGAAATGAAAGCCTTATTGAGTCTGACGAGGCGAAAGCCTTATCGATTGTGACGAGACTAAGGTGGTTGATGCATGAGAGTGAAGGCTAGTTTAGCTCACAGGCAAAATGCCTCGAAGAACTGGCCAACCATCAAGGATAGGCCTGACATCACCGACAAGAGTGTCATCAGTTTTACCTGGGGTGAAATTGATTCTCACATACTTGTCTCCTTTGAAAAGGTAAGCTTCAGGCTCCTTATGAGAAGCAAAACACGCATCAATTCCACTTTCAAAGATGGTACCTTTCAGCACAGGAAAGCCATCACCGATGTTGCGAATGTTGCCAACAAGCTGCTTCGAATCATAGGCTATGCGAACATACTTATTGCCCTTGAATAAGTAAACTTCTTTTCCTCTGGTTGATCTAAATGCAGAGTCTATGCCATCAGCAAACACCGTGTCTCTGAGCACAGGAAACATTTCAGCAATTGTGGTAGGACCTGCAAGTATCTTGTCATTTGTTGTACCTGGAGCATAGTCTATGTAGGCACAGAGGTTGCCGGAGAACACATATGCTTCACTCGCTTCAGTGTCAAAGGAACAGTCTATTCCAGCTTCTGCAAATGGAGTTCCTGCAAGTGATGGAAAACCACTACTAATCGAACGCAGATTAGTCAAAATCTTATCTTCTGTTTGCCCGGGAGTGTAATGCAACCGCACATACTTGTTCTTGGCGAAGAAATACACTTGATATTCTTTTGATGAACGAAATGCAGCATCGATGTAAGGAGAGCTTGACATGTTTCTTAACACAAAGAAGAGAGAGTAAGGTAGATATAAAGAGTGCAAGAGAGATATATGATTTGATTTCGGGATGCTTACATTCCTCTCCATGGCACCTATTTATACTGTTGGAGTGAGAATCTTTACTTAGTATTGGAAACTGCCACCAATACACTTAGCTGTACGCAAAGCACGTGACAAATATCATCTATCATGTCAAAACAAACCAGCCTTGTAAATGTTATCGGTGCTGCATGTCCTTTCTGTTGGCCTCATCTAACTTTATTATTGTAATATTAAATGGCAAACGTGTTGAGATTTTTTTATGCTTTTAATCGTTCTGAGGGGGATAATGTTAAAGCGAGGGATAACACGTAACCTTAAAAGCCACTAAATTGAAACACGTAAGAAGATGTTATCTAAATTGTGCATGTGCTTTTGTCATTACATAAACAATTGTTACGAGCTTCTTGTCTTCTGAACTCTTATCTCAGCTTCCAATATATTAATACTTTACCGTGTTATTTAAACAGTTTACTGTTTGCCTCATCACATAAACACGATGAGTAGTTGTTCTTTTCATCTACCACTGCATATTTATATATATTTCAAATTAACCGTGTTTTACAGTCAATTGGAAACTTTGAATGGTTAGATATAAAGTTATAGAAAAGACCGACATAAATAAACCTAAAACTGCTAATTGGTACACCTATACTCAATAATGATGTGACAATATTATATATCAAACTATTGAAAGAAATATCCAATGTTCAACTGCAATGCAATAGTATATTTCACGTCCCATGCGTTTTACAGCTGAATTATATTATAATTAGTCGTCGATCAAAACGCTAAGAGTAAAGCACGGGGTCTGCAATTACTTTAAATATTATTTACATAATATAACAATTTCCTAGTTCACATGTGTATATCTTACAAACGTCTTTATTATTTTATCTATGTTAGTTTTAATTGGTAATTGTATTGTATGACTAGACGCTCACACGATAAAATCGACCGTATCAGAAAAGTTCGATCGGTCAAAAAATCTACAATTCACATATCAGGCAAAGTCAGTAACCCATCAATCGAGCGTTCGAGAAGGATGGAAGACCAAGCGGATGCTCTCTAGCATCAATCATACTTAACACCACATTAAATTAAGATTATGGTTAAATATTATTTAGTGAATTTTTGGTCTGGTTGGATCGTGATTAGAATTTCACTAATCTAAGGTCCATTTCGAAACTTATAAAGGTCAAAAGTAATAAGATAAGTGGATTTGTTTATTGTGAATTTAAGACTTCATTCTAACTAGATCAAATTAATTATTATAACTTGAGTATCAAAGTGACTTGCATAGATATTCCGAACAATTTGGAACGCAAACAAAGAAAGATTTTGGATAAAGACACATAGAATTGTCTAAAAAAACGTGAATACATATTTTGTAAAAATTATTAATCTACATCCGAAACAGCAATAATACATTCTGTGATAGAAAATGAATACAAAATAAGGTAAAGATGGAAATTTTAAAATGTGAGGAAGGGATTAGATTGAGATCGAACCTCGTAAAAAAACAAAACAAAACTACAAAACTCATTGTCTAACTTTGACACTATTCTTCAACTTTGTAATGTAGTAGTTAAAACTGCTATGCATAACAACAACCATGGTAGACGAACTAATACTGAGGATGTTCTACCTTTTATAACTTTTTATATCTATCTCACATTCACTTTTCTACCATTTATCTCTTTTTTCTTTATTTATATTAATTTTTACTTAATTAAATGATTATATTATCCTTAAAAAGTAAATATAAAGTGATTGTATTGAATGTATAATGAAAGTTGATAATTAACTCTTTTTATTGTACTACGAGTGGAAGGACATGTTAGACTCATGCGTTTTTATTTCTTTTATTCTAACAAAAATTTATTAAATTGTAAAATTATTATTATTAAAAATAATTATAAAAATGAATCATTTGTATAATTTTTTGTTATTAAATATAATTTTGTATGAATAATTATTTGAAATGGAAAAAAAAGTTATTAAAAAAGATAAAAAGGTCAAGTAATTATTTTAATTTATTTATAAAATAATTAAATTAAGATTAATTATAAGGGTAAGGATGAAAATATGATTATTTTACTTTAAAATAATTGTTATTTAAAAGGCAAGGAAGAAAAATGTAATCTCTATATAAGTATAAATAAAAAATTATAATTATAATTGATGTGTTATAGAATATTTTATTATTAAGTTTACATCTATACATATACTTTTAAATTGAAATATTTAAAAATTTAATTTAAATAAATACTCGCACGAGTTTAAAATCTTGTAAATTATGGATATGTAATTTTTGCTCGTTCCCGATTTTTAAAATATAGACAATAATTATAAAATCTAGTAAATTATGAAAGTGTTGTTCTTTCAGCACCCCAAATACTTTTGCACCTGTTTTCTTTTATTCTAAAAATACATACACCTCTCCGTTATCCTCAATTATATCTCTCTTTCCCTCTCTCAACTGGAAGTCATCCTCACTTTAACTCCACCCTCTCACCATTACAATCACCACTTATTCATTTACCATAAACATTTTCGTTTCATTTTCTATGCTTTTTCGCCTTAGAATACACCAATCTTTATTTTTCCAAACATTAATGTTTCTTCCCTACCAATCACTTTCATTGTTTAATTTCTTGATCAAGCACGCGTTTTGAAAGACTTGGTATGTTAACAAGTCTAATGAACAAAAGAAACACTTAAACAAATAAGGTGCTCTTTTGTGTTTAGTTAGGATTGTAGAATTGAAACACTAACAGTCGCAGGCACATCACAAAAGGCAGTGGCATCTGTGGCCTACCCCACTTTCTGGTGAATGTATTGCCACGAAAAGGTAAACCTATAGCACATCATGTTCAAAAAGTATACAAAATTCTTAGTGCTACCCAAATGTCAAACTCTGTCCCCAACCAGGAAATGGTCATGTGAAATTGTCTTATGAATGCTTCATTAAGAGAGAAAGAAAGAAAAAGATTGTTGAGACAGTGAAAAAGTATAGGACATTTTTGGAATAAAAGAAAATAATGGAGGTGGAGGGAGTAACACCCAATTATGGGCCTGAAATTTTAAAGAGCCATACGGGCTTCGGTCATAGCCCATTCCGTTTTTGTTTTTCAAAACCGAGCATTCTTTTAGGACAGAAACATATGTGGGTTTTGGCCCATTCGTATCGCTCATCACAACACATGTTCCTTTCTTTATAATTGCAACTTCAACAAAACCCTAACTCCAAGCCTTCACTCCTCCTTTCATCACTTCGGCAGTCACAGAATCCTCGTAGCCGAAAATGGTGAGTTTCCATTGACCAACCCTTTAACACTTTCTATCTACCTTGCGTATTTCTGCATCTGGGTTTTATGGTTTTGATGAAAAAAATGTTTCTTTGTTTTTCTTTTCGGATCTCTGTCGCAGCCATTCAAGAGGTACGTTGAGATTGGAAGGGTTGCTCAGATCAACTACGGCAAAGAGTATGGGAGGCTAGTAGTCATTGTCGACGTCATTGACCAGAACAGAGTATGTCCTTTTGTTTTTCTTTCTTTAATTTGGTGTTTTTTGGTTGGATTAGATTCATTGAGTGCGTGCCCTAATGTTTATTTTGGGTTTTTTGTGAGGTTTGGCGTAAAAAAAATGCTCTATTCTTTGATCTTGGTGTTGATAAATTTCGGCTTGAATTTCGTTGCTGGAATATATGTTCTGATCCGTGGTTTTAGGTTTTGTGCTTTGTTGAGGTTGTTTGTTCTGCATAGTTTTATGTTGGGTCGCAAGGCTTTCGCTATTTTGTGCCTCAGAGCTTCAACTGAATTTAGGGTCTTGGTATCAATTTAGTATTCGATAATGCCAAATTCTACCGAAGGGGTTAGAGTCTTTTACCCTGTTAGTTTGATGGATGATTTATTCTTGGTTGTTTTATTTCTATCTCTTTTGTTAAGCTTATTTATCTTTTTAATTGTATTTAAACTCTGGGTCATAGCACTTAAGGCTTTGTTGTATATTGTATTTTTGTAGCATCAACTAAATTTGGAGTCTTTGTATCCGTTTGGTTTGTGAGAATATACAATATCAACTTCCTTTTAAGAGTAGTTAGAACAGTCAAGCCTGCTGGTAACTTTAATGTGTGCATTTTAATTGGATCATATAGGCTTTGTATGTCTGTGTCTGAGTAGCGTCAACTAAATGAAAGAATGTGCTATTTTTTTGGTTCTTGTTATCAATTTGGCATGAAATAGAATCAAAGGCCATTAAGATATAGAGGTGTACTATTTTTTTATAAATTGGATGTGCTTTTTACAGCTTTTAGATATTGGACTTTGAAATATTAGCATGACTTTCCTTCATGTGTTGATAGGCTCTTGTGGATGCTCCCGATATGGTGAGGTCCCAAGTGAACTTCAAGAGGCTGTCACTCACTGACATTAAGATTGATATCAAGAGGGTCCCAAAGAAGAAGGATCTCATTCAAGCCATGGACGCTGCTGGTTGGTACTCATTTTTTAGGACAATTTTTTATTAAATTGAAAGCATTCCTTTTGTTGATGAGTTTGTTTCCTTGCTGAACAGATGTTAAGAACAGGTGGGAGAAAAGTTCATGGGGCAGAAAACTGATTGTGCAAAAGAGAAGAGCATCCCTCAATGACTTTGACAGGTTCAAGATTATGTTGGCAAAGATCAAGGTTGGTTTCATCCTACATCTCTATTCTCACACTTTTGGTTTTGGTATTACTCTTCTAATATCAAATGGCTTTTATGCATAAGAAAAGCCAGGAGCCTGTTCTAGTGCGTTGACATAATGATGATGTAGTGGTTTTATGTTTTGGCTTTGAAGTTAACTTACAATTTTTTTATTTTCAACTTCTGCAGAGGGCAGCAGTTGTTAGGCAAGAGCTTGCCAAGCTGAAAAAGAGTGCTTCTTAGACCTAATTTCATGTGCAATTTCCAAATTTTGTTATGAATTTCTTTCTTAGTTTACTTTTATTACATGAGTTTTTATTATGTATCATTGACAGATTTCCTAGAAATGTTTATTTTTGAGATCTTGTGTTACTGATGAATTGATGCCAGTTCTCCCAAATCTCATGGTTAGAATGAGGTTTGCCTCTTTTTGCTTTTTGTTTGCACTTGTTTTTGATTATTGGTTTTTTGACATTTGATTAAAAAATCTTTTGCTACAATGCAAATGTAAGCAGAAACATCTTTTAATTTTCTCATTTGTATTTTCATGTGATTTGATTTATTTTTTCTCTTGTATCGTTTTAAATTTTCATGTCTCTGTTTTCCTTGGTAATTAGACATCCATGATTGTGGTATCTAGAACGAGCTTTGTAGAAGTTAAGCTTGATTGATTCAAAATTATATTTTTTTTTACCAAAATTTTCAATTATTCAATATTTCCAACCATCAAAATAGAATAACATTGTCTTCAAAAAAAGTGGAGATTGGTTTTTATTTCAAATGCATTAAATGTTCCAGATCATTTTTGTGAAATTAAATCACAAATATGTTGTCCGCTTAACGATTATAGATATCAAAACATAATTTTAAAACGAAGATGTATTTTTAATGAATTGTACAGGGCCTATCGTTTATTAGAGCTATTTAATAAAATTTGTAAGTCTACTGCCATTATTTAATTTTTTTTTTGAACATGATTAATGTGTCAATCTACATGATTAATTAATATTTTTATGTACAAATATGGTAGTTGTTATATGGTAATGTTTGTTAAACAATTATTATAAAATGTTATGGTAATTATCTTATGATTTAGTATTTGAATTTGAAAAGAGTCTTATAAATATGTATTTTTATCAGAATCACTTTAAACCTCTAATTTTACAAATAAAATCTATTATCATTATGTAAATTATTTGTATATTTTTAAATATTTGTATCGTTTATATATATTTTGCAGTAAATTGATGTTGTTGGAGTGTTATAAGTTTTTGTCTCCTTTAAGCTTTTTGTCTTTTTGGTTCAGAATTAGTGTGTTTTTATTTTAATATTTTGGTTTTTTAATCATTACTAAGGTAATTGATCTTTGTTTGTATTATTTTTTGTTATGTGTTGATTGTTTTATTTGTTTTTATAATTTTCTTCGTACTTTATATTTAATATATTTCTTTAAGATTTATTAATTTTATAAAGAGATTGAATTGAGTATTTAAACATTTTCGTATAAGCATTAAACTCTTTAGCATAAATCATCTAATGAGAAAGAAATACACTAAGATTATGCTGGTTAATTCTAAACTCTTGGACTATGGAAACAAACAATGGAAACTAGCATTGAGAAAATATAACACATCAAGAATAACTAAAAATAATATGTATGTTCATAAATGCTTTCATAAAATATCTAAAACGTTCAATTAATCACTCACTTTTGCAAATTGATGACACTAAGTCATTTTATTAGATAACTAAAACATAATATTATTTCTTCCTATCAAAACTAAAAAAAAAAAATCTTTAGATAAGACTTTCAAAATTAAACTTGTGCCGAGTTATATAAGTTTTGTTCTATGTCTTAGCATGGTCACACTTCAATAATATGAATTATTTTTAACAAATCTTGGTTTTTCTTTTTCAATTTTAACTAATCTTTTCATTGTATGAATGTTTTTGTCCCCATGCACAGATAACTTGTGAATTGAAAAATTATTAACAGTAGTAATTAAAATAATTCTTAAAAAGAACTTTATAATTCTACAATTGTTCATTTTCATATTTAATAATTCTAATTGTACCTTCACCTTCAAATTAATATTCACTGCCAATCAAGTTTTGTTTACTAGTTATATATTTGTTATAATTTTTTTAATCTATTATGAATCTAATTAAATTGGGTTGGAAAATATTTAATTGTTAGGAGACAATTTTAGTAGGTAGTTAGAACAAATACTTCTACCTAGATGACAATAGTCTTTTACCTCTCTTACGTGTTTGATTTTTTAAAATTGTGACAACTTTTTAAAATAGCATATTTGTTTTATTTTATTTTTAATTATATTATTTATTAATTTTTGTGTTTGCACAAATCTCATTGGTGTTTTATGCGAAATTTGAAAAGGTGGTGGCTATAAAAAAACTTGTATTTAACATAAAAGACAAAAGAAGGTAATTTTATTTATATTTTTATTAATATTTAATAATAATTATTTATGTTCAAATTTGCTTAATATTTTCAGTGAATGAAATTATGTGGGGATCAACTAAGTATTAACTCGAAAAAAACAAATGAAAGAAATGGTTGCACCTAAAATAATAATTAAAAAAATTAAAGTATGTATAGGTAGATATTAAAGTATATTGTTATAAGTTTCTGAAAAAACATGAATATTGATGTACCACGTCATTCTAATTGCTAACACTATAATTCAACACCACTGTCCTTTCATTTTGTTTTTTCTATTTTTGTAGGGATATAAGCTCTGTTAAGTTCTTAATTTTGGCAAGAATCATGGCACCAGCCACGCCACAAGAAAAAAATTAAATTAAATGTAAGTCTCTGTCCCAACTCAATTTTATAAGTAATAAAATGCATAATTAATTCAATCCAATTGTTTTTTTAGAGTCTTGTTTTTAAGTTTTTATTTTCATATATTTTTTTTAAATCTAACTTTTATCTCAAATGTATAGCTGAAGGTAAAACCAAGTTTATAATCTTAAAGCAACTTATACTAAAAAAATTCTTAAAACGACCGATATTAGAAATATATATATAATTTTCTTGTTCTTATTTAATGAACACTTAGATTTTTAATTGGTTTATTTTGTATAAAGTAAAAAGTGAGGATTATCTCAAAACTTCTGCATGGGTAACATGAAGATAATTATGAGAATCAGTTACATTGTACATTAAAAGTTGAGGTAAGAAGAGCACATCACACAATGAATGTTGAATGGTTGCATCTAAGTAAAAGCATCAAAACTCGTACTATTTCTTAGTATGCAACAATCAATAATGAACTTTTTTTCCAGTGCTAAGGTTGTCCGATGCTAATTTCGTTTCAGCAAATAAGGAAAACAGAGTGTAGAAATCATAAATCATATAAAGATTTTCCTTCTTCTAAAATGAATAAATGTGTAAGTGAAAGAAAGCAATGTCTTTATTCTATAAGAATGAAGACATTTCATATTGTATTATTATCTTTTTATAACATATTTTAAACTAAATATTAAGGAGAAAGGACAATATGTTTAGTTGTTTTTTTGTCTTTTGTTCTGGTTTAAAACTTAAGAAAGTAGAACGGATGGTTACTTCATATTCAAAAGTTTCTCCTAACAGATAATCAAAACCAATTAATTTTTTCAATAGAGCAGCTACTTCTTCTACCTGACACAACACCTCTATTGAATATGCAACCACAGAGCCAAAAGAATAAATGGAGACACATCTTTTTTTCCATCTGAAAATATTGATTTCATAGTATCTGATCAAATCCTTATACAAAGAAAATGGGAATAAGAGACTTCCATATCAGGCTTAAGGTATGTATGTCCCTATTTCACTGTTCCATTGAGGTTCTTAGAAGTTCATCAGAAATAATGCATATATCTGACTTGTATGTGATAATAGGGCTATTACAAGGGTGTAAAGAACATGTTACTAGGAAAAAACTGATCATGACCCTTTTGACATTTTCATGCAGCTGAGAAAAAAACTTTAGATATAGTTGTTCATGTATGTTTTCATGTTGTTACTGAATCAGAATCGGGGTTTCACAGTGTTAATCTTTCTTCTTCTTTTTTTTATATTCTATGAATCTTTTATAGTGCAAACTAGTGAGATGAAGCTCTAATCATGGTTGAAGAAACAAAACCAAAAGTATCTGAGTTCTGATCTTTTGGTAAATGCCTGTTCATATGAATGAATGAATAGTAACTGATATGAATAACCAATGTTTTCATTGACTTGAGCAGGCATTCAGGGTGAAACGTTTTTTCTTTGGAAGAAGGAGAAACAAATGGAGAGGAAACAAGCCTTCATGGATGATTCCAATATCACATGGCCATCATGTGGTGGAGCATCATGTGATCAAAGGTGGTTCTGATGACTCAGAGTTTGATTCAGTTGTGATACAGAGGGAGCAGATGGATCACACAGAACTGTGGTATTTTGGAATCTTTGATGCTGTTGTTGGAGATGGAGTTACAAAGTTTGTGCAGTCCCATTTCTTTGGCAAGAAGCTCAAAGAGGTCAGAAATCAATGTTATGTTAACTTCTCTCAGCTACAATCTGTACTTTGCTCAACCAAAGTTATAATGCTCATCAATGGTTTATTAGAGGCATAAATTCACCCTTGGCATATTCTCATTTCTCAAATTTACAAATTCATTGTCAGAGAGGTAGATAGCAAAACTTAAATACACTGCTATGAATTTTTTAGTGTTGTTCTTCTACTAAAATTGAAATTTCATCATAGACAAAAGTGCATTAAAGTTGTCACAGACCATACAAGATAAAACTTCAATTTAGATTGGAGATCATCATAAACAGCCAGGCTTAATCTTACACTTAATACTCAATTATCATTATATTACTATTTTTTTTGATGCATTTTACTGTCAAATTTTTCAACTTTCGTACATTCTACCTATTAAAGGAGTGATGATAGCATATCACAAGAAAAGGTAAAACCACGTCATTTATATCATCAACTTTTGCAAATGATATTCTTTTGATCTTGTTTTGTTTTTGCTTACAATTTTTTTTCATGTCATGTCATCACTCCTGAGAAACTTAACCAACCAGTAAAATTTGTGGAAAAAAACTGATGGTAATATATGCAATTAAGCCAAATAATTGTTCTAAAATGATCCCATAAATTCCTTATTTTCATTCATATTTTTGGTCTCTTCTGTGTTTCTGATAGTTTCAATTACATGTTAGTGTCATATGAGGAGAAAAGGCAAAGAAACACTGAAGAGAGCTTATCTAGGTGTAAGAACAAAGATCAGAGAGGCACTGAAGCCAGAAGAGGAGATATGCAGAATAGGTTCAACATCAGTGATGGTGATAAATGGAGAAAAGCTAGTGATAGCCAACATGGGAGATTACAGAACTGTTTTGTGCAGAAATGGTGTCGCTTATCAGACAACTGGCAGACACAGTCATTCAGCCAAGAGAAATTGGTATAGCAGACTCTTTTCAGGTATCAATCACTCTCATCTTTTTTTCATTATTATTTGAAACATTAACTAAAGATAAAACAAATCAGTGACTACAAATTCACTTTACTAGCCGATTTTGTATAGTTAAATTAGATTTAAAGTCAATTTCTTAAGATGATATCAGAATCATCTGAAATCTGTCGTAGTAAAATTTATTGTTTGTTGGACCTAGTGTTATTCATTGTAAGATCATTATCGAATCGTCCATTAATATTTATTCTTACATCGAGATATATCTAGATGTCAATAAGAATGTTAGAGATCCTACATCAAATAAAAATAAGACAGATTAACTTATTAGATGAAAATTTTACTTTAATAATCGATTTTGTAGCGTTGAATTAGGTTTAAAGTTCATTTAATACAGTAAAAATGTTCCACATCACTGCATTATATTTTCCTGTTAGGAATTCAATTGAGATTTCAGTTGCACAAGTGTCCAATTTTTGTTTCTGTTTTTCATCCTTAAGTGTTCGCTTGTTTTTGTTCACACATCTCATAATGAATGCTATGCATGTGCACAAAAAGTACGCATGATAGCTTGTGAATCAGGCAACACAACAGGTACAAAGCATTCTAAAGGCTCAGAACTTGTGGTGGGAGGTGATAGAATCGACTGTGATACTGAATTTTTGATCCTTGCAAGCAGTGGCATATGGGAGGTAAGTCCCATAATACTGAGTAACTTTTAATGCTTGTTCACGAAAAAACTACGAATCATGAATTTTGTTGAAAATAATCTAAGTATGAGTTTAAATCTCATATTGAATAAAAATGATAAAATTAAACACTGTATAAGAAAGAAAGAAAACACGTAAACTTAAGGTTTCAAAAGAAAAATATTCATCATTTTTTTTTTCTTATTTTTTTTTTCAAACAAATGTTACTTGCTAATATTGTGTTAGCAGGTGATGAAGAACCAAGAGGCTGTGAGTCTCATAAGACACATAGAAGATCCACAAGAAGCAGCTGAGTGCTTGGCAAAGGAAGCTTTGATCAGGATGAGCAGAAGCAAAATTTCATGCTTAGTCATTCGCTTTGACTGATTCTTCACCTTAAGGGTGTAACCTTGAGCTTTGTTGAATCATGCCACCATAATTGGTGTGTCCTAGTTGCAGCAATTGTAGCCAACAAACTTACTTATCAGACTTCAAGATATGGATAGAGAACTTGATGAGTTCAACACACAACTAGATTATCTAGCTGTTTGTACTTTCATCATGCCAAAACTCAACAAAAATAGAACAACATGGTGATGACAAAATTAAGTATTTTCTTCTGTAATTCCTAAGTGATTTGCACTAATGTTCACAAAGGTTGTTCATTTCTTTTTCTATCACTGATTTTTTTCTGAGCTAATTTGGTTTACATTGCAATTGTACGACTCTCATTCAATATGACTTTTAAGTTCTCACATAATATTAATTTTCAAACAACATCTGTGTATAGTTCTATGCTCTAGATTCACAAAATATGAATCATACAACCATAAATAGATTATAATATCACAAAAATTGCTTCTTGGGTACCACTTCATAGTTACATTTTTTTTTTCATTTTGATTATCTAAATATGAATTAATTAATTCATGATTTATATTTACAATTCTCATTTCTCATACTAATCGATAAACTACGTTAACATAGTATTAAGTTTTGTCAAATATTTTTTCTTCATACTTCTATTTTACCCCTACATTAATCCTTCAATTATTTAAAAACATTAAGCTCATATTTCTCGTTCATCTTATTAATTCCTTTAATTGTTTTAGTGAACTATAGATTACGAAAAGAAGACTATTGTAAACATTAAAAAATAGGAAAATTCCTTGAATTATCAACAAACCTAAGGAGTGTGAACATAATGTTTTTGTACTCAACATAATTTTTTACAATTTTTGTTAACGTGACACGTCCTTTGGGTTGTCCTAAGTACAACATCTACCCTCATTGTCAGCCACGTCTTGACTTAATCCTTTTAGTTATTTGTTAATAAATATTATCCCCTAGAAATAGGATCCTTAGTTTTTCTGTTCCATAAAATTAGCCACGTTCAATTATGTTCAACCACGTTCAGTTATGCTCTGTTTACGTGGTATCTCTTTCTTTTATATTAGTTACTGTATTGGCTATATAAAGCCATTTACTACATTGAATAAAGTAAGCTTTTAAAGCCAGAACTGTGCTTTGATAATATTCAATTTTAAACACTGGTATCAGAGCTCACTCACGGGCCTGATACATATATTAGCAAAACACGAGAGAAAAAAGGTGAGCATAAACATATGGCTGACGGCAATAACTTCCTTAGCATTCCAAAGTTTGATGGAGACTATGATCATTGGTCCATGCTAATGGAAAATTTGTTGAGATCCAAGGAATACTGGAGCGTGGTGGAGTAAGGCTATGAAGAACCCAAAATACTGGAGTCACTCACAGGAGCAGAACGTAGAACTCTGGAAGAGCAGAAACTGAACGATCTACGAGCAAAGAACTATCTGTTTCAATCCATTAACAAGAATATTTTGAAAACCATCACCAGCAAAGCTACTTCCAAAGCACTTTGGGATTCAATGAAGCAAAAGTATCAAGGGAATGCTCAAGTTCAACGCGCGCAACTTCAACGACTTCGAAGGGAGTTTGAAATTCTAGAAATGCAAAACGATGAATGCGTGAATGATTACATTTCTAGAGTCATGATCATTGCAAATGACATGAGAGGAGCAGGAGAGACCATGGAGGATGGACATATTGTTGAAAAGATTTTGTGTACATTATCTGAAAAATACAATTATATTGTATGCTCAATCGAAGAATCTAAGGATATCAATGAAATGACGGTAGATGAGTTGCAAAGTTCATTACTTATACATGAACATAAGATAAAAAGACAAGAAATAACTGAACAAGCATTGAAAGTCACAGGAGACTACTCTGCTCCACAAGTTACTGAACATCTCAGTAATAGAGGTAGAGGGCGAGGCGGATACAGAGGTAGAGAAAGAGGCAGAGGTAGAGCTTTTGATAAATCTACAGTTGAGTGTTATTGATGTCACAAACTGGGACATTTTCAATATGAATGTCCCACATATGCCAACTATGCAGAACACGCAGAGTTGGATGAAGGAAAGGAGATGTTACTTATGTCATATGTGGAAATGCAAGGAGTCAAACAAGATGAAATGTGGTTTCTGGACTCTGGATATAGCAATCACATGAGTGGAGACAAGAAATGGTTCATTGAACTTCATCAATCATTCAGACATAGTGTTAAACTAGGAAGTGACTTCAAATTGAATGTCATGGGAAAAGGCAATGTTCGAATGAAGTTAGAAGGACGAACTGTGACCATCACAGAGGTATTTTACATTCCTGATCTCAAAACAAATTTGCTTAGCATTGGTCAGCTTCAAGAACGAAAATTGTCTATACTAATTAAGAATGGATGTTGTAGCATTTATCATGATACTAAAGGTCTGATTATACGAACCATGATATCTGCAAATCGTATGTTTGTGCTTATGGCATCTATCCGTATTGTTGATACTAATATATCAAAGACAACATGATTAAATGTAACTTCTGAAAATATTACAAGCTTATGGCATTAGAGGTTTGGTCACCTAAACATGAAAGGACTACAGATTCTTGCATACAGGAAGATGGTTCAAGGCCTGCCAATATTGAAGAATTAATCCAAGTTGTGCTCCACATGCATGACTGGAAAACAACAACGACTTTCCTTTCCACAGAAAAGCACTTGGAGAGCTTCTAAACCTCTACAACTCATTCATTCAAATATATGTGGTCCAATTACTCCTAAATCTCATAGTCATAAAAGGTATATCCTTACCTTTATAGATGATTATAGTCAAAAAAATGTGGTCTTATTTCTTACATGCCAAGCATAAAGCCTTTGATACATTCAAAAGGTTTAAATCATTGATTGAAAAGCAACAGGATACAACATAACCTGTTTGCGCACTGATAGAGGAGGAGAGTTCAACTCATCATAATTCAATGACTATTGTAGTAATAATGGAATCACAAGACAACTCACTACGCCTTACTCACCACAACAGAATGGAGTGGCAGAAAGAAGAAACCGAACCTTGATGAATATGGTGAGATGCATGCTCATAGCACGAGATGTTCCAAAGAAATATTGGCCTGAAGCAACAAACTTGGCCACTCATATTTTGAATAGATGTCCAACCTCAGTCCTTCCAAATATGACACCTGAAGAAGCTTAGAAAGAGAGAAAACCTTCAGTCAAACATCTCAAGGTGTTTGGATGTATAAGATATGTTCACGTTCCTGATGCTACAAGGAAGAAGCTGGATGAAAAAAGCATCAAGTGTGTATATATGGGAGTCAGTGAAGAGTCCAAAGCTTTCCGAATGTATAATCCAGAAACAAAGAGAATTATTATTAGCCGAGATGTAGTTTTTGATGAAACGGAAAAGTGGGACTGGAAGAAGTCAAAAGGAGCTAATTCTCTTGAAATAAAGTGTGAAGAAGAGGAAGAAAATAAGGGAAATAAAGATTCAGCAGTGATAAATCAAGAAGATAATAAGCATGCAGAAGAAAGTACAGAAGATGAAAGAACCAAACTCCCAGAAAGGAGAAGACAACCACCAGTATGGATGAGGGACTATGAATTTGGAGCTGGATTGTCAAAAGAAGAAGACGAAGAAGGAATGGCACAGGAAGTGGAACAACTCACTCAAGAGATGCAGCAACTTGCCATGTTCACATCAATGATTCAATTGATCCCACCACCTTTGAGGAAGCATCCAAAAGTCAGATATGGAGGGATGCAATGGAGAATGAGATTGCAGCGATCAACAAAAATGGAACGTGGGAACTAACAACATTACCGACATGAGCAAAAGAAAATTGGTGTGAAGTGGGTATTTAAGACGAAGATAAACGAAAAAGGAGAAGTAGAAAAATATAAGGCTCGTCTTGTAACAAAAGGGTATGCTCAAGAAGCTGGAATTGATTACACTGAAGTATTTGCACCTGTGGCAAGATGGGATACCGTTCGATTGACTTTATCCATTGCAGCCAGTCGAGGTTGGACAGTTTATCAACTAGATGTCAAAAGTGCATTCCTACACGGAGAGTTAGCAGAAGATGTGTATGTGGAGCAACCAAAGGGATATGAGGTAATCGGTGAAGAAGACAAGGTGTATAAACTGAAGAAAGCTCTCTATGGGTTGAGACAGGCACCTAGAGCATGGTTCAACAAGATAGAATCATACTTCCTCAAGGAAGGTTTTGAAAGAAGCACGAGTGATCACACGTTATTTACAAAGAAAGAAGGAGCAATAGATGTTCTTATTATGAACGTGTATGTAGATGATCTTATCTTTACAGGAAATAGTGAAAAAATGTTCCAAAAATTTAGAAACTCAATGAAAAAGGAATTTGAGATGACCGATTTGGGCAGGATGAGATATTTTCTTGGTGTGGAAGTCACACATACTTCAAATGGCATTTTTATTTGTCAGAGAAAATATGCTAACCAAATACTTGAAAGATTTGGTTTCCAAAACTGTTTAGCTGTAAAAAAATCCAATTGTTCCAGGGTGTAAGCTCATAAAGGATGCTGGAGGACTGAAGGTTGATGTTACTACATATAAGCAAATGGTGGGAAGCCTTATGTATTTAACTGTCACTAGGCCAGACTTAATGTATAGTGTAAGTTAAGTGGCTCGTTTCATGAAAGCACCAACTGCCATGCATCAACAAGCAATAAAAAGGGTCCTACGCTATTTGAGAGGAACTACTGAACTAGGTTTGTTTTACAAAAGAGAAGGAAGAGGGAAGTTGGTAGCACTTTGTGATAGTGACTATGCTGGAGATTGTGATGACCAAAGGAGTGCCTCAGGGTATGTTTTTAAGATGTCAAATGGATTGGTTGCTTGGAGTTCTAAGAAGCAACCTGTGGTATCATTGTCCACCACCGAAGCTGAATATATCTCTGCAGCAGCTTGTGCTACTCAGAGTATTTGGATGAAGCGTGTACTTGAGAATTTGGGGATTAAGCAAAATAAATGTATCATTTATTGTGATAACAGCTCAACAATTAAACTCTCAAAGAATCTAGTCATGCATGGTCGAAGGAAGCATATTCATGTTCTATTTCATTTTCTTTGGGAGTTGACAAACCAAGGAGAAGTTGAATTAGTATACTGCGGAACTAAGGATCAACTAGCTGACATCATGACCAAAGCCTTGAAGTTGGAAGCATTTATGAAGTTAAGAGAAAGACTTGGTATATGCCATATTGAGGAGATAAATTGACTGTATTTACTAAAATAACAGTTCAGTTTAAGGGAGGAATGTCAGACACGTTTTGACTCAATCATTTTAGTTATTTGTTAATAAATATTATCCCCTAGAAATAGATGCTTAGTTTATCTGTTCCATAAAATTAGCTACGTTCAATTATGTTCAACCACGTTCAGTTATGCTCTGTTTACGTGGTATCTCTTTCTTTTATATTAGTTGTTGAATAAAATAAGTTTTTAAAGCTAGAACTGTACTCTGATAATATTCAATTTTTAAACACTCACTACATCTTGAAACAAATATTTAATGTCCCTTATTTAATAATGACCAAATTGCGTGCCTTTTATTTAACATTGTTGTTATTGCATTAATTAATCACTTGATGGAATTTGTTGATAAAAATTCTTCAAGAGGCCTTTGAAAGTAATTAAATAATTTAATTAAAATGTACTATACATATAAATTATTTTCACACTACTATTCAATTACATTCATATATATTGGGTTATTTGGTCAATTAATTTGTAGAAACTTTCTTATTTAGTTTCTTTAAACATTTAGTTTAAACTTTTATACAATTATGGATAAATTTATTTGGTTTCACATTCTTGTGTGAAAAAGTTAGTTCAAAGAGGCTCACTATTTTTAAGATAATAATTTAATTTTATACTAATTTTCCAGGTGTTGTGTTTATAATGATTTCTAATAAGTTGAGAATTTAAAAAAAAAAGTGCCAAAATTAAAATATTAACTAAGTTGTTTTTTTTTTCAATGATTACAAAAGTTTAATAAAAAGTTATGTACTTGGCCTAACTAAAAAATAGTATTCTTTGAACTAAAGATTGATGATTAGCTTAAGAGCAAATGCCACCTGAAGTATTCATGATTCCATTCGATATAATAATGTCAAGACCCATTTATTTTATAGTTGAATAAGATTAATTGAGTAAATGAAATGTATCTCCAAATTAATGTCACCCATAATGTTATACATTGAGATGTCTGTTTTTCATGAAAAAAAAAATACAATAATTGATTTTCCTGTTATCTAAACAAAATTTACATCATCACATGCTGAACCAAATCCTTAAGGATTCAGAATCAATTTCCCCATTTAGATTTTCAAATAATTTGTCGAGGTTTTGAAGCTCAAAAGAACTGTCAAAAAGAGGGCCAAAATTCCTTTTGGTTAACAGAATCAACAAAATAATCTGAGCTAAGACAAATATAACACAATAAGATAAAAAGGGAAAGAATCAATTGGCAAGAACAGCATAAATTCTGTCAAGACATCATTATCTTTTTTCCTTTGTTGCTTCGAAAGGGTGATAACAAGGAGAAAGAGCGAGAAGCTGCATAAGAATAATGTGTTCATTAATATTAATTTGAATCTAGATAAGATGAAGCAAGAGTTCATTCAAAGTCACTTACACTTTTGAGGAGTTGCACTTGGGGGAGTTTCATCTCGAGAGAGCAAATTCTTCAGAGTATGAACTATGACAACATAGAAAATACCAATATCATGATAAGCTTGAGTATATATATTAGTCATCTTACAAATGAAATACAAATATGGTTTGGCCTTCTTTCAAATTGTCCAATGACACTCATATTTACAAGGCAATCATCATAAGGATTATACACGCTGGTTAAAGAAAATAAAACAGTTTGGGAACTGTTGTGTTTTCTTTTTCATCTTGGGTTAATATATTTTCATTTTGTTTCAGCGATTTCAAGAACAATGGAACTGATGAGAACAATTAAATGATGCTTCATATGCAAGTTCTAAAAAATTGAACACAAAACAGCTAAAATGGGTCATTATGTAATTATTACAGAAAATACATCCACTGAAAATAAAATCAGAAAACAAGCCATGGAAGTCTTCAAAGCTATAGCTTGAGCTACCAAAATTGATATATATTGACTAAAAGTGAGCAGGTAGGAGAGTGTGTCTGTGTTGAGTTTAGTTCTTAAAAGACACATTAAAGTTGTGTTTGATAATTTTAGATTTTAGGTTTCAACAAACTTATAGGAACTCAAGGTTTTGAGTGTTGTGTGGATCATGGTATTAACAAAGTGCTACAGAAATGTACTTCCTAAAATATACTATAGTACTATGCTGGTTTCTGTTAGAATCATGCTACCTTCATTGGGGGAACCATTCTTTCCAATCTCATTTGCTTCGGAGCCGTCAATACTGTTGCGCCCAGCAGCAGGTGGCGAGTCATGGTTCTTTTTTCCAAATTTTAACAGCCGTCTCAACCCCTTAGATGATTCCTTTACCTGAGGCTTCTCAATCACCTCAGGAATCTTCTCAAGAGTTGAATTTCTGGAATCAGACACTCGTGATCTAAAAGTCTCCATACCAATTGATGCACTGTCAAAGCTTGCAGAAGGTGCTTTACCGTACTCAGAGCTTTGTGTACTACAATCTTCCAAAGAAGAAACTCGAACATGAGGGGAGTGATATGTTTTATCAGTAATATGAATGCTAGACGATTTTGTAGGCTCTTTCTCTATATCATTCATTGTAACCTGATTTTGGAAAAAAATACATTCAAAACGGATGTATAAGAAGTTCTTTCATGCATGGAGAATTCAGATAAACAACTAGTACACAGGCATGTAAGCAACAGGTAAAACAAGAATTTTCTTGACCTTGCAGTTACATATCTAAAATAACACATCACTCCTCAAATTAATTATCAAATATCCGCAAATTTCCCGATAATTGAACATAGACTTATCTGAAAACCATAAGTTAGCATTTGAGGAAAAGCAAAATTCTCAAATCTGTACCTGTTTCTTATGTTGTTATTATTCACAACTAACAATTAGGATGTAAAGTAGGCCATACATGTTAGCACTTCGCCATTTATGAATATTCTGTCTGGCTGGCAGTGTATGATCTTTGAGAAAAATCAACTTAGCCTTCCAGGAACATGTTATCATGTGTGAGGCTTGAAACTGCGGCTAATATGTTTCCTACAATTTATACCTGGAGAGTGCAGGCATGTATTGCCTACTTTACATCATCATGTTCACATTTATTTTCTTTCATGCATACTGATTACAACGGTTAACTATTATTAAATTTATGAAAACACACCTTGGATGATCCAGGTTTCACACGTGATTTATTGTCTGAGGTTTCTGTATCTACCGAAACTGATGTGTGAAGAGCAACATTACTTGGTACTGTTTCAGTTTTCTCCATTACTTTATCATTCTCATACTGTCCCTTCAGTATCCTTGTTTTTTCTTTTACCTTGCCATCATTACTACTGGGAGCACAGGGTTTATCACGTTCAAGCATTACAACAGTCTTCTCAATAATAGGATTGTCATCTTCATCGTCAATAGGTGAGATTTCAAATTCATTTTTCTTCAGCAAGGTGCCTTCTAAATTCAAAGAGTTGTTAATATTCAGCTTCTGTGTCCTCTCTTTAACTGACGATCCAATGTCACTTGTTTTAGATGTTCCGATTCTTAGTTCAGGGAGAGTTGTAGTCTTGCTTTTATCATGATTCACAATAGCAGAAATCTTTCTGATATCAGTCTCATTAGTTGCTTTAGTAATTGAACTTGTCCTAGCACCTCTTGGTTTAACAGATATTGAAGAAGTATGACGAATGGTACTCATTTTAGGTTCTGACAATCTTCTAATTCTAGTAATTGATGCCTTAGTATCAGTGGTACCATCACCCTTCTCTCGCTTGGATTCAGGCAGAGAAGGCGCCGATCGACTTAATTTGTTCGTATTCAATCTGCTGGTTTTTGGGGCTTTGGAAGAATCATTGGATCCAACAGAAGCAGTTCTGAGTGGAAATCTTTGGAAGGGTGAGGATGAACCTGGCTCCGAATCACTAAATTTAGACCCTTTATAAGAACTAGGAGAAAGCTTTGCGGGAATCTGTTTCTTCGTTTGCTGTGGTGGCGTGGATGACTTGGTAGCCATTGAATTACTCTTGGCAGCAATTCTCCTTTGCCTCTCCATCTTTAAAGCATTGAGGCGTCTTACCTCTTCCTCTTCCTAGTTATTATCACAAATAAGAAAGAAGAAATAAATAGATTTGAGAAGCTTATGAACAACCTTCAAAACATGAATCTCTCACTAATTTAAACATACTCAAAGCAATGTACTTCAATTGTATGTTAAACAAGTGCAATACAAACATGAAATAGGAGTTTTAGTAATTATGGGAATGTAGATTACCTTCTCTTTGTTCATTTTTTGGAGATCGGCATTGTAAATAAGAAATAAATAGATTTGAGAAAAAGATGAACAAACTTGAAAACATGAATCTCTCACTAATCTAAATTTTAAACCTACTAAATGCAATGTGCTTCAATTGTATGCTAAGCATGTGCAATACAAACATGAAACCCGAATTTTAGTAAGGGAAATATAGAATACCTTCTCTTTCTTCATTTTCTGGAGATCAGCTTTGTAGTTTCGTAGTCTTTCAGCACGTGCTCGTGCTTCATCCAATGGACTCGGTTTACTAGTCTTTCCTCTCCTTACTGGCCCAACAGTCTTTTTTAGATAAGAACTATTTGGTGTAGGATTTGATTTCAGATCTTTATCCATCATCTTGGATCTTGGTTTCAGACCTTTGTTCTTTTTATCTTGCAAAGCACCACCCCCTGTCTGAGCCTGCATTTCATAGTCTAAGTCACGATCATAATCCATTGACCCCTTTTCTACTCGGCGTTCAGGCATCAGACTCAATTCATCTGGCTGATAATTGGAATTATTTTCTTCCTTCTTGTGTACCTTTGGGAACTCTGAGTCCATATCAATAGCATTTCTCTCTAGATTTCCTGAATCATTGACTCTGACTACATAGGAGTCATCGTTCATATCATGAAATAACTTCCTTTCCAATTTATTGCTTGAATAACCTAGTCCATTAATAAAATTATCATTTGCCCCTCTTCTACAACCAATCCTTCCATCTATTTCTAAAGACTGCATAGCATCCACAGACCTACCATTAACAGACTGTCCCGAGCTTCTTGATAACAAGAAACCATCATTAGATGATGACCTAGGCATATGGGTCAATCCATTGCTAATTCTCTGCATATCTAAGGCTCCACTACCTTGAACTTCATGCATATTACGCTCAGTAAAATCTATAGGATCATTCCTTGCAACAAGTTTTTTTCTTCTCACTTCATCAAACTTGTCTTGATCAACAACATGCCTATCTTCATCTACGCCTCTCAGTAAACAATTTTGGAACGCTAGCCACTGTCCTCCATCCGCATCTTTCCCAGAGTCTGTTACTTCCTTATCAGATAAATTCAGCCGTTTCAAGGATTTGTCACTGGATCCTCTTCTTTTTGATGTCTTGACAGATGCCTGAACCTCTTTATCTTCATCAGTTTCAGAGGAATAATCTGAACATGATCCACTTCCAGAAGATCTTTCTGTCTTTGTTATGTAATTGATGTTCCGAATGACCACCATACCAGATCTGTGTCTGCCTGATCGGCCATCCTTCTTACATCGTTCTCCAGTCAGTGAACCTTTCCTTTCCATAGCCATTTCATTCATAGTTTCATATGCAGTATACTTTCCATTATCCATTGAATGCCTTCTATTCAAATTTGGATTAGCATTTAGTCTGGAGTCATCCATAGGTGAGGAAACTGGCTGCACAAATGGGCTGTTGCCAGGATAACTCTGATAGTAGGGTATCCCTTGCACTGGATAAGTCTGAAACATGGGTAAAGCACCTGGGGGAGAATGAACAGGCCAAGAGGAGAAGCCACCATTTGGAAAATGACCTTGAACATTATCTTGGTAACCTGCAGTTGGTTGTCTGTCCGCTGAACACACATCAATAAATTTGTAAACAATAATGTTAGTACATTTAGGGAAAATAGAAATCAGGAACTTTACTATTTTTCTCATATCTAGAACCGTTGTCAGTCAGTCAGCACTAAATATTTGATTTAATAAAACCCTATTATTAGTCCACCCAAGAAACCCATAATAATAATCTCTTCACTGACCTCTAAGGCAAAACAGTGCATGAATATGAAAGTCCAAGATGTGCTGAAGATGTTAGTTACCTGAATTCGTTTTCCCGTTACTTTCTGAGTCCAACTCAGTTTGGGATGTAGTAACCATATTAGAAATCACTATGCCAGAAGCATTAATTGCACAGGTGTCAGCACGATTGGGTGTGACTTCAGTAGCTTCAATTTCAAGCCATTGGCCACTTTCATGCTTTCTTTTCCATAGAGATATAAAATTTCTACAACCATCCCTGAAATGCAACAAAGTTAGAATCAGAAAGATCATCCAGAAATCACACACACATACACATACAGACATGTGTGTGTGCGTGCTATCAGCCAATTTGCCAAGTATCCAAAATCTCACTATTAAAAAATAGTTAAGAAAGTTAATTATTTTTACATCAAGCGTGATGCTTCAAAGCATTCGGCAAATGCCATCAAAGTTGGCATGTAGTCAATGTCAAAACCAGCAGCAGCAGCACGTGCAAATGCCATTCCTTGCTCTTTCTGCAGCACAGATTTACGTGTCTCCAGGACTTTCAAAAGCTGAACTCTAAAACAATACATACAGAAGGAAATACAGTAGGATATACGTTAACAAACAATTTTTTAGTGTACTAAAGTTCAATGAATATAACAACACTTGAAGTAGAACCACTTATACATAATGCACACCACACAATCAGGTCTCCGTGTTAGCTTAATTTTATAACAAAAATTCACTAAGTGTCATTTCATTCACCATAAGTTGAGAACAGTCTGGACATTAGTCCATTAAATTCAACAAGGAGGAGTCTTTTTGCTGAATTGTGAAGAAACTCAGAGGAAAAGTTAGTGTGGAAGGTCAATCCCAAAAAAAGAGAGGAAATTCTTATGTTTGCCAGAGAAAAAGTTGGAAATGATAGTATCCACAAAAATCAGACTTCACCTGAAGATTTCTAGATAGCATATTATCTAGTCAGTATATTCATAACTCTAGGGGAAGGGTGGTGATGTAAATTTTACAATAGAAGTTATTAGAATAATCTACTAGAAAATCGTCAGCTTTATATGGCAATACAAGGAAAATAAACAAGGGTAGGACTTAGTCAATAAGAAATCAGTTTTTCCAACTGCAATTCATGCATTAACAAATGTTACAAATCCCAAGTACAAAATGGCAATGTAGAAACAACTGTTAAAAATATTTAATTTACCATAGATTCCTGGAATAAACCTTCTACATTCCGACAATTTAAAAGAAGCCTATATTTTCTTAAAAAATTCACTGACTATAATGTGAAATTGTTATTTATGAATACACTGGTGGAGATGGTACTGGATAACGGATTATCCTCAAAGGGTAAAAAAATAGATGGTCAAGCTGGCATAAGAGTCCTACAAGTCCTTTCCTTCTTTACTCAGAATTATCAGTTCTATCTGATTCATAATTGTTTCTAAAATTAACTGCAATAGCAGTTTGCTCTATCTGCTCTGACCATATTACAAAATTGTTTTGAGTGATATCCAGGCAATAGGCACTTAAAGCATTTTATATTAATCAGAAGCAATCATCACATAAAGTTTCCTACTGAGGGATGACCATAGAAAAGAAGAAAAAAGTATTTAGAACTTACTTTGGGTTTCCTTCTGATTTGGTGCCTCCATTCGTATCAAGTGGCTGTGTATCAGACTGGTATGTATCCACACAAACAGATAAGAAAATAATAAATCTATAAGATTAGGATATTCAAGACTTTCCTAACCTTGTAAAGTACAATAGCTTTGTCCTCATTTGTATCCTGCTGAGTCTTCCTGCCTGAGCAAAGCCAACAGATCTTCTTAGATACAGCAATTATAAATTTCAGCAAAGCTTTATATATATATATATATATATATATATATATATATATATATATATATATATATATATATATATATATATGTATCCATTTTTGTTGAATACAAGTTAGTTAATAGTTTCAAAGGATAACCATATGAAATACATGTACCTGTTCTTTCAAAATTCCCTTCAGTGCTTTCCACATGTTTTATTTGGTTTTCCTCTACCTGCAGATATACAAGTTAAATTAACAGACCTTTACTTGATGCCATTGAATTTAAAAATTGCTAGATATTTACTTACAAAGCTCATCCCTACAGAATTATTTCCTTGAATTGCAATTGCCTCTTCAATTTGTGCAATTTCGGATTCTATAGTATAAACACGTTCCAATATCTCTGGAGTGCTCACAAAGCGAACAAACCTAAAGAAGCAGAGGAAATTAGTTCAGCATGCAAATCTATGTCAAATTAAATGTCAACCTAGAATCATTTGTAAGAGGACAAACTTTGAGCTTACAACCTTAGAGTTACAATTCATGTAGTCTGTGTGTTTAACTTTCAAAGGAATCCCAGTATTCCCTCTACTTTCGAAAGTATAAGAACACAAAAAATATAAATGGAATTTTGGAGTACATATTACATGAAAAACAGGACTTCCAAAACAGCATACTAGATCCATGTTGAGTTGAGTACTGGAAGAAATGATAACCTTGAATAAGCATGACTGATCAGTTTCAACTCAAATTCGAACATACATTGATAAAAATAATTAATAAAAAAATATTATGATAACAAGCCACACCTTTCAATTGTTCCCTTGGTAAACCATGAGGCATCACTGTCAAGCCCAGGCACAAGAACAATTGAATAACCACCCTTTGCTATTTGATCTTGAGCTGCCTTCAAGTGGGATAGAAATGGGTTGAGCAACCCTGATGCAACTTTCTCCTTCTTTCCATTCACAGTTATAACCAAGTCAAATCTGAATTACAGATGAGGATAAAAAATCAAAGCAAAAAGTCAGGCAGCTAAAATCTACAATCATGTTGCCAAAAGAGAAATTCCTACAATCATTGTTTTGAATGAACTATTTGCATAGATCAATTAGTGACCTACTACTCTTACACAAACTTTTTCGTGAAATATCTTCTATGAACCATGTATTCGAACAACCAAAAAATCACTAGCAAAAACTACAGACACTACTCTCTCAGTAGATAGCCACTTCTTAAAATCAGGTCCTTCTCGTACTGAAGCTTACGATCAACATGTGTTTCTGAGTAACTAGAAAGCATGACCAAACTAATCCCCTACCACCCGTCAACCCATGACAGCAATTTTGATCACATAACAAATTAACCAGCAAATTTAAACAAAAGAAACTGCAGAGACATCAGCTACAACATTTGCAAAATAAGGGCAAGACAATACTCCAGTTGAAAAAATCAAAAAGGGTAAAACTGAACTGAATCCATGAGACTGTTAAACTAAGTACAGTCCTCCAAAATTATCATTGCTTCTAAAAAAGGTAATCAACAAATCATTTGCATTTTAATTCATTTTATTAGGACTATCAAATATCCCAAGTGCAGAAAAGAAAACACAAAATAAACAAACTTATTAAGATGTCATATACCCCATGCACTTGAAAAAACACAACCAAGAAACTTATTCATTGGTTTTTGTTCTCTATTTAGGGTGAGATGTCCCAAGTGGTAAAAAGAAAACAAGAACAATAAAATGGTAAAAAATATTGATGAATGGGGTAACACTACTGGGACTGTCAACACCCAAGTGCTTAAAAAACACAAAACCAACAAACTTATTCCCCGTAGTTCTTGTTTTCTATTTAGGGTGGATAAGAAATGGCACAGAATGGTAAAAGAAACAACAAGAAGATGGTAAAGTATATTGATGAATGAGGTAACAGTATTGTTACCTGGTTCTAGTTGGTGTGAGCTGAAACATAACTGATTCCAACCTTGTAGAAGAGTTCATTTTAAGAGACCAAAACCAAACCAGAAACTGGGTTTTGCTTTCTCAGGGATCACGAACGAGACTCTAAAGTGAAGCTAAGCTCACATACCCAAAAAGGAAAAAGCAAAGTTCCAAAGTGGGGTTAGACTTTGGTGACTCAAAAAGGCAAGCTTTGCTTGAAAAAACAGGCTTCACGGACTAAAAGGAAAAAAAAGGTTAAGTTGCAATGAATGCTTAGAAATCGGGTTCAGCAGACGAGCTTCAATGGCTTCCAAAGACAGGTGAGTGCTTTGGGACAGGATCCAACGTTGTTGTTGTTTGGATACCAACTCATTGAAGGAAGGACCATCATTCTTCTTTGAATATCAAAAGAAAGGGTGGATTTTTTGGAACTGTGGAAAAAATATGAGGGCAAAACCGGGATTTCAAGCAACATTGACAAACGGCAACACAGTGACGCTATCAAACACATACTTGTCGTTCGAAATCGATGTTACTTGAATGAAATTACCATATTAGCCTCAAAAAGTTTTTTCTACACTGTTTTTTCCTTACAGAGGACCGTTGAAGTTGAATTGACACCCTGTTAAGTGACATCATTCACTTGTTCAGTTACAGTTGCAAAATTTATTATAAATGTATTTTTTCCATCTAATATATATATATATATATATATATATATATATATATATATATATATATATATATATATATATCTAAAGAATTATCTTTTATGATTACTTTAAAACAAATATTTTAGTTGTTTTTTTGTTTTAATGTTATAACTTTTTTATTTTGTAAAATAAAATTTAATCTTTTTAAGAATAATTCTATGATCAGAGAGTATTTGATTTTTGTTCTATTCAATGAAAAAATATATTTGTAGTATGCTTTGATACACATTGAAAATCTATACAAATTCAACCTTTTCATCTCAAAACTAAAAAAATGTGTGGAGGTGTAAAAGTTACACGAAAAATACTCCATGAACCCCTTGTATCAGAAAGTTTATCTTTTAACCAAAGGAAAATGTTTATACGAATTAAAATTATTTTAATTCAAAATCAATTTCGATTTGTAAATTCAGGTTACAACATAATATTAATAATATTTTTAGTAAAGAGAAAATAATTAGTGTAAAAAATTTTTAAAAAAAACTTTTTTTAAACATGTGCTAGAGTGTGTGATTTGATCTGTAGTAGAATCTATGGTAAGTATTAGAAAGTGGGTTTTAAGTCTAACTCAATCCCACAAAACCGGTTTGTAGGGTGAGGTTTGCACCAAATTATAAACTATGAATTGACCTTATCTCTAGTCGATGTGGAATTTCCAACACACTCCATTCACGCTGAGGTATAGACATCTCGTGCGTGATAATAGAAATTGGGTGGTCCAATAACGGCCCGATAGCGGGTGGAATGGAAGAATAGAAAATAGTTTATAAATTGGTGCAAACCTCACCCTAAAAGCCGGTTTTGTGGGGTTGAGTTAGACTTAAAAATTCACTTTCTAACAGTAAGCCTTGTCGTAGAATATATGGTGAAATTTATGTTCTTTTCCTAGTATATAGAGTTCAAAATATAAAATGAAAGAAAACATGATTTTGTTTTCATAATAATCTTTTTTATATGTAGTTTTATCATAAATTTAGTATAATTTTTATGTGAAATTAAATATATGATTATTAATCTAAACTTACATTGATTAATATCAACGTTTACTTTAAGTATATTCTCCAAATTGAACTTAAACATGCACTAAATTCGGTATGAAGTTTTAAAGTTGCAATTGCGTTTTACAAAATGTAATATACACTACACTAACTTAATAATTAAGTATTCTATCTTTTTTTATCATGAGCTATTAATTATATCATTTAAAGTGAACTAATTTAGTTAGAGCAAAGTTATTATGGTAGAGATCTAATTACACTTTGAAGGTCTCAGTTCATTACTGAATTGCTTAACTTTCTTATTTAATGATGAAAAAATTGTTTTAACACATGTGGTTATGTGTTTTTCAATTAATTATGGATATTGAATGGGTTCAATAATAATAAAATTTGTGGATAAGAACTTAAGAAATTATAGAGAATTTCAGGTGCTATTTGACATTAATGTTTGTTCACTTTGCTTAAGTTCATAATTATGGTGTAATAGTTTAGCAAATCACTCCATTTTTTTTACACGTTCGTATGTATACACCACCAAATCATATTTCCGTTTTCCATAGAAATTTTAAGGAAACAAATTTTACTGTTCTTTTACTTATTTGTGACAATTATATAATAGTTGAAGATAAGATAAATAAATAAAACTCTTAAAAAATAGAAAAGAAACAAATACCGTAATACAATAATTCATTTGCATTTGTAGTATTTGTAGTATGGTATGAATGTGACGTGTTGTGTCTTTTTCTATGGTTTAAATATGTTAAATCCTAAAATCAATAATTGTGCTTTTTTTTTTGTAATAAAGGGGGAAAAATGTAGAATGACATTGACTACTTATGCAGTGTCTTTTAGGCATATAACGACAAAGGGAAAAATAATATCCAATACATGGAATATATAGAACTATAAAATTACCATGAAAGAACATCACGTGTGTAAGTTGAGAAGTGTTCCGTAATTTTATTTATATATTATAAAATAGTTTCTAACCAGTTCAAAATAGAATTTACATATTTATTGATTAATGTTCAAAATAATATTTCAAAATAATTTTAAAATATATTTATTTAATATAGCTAGTTTATCACTATTGCATATGCAATATATATAAGCACTATAGAGACTACTTATGAAAATGGAAACAAATAAAGCGTTTATTGTTATATGATTTTGATTTTATAATATTTACCTAAAATGCATCAGTCGATTGTATTGAAAAGAGTAAAAGAAAAAATTGTTTAAGGTAAAATATAAACTTCACAGAATAAATTTCAAGTTTGGGAAAAAAAAATTGAACAATCGATAATATTGATAAAATGCTTCAATGATTCTAGTTTGGAATGAATTTTAGCATGGTAAACGTTTGAATTTTAGTTATGAAATTGTCTCAATTGATCCAAAAATGCTAAGTTTAATTTTTAATTACAATCTCCTTTATTTTATATATTTCCTTTTTTATATTGTGAAATTTTTTTCTACTTTTTATTAGCTAAGTTTATTCATAATTACAAAGATGAAAAAATAATAATAATATTAATGTGAACGTAAACAATATATATAGATTATAATATCACGTTCTATTGATATTTTGTTTTACTAATTAATGTGTTAAAATTTTCTTTAAATTTAATATGCATTGAACATTGAATAGTTTGTGTAGCCTTTCAATAATACAAAACCAAAATCACTATTACATTTTTTTCTCGTTATTGCATTACAACTTTCAATTCCGAAAACTAAAGTAAACAAAATCAAATGGTAATATGTTATAACATATAATTTAAAAGGCTTGAATTGACAAAACTCAATCATAATAATATCTCTTAATATTTGAAGATAAGTTTCTAGAGTTTTAAATTCAAATCTACCTCTTCCACTTCTGAGTTGTTATCATCATCTGTGCTAACCAAGTCAATGAAATCAATCTTTTTGATGGGTTTCTCCAAATTCAAGATGTATGCCTTGGACCCATCATCATTGATATTTGCACCATATGGAAAAAGTTGTGATGGAACTTGGATTCTCCTAATTGGTATTGAGGAAGAACCAATTTGGCTAGCATTAGAAAATGGATTTCTTCTAATTGAGTGATTTGTCTCCATAATAGGTTGTGGTTGTGCTTGAAAACCCCTACCACCACCCATGATAGGTTGTATAGGCAATTGGAAACCTAATTGTTTTTGAGAATTGACATGTTGAGGTAATGAGTGGAGTCTTTTAATGGCTATTTCTTCTTGTGCCATGTGAGACTCAAGATGAACTAGGAGAGCTTGTGTGCTAGTGAAAACTTGATTGCACAATTTGCATCCTTTTGAACTTGTATTGTTACGAAGTTCAAATAATTGTGCATGATTTAACACACCATTGTAAAAGTTGGTCATGGTGGTAGTGCACAAACAAATGAAAAGAATTGAAAAAGTAGGTTAAAAGGGACAAAGCCACAATGGGGTTTTATATAGCTTACATATGATCATGTGAATATATTGCATTAATTTAGATGTGACAGAGTATGTGAACTTTTTTTTTTCTACATATATTTTTTTTTCTAGAAACAATCTTATTTGAGATAGATATATTAAATACAATACTCTTTTTTAAGTATTTGATATGTATGAAGTTGACAACTAATTTGTAAGTTTTGAAAGAAAACGTGACATTATAAATTTAAAACAGCACTTGATTCATTTTATTTAGTTAATATATTATTATTATTATTACACATGTGATAATATGTGCATTGTAGAGATTAATAAAGGAAACATAAACAAACAAGGTATTTGTCATTTATATAATTATGATTTTGTGATATCTACCTAAATTGTATTAGTGAATGCATTTAAAATTAAGAATGTTTTTAAGGTAAAATTTCAACATTTCCTCAACATGTTCAAATTAGTTAACTTTGAAATGAATTTTAGTATCTCAACTAAAATCATTAGAATGGATTGAACTCATGGGTTACAGTGCCGATTGATATTAGAATGATAGTAAAAAAAATTACAAGTTAAAATTTTGGATATTTTTTATTGAACATCTTTATTAAATTATTTATGTTTCAGGTAACTAATTTTTCAATGGCACTCAACCTTAGTAAAGTTTACTTGTGATAAAAAAAAGAAGAAGAAAAGAATTATCCTTTATACAGAGTATAAAAGTGGACAAAAAATTATTAAAAAATATAATGGTAGTAAAAAAGTAATTGCCTAATTAAATATGTTTATAATCACTCACTGATGAAATTATCAAAAACAGATTAATTTTTAGAAATTTTTTAGAATGATAGTTGTTGGTTGTATTTTAAGAGCTTTTCCTTAAAAGTTTTCTTTATAATACATAATTTTATATGCTCTGTATCACATGTTTAAGAAATGACAAATATGTTACTTTATGGTATTTAGAAGGAAAAATTAACTAAAAATTGATTATATATTTAATTTCTTACTTTATATCAATGCTTATTTTTATTCTCTTATAAAATGTTATAGATTTTAATCATTTAGAAAAACTTCATTCCTTTTAATTAGTTTTTTTCCTCAAAAAGTCACTTTCAAATTAAAATTATAAATAAGAGCTTACAAATAAAGTAAATGTTAATAATTGTGGTAAATATACAGAATAAAAAATCAAAAGTGGAAATTTTTAATTTGATGAATTGATTATGGTGGATTGTGGTTGAGGAACATATTTTCATACTTTGCATGATTTCTTCATTTGATATTTAGAATAATTTATTGTGAGTGATATAAATAATTGATTTGTTTTCAAATGGTCACCTAGTGCCCTATTAAATAAAAAACTAAATATGTGAATCAAATGTGCTAATGTAGTCTTTCTAAGCTAAATTACTCTTTTATTTTATAGTTACCCAATTATAGCTTAAAAATCATGAAGTGACTCATTTGGTACATCATAAACAAGTTTATTCATCAATCAAACAAACCACATCATCATTAAAAATATCATCCCAACCAATCAACAATTGTTTTAATCAATTATAGTTAAAGAATAAACCAATCAATTTAGCATAATTACTCAACTTAGAAAATACTATATTACTATATAAACAAAAACTTTCAAGTATTACTTATTTTAACTTTTTTCTTACTTGAATCTATAACTTCTCTCATATTCCCTTCCAAATTCATCACTAAGTTAATCTTAGATCTCTAAATATGGTTATGTAGCAAATTAATTTTACAAATATTAGTGTGTTTCACTCTCTTTGATCAATTTTTGGTTTTTTACATTTGATGGAGATATTTGAGTCACCTAGATGATAAACACAACTATACAAGATCATTTTATTCAAATAAAAAAAAAGTGAAAAAGAACATATTAACATTTTTGTGGAGAAAATAATTTTTAAGAATAAATTTAACATGCATACTCAATTCATGCAAACTTGTTAAACAAATTAGAATATCTTGACTAAAGTGTATCAATATGGAATAAGCCTTAATCTATTTTAACACTCATGTAACAGAATAAAAAGCTAAACACAAAAATAGATTACTTTTTGTAATTTTTTTTTTTAAATTGAAAATTTAAAAGTATAATGCTGATTAAAAATTATCATTCAATCAATCAATATTGTCTTGATAGTTAAATATATACAATTCAAATCTTTAATTTAATTTGGAAATTAAGTAAATTATGATTATCAAAAGAAAAATCTCTACATTATTTTTTCACACGGGTAAAGAAACTGAATTCAGCTGAAGTAAAAAATATAAAAAAAGTTAAATTAATTATCACATTTTTAACATGTAAAAAATATTAAATTTTTAAGCAATGTTAACAAATATTTTTATTTTAAACTGATAAAGTAACAATATTCAACACATTTAAAACATAAAAAAATTAAAATGATTTCTTAAAAGATAAGATTACAAATTAAATATAATAAAAGTAAGACAAGAGGGGAAGGGAGCTTATTTGTTAGTATCTAAAACCAAAGAAAACGGTTTTGGAAGGAACAAACATCTTCGTGGTAAACCCTACAGACATCCTTTAGGAACCGGAATCACAGATTTTAAGGTTAAGAGGAAAAAGATCATCAATGGCAGAAACCAAAGAAGGTTCAGGTTCGGAGATGTCTCTGAAGGATCAGGGCAACGAGTTTTTCAAGTCAGGAAAGTATCTCAAAGCTGCTGCACTATACACTCAAGCCATCAAGCAAGACCCTTCTAACCCTACTCTCTATAGGTACCTTTTTCTTTTAAAACTTTCACCTTTTTTCATTTGGGTGTCATTGTTCAATTCTTTCGATTGTGGGTTTCAAAATTTGCTTCAGCTCTGCTTTTTTGTCTTGTTTATTTTGTTTCCCTTGAAATCACGAAAGGCTTTCTTCTTTTCTTTTGTTATCATTATTATTTTAGTTGGGGTTTTCGGTTTTTATGTAGACCGAGGTGTCAGTTTTTATTGCCAGTATATTATCAGAGTTTCAGAAATTTAGTCTTTTAGTGACAGTTTGGCATGACTATGTGTGTTGTTTGGATTGGAGTTAGATAGACGCTTAAGGCTTAAGCTGAAGCTCTTAAATAGGAAAAAAAGACTCCCTTTTTAGGTTTCTTTCAGTTAACTGTGTTGGTTAGCTGAGTGGAATATACTGAGCTTCATGGTCTGTTTGACACTGAGGAAGCAAGTGAGTGGAATATACTGAGTTTCAATTTTTTTTTTTTGTTTCTGGAAGTAGAAAAAATTTATCTTTGAAAGGTTAACTATTTCATGGTATCTTTTTTTATGTTTACTTTTCATTTGATATCAGTATTTGTTGATTGTCACACACTATAATTCAGCTTCTTATCATATCTCATGTCAGAGGGCATATTGTTAGAAATAATTATTAATTAATAATATAGGCCATTCTAGAAATGTGTTGCGTGGCACTTAGAAGTTACTGCCTTTTTCTTTCTTATATAAATTTAGTAGTTTGGATCAACATTTTTCTCATGTCAGATATGTTGTGTGAACTCAATGCATAATAAACCTTATCTTGATTCCTGATGTAGTTTCTTCTGTTTATTTGGTGGCTTCCAGTAATCGTGCTGCAGCATTGCTGCAATTGGATAAGCTTAATAAAGCTCTAGATGATGCAGAGATAACAATCAAATTAAAACCCCAATGGGAGAAGGTAAATGTTTATCTAATTTGTTAATATTTGAGTGTCTGCACCTTTGTAATACATTTTGGAGTGATGCTGCTTGAATACATTTCCAGGGATATTTCAGGAAGGGAAGCATATTGGAAGCCATGAAACGATACGACGATGTATGTATTCAATAGCTTATTGCTTAAATTTAATTGGAAGCTATTTGTTCTGCTTCGGTTCAGGATTTTATTCTTATTGTGTATGCTTGTGTGAATATTTGTTTGTAGGCTTTAGCTGCCTTTCAGATAGCATTGCAGTATAACTCGCAAAGTCAAGAAGTATCAAGAAAGATAAAGAGGTTGAACCAACTGGTGAAAGATAGCAAGCGAGCCCAAGAAGTGGAGAATATGAGATCCAATGTTGACGTGGCCAAACATTTAGATACATTGAAATCTGAAATGGTTAGTATCCATATATGCCCAATCTGTAACTAGGAGTGGTAAAAAATTATGTGCTTTCTCAGCTTTTCTTTTGCATTAATTAATTAATTAATACACAAACACATATGATTTGAAAAGGGTATGGCAGAAAGAGAAGGGAAGAGAGACAAAAAGGGAGAACGAATACACAGAGGTAGAAACAGAAGTTTTGGAATAACGTATATTCTTAAATCGAGTCAAAATTATCAAATTCAATGTATAGCTATCCCGGTGTAGGCTAACCTCGTAGTTAACAATCCCAAATAACAGCACAGAGTGGCTGACCATAAAATCACTATAGTGAGGTAGCACATAGTGGGATGACCACTACATTGAAGATTTTAAAATACGAATTATATATTTTAGACTACCCTTAAAATAGTTAAAAAATAAAAGTAACAATTCAAAATTTGGGATATATTCAAAATTAGTATTCAGAAGTCTCAGTTTTATGCCTAAATATACAAATCAATGATAATGAAACAAAATGTTGAGCGGCAATGCCACAACAAGAAGGTGGAAGGTAAGACCTGTGATAAAAAGAAAATACTTACGTAGACCTGTGATAAAAAGAAAATACTTACGTGAAAACTGAGTCATGCTATAGAGGGCTGGCTGAACAGGTAAGTGTGCATTAGATCAATGGTTGTGGGGCTTGACCTGAACTATGTTAGGAATCTGTGGGTTGGAGGGATTGCATCAAAGGTCGAAAGGTTGTTGGGGTCAGTGGGAAAGAGTTTCATACATGGGTTTCCAAAACCATTACACCTCTGGTGAAGAAAGACAGAGATAATAAAATAATCCTCCAAAAACTAGGTATGACAAGACAGAAATGGGGTACAAAATGGCTTTTAGATGCTGTTCAGAGTCACTGCTACAAAAACCTTCAAATATTTGTGATCTCTACTCAATCCCACAAAACTGACTTGTAAGGTGAGGTTTGCACCATATATTATAAATTGGATTTATCTCTAGTCGATGTGAGACTTCTAACACTCCTCTCACGCAAAGATATAGACATCATCTCGAGCGTGAGATTAGACATTAATGGGTGGTTCGATAACGGCCTAATAGCAGACGGAACAACATGTCCAACAAACAACAAATATCGTTAAAATAGGCTCTAACCAGAGCTTTGATACCATGTTAAGAAGTGGACTTTAAGCTTAACTCAATTCCACAAAACCGGCTTGTAAGGTGAGGTTTGCAGCCACTTATATATATTATAAATTAGCCATATCTCTAGTCGATGTGTGACTTCCAACAGTGGTAATGGGTGCAACATCTCACAAGCTGAATGCAAGCAATCAAAAGTGACTATAAACTCTAAATAATCTGAATTTATTAACACCAAAAGGATTAATAAATAAATACCAATATATGCAATGTTGTTGGATCTTCAGAGAAATTAGCATGCATTGTTGCAATATTCTTGGTCTTTGCTTTTTTTTTTGGTCTTTTCCCCTTTTGCTCTTCAAGTTTTTACTTTGTTGTCCTTTTCCCTTATGGATGTCTTATCCTCTATTTTTGCATCTTTCTCCTTTTTTTAATAAATTCTTCGTCTATGAATAAAAAAGGAAGTCAATTGGTGGAGTTGGAACTTAGAAGAAACAAATACTGTAACAGCTTTTGATTTTAAACTTCTTCACGAGTAGGAAATCAAAGTGAAGGATGACAAATGTTGGTTAAACTTCTATTGGTTTTGCAAAAACACTAAATCTGATTATGTCCATTATAGTGTTTGTATGTGTGTATGCTAATCTTAACCTAAAAACCAAATTGGATGATCAAGTGTAAAATATTCATAAACAGACAAGAAGGATGATTAAACTAAGTTTTCTACTATAAATAATTTTTTTTCAAATAAAAAAATCAACCAAAAAAAAACCCTTTCTCAATGCAGCATTTATTCATGATCAGGCAGACTATTGGTTTATCTTTAAAACAAAATCTCCAATGAAGTCCCCATTGAGTGTTAATAAAAGCATGAAGAGAGAAGATGACGAACAAAAGGTTACACATGTTAATTTATATACTAGTTTATCTCATAAACAGGAGGTTGGTCCTTAATCCTTGACAAAAGAGCCACGAGTTTCACTGTCCTTTTTCAACTGTTTATATTCAATGTTTCAGTGCCTAATTCTTCTTTACTAGCCTGTTCGAGCTAATTCCCGAGTATTTTTTCTTCAAATCTCTTGGCTGAAAAAATATTTTAATCTTTGATTGTGCTGCTCAAATCTCTGCTCCTATAGGTTTCTTTCTTAGATAAAATGTTCTGTTCTTGACCTAGTATGCTGTATCTTTCCTTGGAAATTCATTTTCTTCTTCAATTTAATGATAAGGACACATTTTTTTGGAGAATTTGAGTTTATTTAAAGTATAATTATGAAGTTCCTGAAATGTCTAGTGATTTTCTAAGACATTGTAAAACATCAGAAACTTGTGTATCTGTGAGATAAGACCTAGTCTTTTGTTAAAGCATTGGGGTGTCAAGGGTCTCTATTCTAGCAATAATTTTGAATATTTCTGTATGGTTGTATTTTATTGTATGACTAAAATTAACTCTTTCCATACTCACTTTATATGCCCCCGTTTTAGGATCTTCCATTTTGTGTTGTGATCTCACATTTTACCTCTTACTTCCTGTCTCCCATGTCTGAACGAAGGTGGGACTCAGAATTTCTACATCTTTGGTGCTGCTAGAAATTTATGACAATAAGCTGTAGGATATCAACACATTCAAAATTGAATAATGTATTAATACATCCAATTTCAACTGAATGAACAGCAGAGACTCAGGTTCTCAGACAGAGAAAAACAACTGAAAAAATGAACTGAGATTGTTGGAAAAATATCTATTTCCTTCTACTTCTTTGTTTCTAGATGTTTTATTTTTTCTGTTCCCTTTAACTTATATTTCATGTTATTAATATTTATTAATGGATGTGAAATAATTTATTTCTCCATATAATCATGCATCATTTTAAAATTTCCCTTGTGAGGATTAAATGATCTCCTTCATACAGGCTGGAAAGTATGGATCGGAATACGGGAAAGATTTGTTCTCATTCCTTGTTGAGACTATAGAGACTGCTGTAAAATCATGGCATGAAACATCTTCAGTGGATGCTAGAGTTTACTTTCTTCTGGATAAGGAAAAGACACAGACCGATAAGTATGCCCCAGTTGTGAATATTGATAAGGTATGCATTTTATTGTTAAATCTTTGTGCACTTATGATTATCAACTCTTAAAACTTCCCTGTATGCTATTATGAGTTTTAATATTTTTATTTTTCTCATCTTATTTGGCAGGCCTTTGAATCACCACATACGCACAGCAACTGCTTTTCATTTCTGAGGCAGTACGCAGAGGAATCTTTCTCCAAAGCAGCCTGCTTGGTAACTCCCAAAAGCATTATTGCTTACCCACAGGTAACTTCTGATTTCTTAAAGCATTGAGGAATCAAACTTCCACATCAGATGCTGTAAATGGTTAAGAAGTTCAAGTTAAATGGGAAGTTTTATTACAAGGTTAAGGGGTAGTTTTGAGGCATATCACATTTTCAACAGGGAAAGTGAAGAGAAGTCATAATTTCATTCCTAGGTTGCAAGGTGTGTGAAATTTGCACCTACCAAAATGTTTAAGCTGATCGACCTATCATTTTAGGTGGGCCCAATATGAGTTAATTCAGATGCATTCATGCCCTTTGGTGTTTCAAATTCAGTGGTATAGCACTACGTGAAAAGTAAATAGGAAAAGGTCTGTAGTTTTATTCTTGTAGTTAAAGAATCGGGGCACTTGATACCATTAATTTTTTTTTATACATTACATACTCTAGGCATGGCCACACAACACATGGAGATGGTAGCGGAAGGACTGAACTGAAGGGATATGTCTCCCATCCAATTGGCATATGTTTTAGTTAAATTTGCGCTTTGATACAATAGATCTTTGTTGCTCAAAGAGGATTGTCAAATACTTGGCAAGCTTGACCTGGTAGTCTCAATAGGAAAAATGGTTTTTGTTCACTGACGAGCTCATTACATCAATAATGATGATGTAGTGACTCACAAGGGTGTGTGTTTTAAAAAGACAAAACGGGTATAAGACATAAAATGAGGCTTCCCTTCAAAGATGTGCTTCTTCTTTTAGCTTATCACTTCATTTTCAATACTATTTCTTATTATAGTTTAACGTTCCCATGGAATCCTACATGTAAATTATCAGCTAGTGACTAGCTTTATACTTGCCTTTCCATCCCATCTCCTCTCCCTTTATTTTATTTTTTTCAATTTCTCTCCTTTTGGGCTGTTCAGGTTAATACAAAATTAGAGGTTCATGGTGGGATTCTGACTACATCGACCTTATGATACCATTTTCTTTTTTGCAAAATCCAAGTTCTTGTGTGGTCGTTTATACGAAGGACTTTTTTAGGTGTTTCTCATTAAATTTGTCTCAGCCATCCTCTCCACGCAATTCTTTTTGGGGCTGTACTGGTGCATTAATTGGCCAAACACATGTTAATGTCAAACTTTTTGAATATGTAAATCTATTTAGTCAATGTTCATTTTCTGACAGAATTTAGAATTGTGAATTCTAAATGACTGCAGAATCTATTAATTCTATTCTATTCATGCAGGTCTGGAAGGGCCAAGGATCAAGAAAGTGGAAACATGCACACAGTGACGGTTTCTTTGTGCAGTTTGAGTCACCCTCCCTGCGAAAGCTCTTTTTCATACCTAGTTCAAATGAAAAGGGACAGACATTGTGCAGGTTTTTCTCCTATTATCTCTTGCATACACTTATTTACGTGAATATAAGTTTTTAACAATCTATGGGAGTGATATTGCAAGTATAAAGTGTTCTTTTTGGGAAATATGAGGATATATATGCTTATAATAATTGTTTCTTATCAACTTTATTCTCCTTTCCTATTTTTAGTACTTCCTATCCACTAGGTTGGTAGTGTTTGACTGGGCTTATTTTAGGCTTCTTTTCCCCTCAAAAGAAGTTGACCCAAGCAAAATTTTAAGAAAAAAAGCTTTAAAAGGCTATCTTTTATAACAGAGAAAGCCTCGAAAGGAGCCCAAAAAGGCTAGATTTAAAAGTTTAGACTTCTGTCAAATAAATTTCAACTTCAGAGTAACTTTTATGTTTAAAAATGAAATGAGTCTTCATAAGCTAAAATTTTCTTATGGATAGGTTAATCTGTACAAGTTGTCTCATGGCTTCTCTAATTCTCATTTTAAACTTGTACATAAGCTAATTCTAACTTATGGAAAAGTTCTTTTCATTTTTTCTTTTTTCTCGATGAAAATTGCTTATGGAGAAGTTTGTCCAAGCAAGTATATAAGAATTTGTTATTGGATGACAACATAAAACTATTTTATATCATAAGCGCGTTGCCATTTTCCTTAAAATTTCATCCTTATTTTTAAATTGTAACTTTTAATAGGTCAAGCCCTACTGCTGTTAGAGGTTAACAAATTATAACTATATTGTTTGATATTTTCAGGGATCCAGAGGTTTTGGACATTGGTGTTCATGAAGTTCTTCCCCGGTTATTCAAATAAAAGATGCCCCGATCTTAGTGTACTTCACTAGTACTTGGTGTATATTTATTTCTTAAGGTAGAAATGACAGGCTCACTTGAAGATTTGCTTGTTCAACAAATACAGATGGAATTTGGTGATGTTTTGTTTGTGTTCTTGGGATGTGGCAATTGCTGGCAAGCTTGTGTGCTTCATAATTTTGTTAGATCCATATATAATTTATTAATTATTTGAAGTTATCCAAGCCATCAAGGAGTTGCACTTTTGTTACTTTTTTTCACAATTGGCTTTCTGTTCTTCTGGTTTGGAAGCTTTGGCCTTTAGTTTGTTTGTGCTGTTATATTTTGACAAGGGAAGTATTCAAGCAGTTAGCATAGATATTTTATATGTAACTTTTGTGGTTCAGATACGAATATTGAGTTTGATGGTGGATGTCCAAATTTAAATCAACTATTTATTTATGTATCCTCTTTCCATTGTAGAATAAAATGGTCTATTCATACTATAATCATATATTCATAGTAGTATGAAAGAACGTTCTTTCATAGTATCCTATTGAACATAATCACTGAGGTTATTCAAATTTTGAACAGAAATATTTGTCTGGTATTAAATATTATTGTATGGTTAAAAAGTTCTATTTTCTCCATATAAATGAGAGATTCAGGTGCCCTGCAAAATATAAGATAAAAATATCTGTTTCATATGTGAATGGATTAGGAAAAAAAAATGTGACAGTGTTAGAGCTCATAGTTTGTCCATAATGGTTGACGTCATTTATTTGGGAGGCATGTCTGTCAACATCCAATTTTGTCATTTATTTGGCTTAAATGAGGTCCCAGCAAAAGTGGATCATGTTCTTGACTAGTGATTGCAAAAGAACATTCATGTGGGTCACTCAGTCTTTGTATGCCAAAGGATCAATGAAAACATTATTGGTATGAGCATAAGAGGAAATCAAAGCACTAGGAGAATTATCAGAGATGCAAAAAACTTGGTATAAGTTGCTCAACCCTAAACTATTATGCTTACTTGTAGAATTTCACAGTTTGGTCTTTCTGTTATCTGTTAATAGTCTCAAATAATATGGAAAGATACTCCATTACTAGGTAGATTCTTCATTGGTATAAACCATATTTTATTTTTGAAGTATTTAATATAAGTGCCTACTCATTTGAGACTACTGGTTAAGTTGGAAAAATCTCTGTTACTGTGTACACAAGTTGGATACATGTTTAATATAGGTTTATACTGAACTTGAATGTGATACTAGTTAAGTTAGAACAGTCCTGTGTTTGTATATGTAGGTTAGGTTAATATGCATGTTTAATGGTTATTTATTGTGTGAAATATCCATAAGAAAATAGGAATACTATTGGATACAGCAACACTGCTAGTATGGATTGTTCAGGTTTGAGATGATATATGTTAAATTATTTTTTCAGGTTTGGAACTAAAGTACTGATTTTTTTACGAAGAAATCTTTCATTGAAAAAGTAAAAGTTTCGGATATCCTACGTTTTTTGGGACTTGGACATAAATTTAGGCATGTTGTCTGATAAAAACTATTAAGTTAAAGTTGATTGAGTAATATCTTCATTTTTTTAAAATTAATTGCCTACACTTGATCATTTAATACAAAGTGTCTTTATATTTATCTTTGTTACAAATTATCAAAATAAATTTAACTTTTTCGATATTGTATATTTAAGTTTAAGCAATTGTACTATTTTCTTTTTTTTTTGAACTCAAGATAAGAGATTAAATACTTGATAATATTATATATTTTTTAATTTATAAATTTTGTTAAAGATATTTAATAAATATCATATACCATGAAAAATAAATATTAGTGAGTGTAACATCTCAAAATATAGCATAATACTATATCATAGATTAATCACATATAATAATATGATAGATAAGTTCTTCAAGAGTTAGTAAAGTATTTAACATTACAGTTATCCAAAATAACCATAAAACTAAAAACTTTACAAAGTACCATAAGTCTGATACAAAACATAGACATAAACCGAATGGTTATACAACACCCTGTATAAAACGATTGGTTTACAAAAGATAAGCTAAGACTATTCACCGATCATTCCAATCTAAAACTAAATACAACTGGTGACTGAGCGGTCCTAACCTAAGCAACATGATCCTCGCCTTCCAACGCTTGCTCCACCAAACACTCATTGCCTTTTACTCACATCCACAGGATGATTATTGCAAAAGAAAGACGGACAATACAAGACAAAACAAGAAAGTAGGGTAAGCTAATGTAATTTAACTATAAACACATCTAGATATTTCATGCAAGTAAGTTCAAACCGTACGAAATCGAACGTTGCATCATGCAAACACTGAATACAAGCAATCATATACAAGCCTAACACCACAAATCATGCATAGACCGAACACCTGACTTGACCATCCAGATTGTATGAATATGTAGCTACAGTCGTCCTTGCACTTGTGGTAGTGTAACAGCTGACACCAATCAAGCTACTACCCAAGGTTAATCCCATAATACCTACCTCGACACCCTGAGGTGGTAGGACCTCCTGCTATTCTCACAAATGAAATATCTCTCTCTATGTGAGAAAGATACTCATAGAATTTCAGGATGGACGCCAGCTTAGCAATATCCATATTCATACTTTACAATTCAATAACCATCTACGAGACATTCCGCCTTGGAATTCTCTTCCTCAGTATTTGAAAGCATAATTCTCATAACTTAACATACACAGTCATTCATCAATTATATTTTCACTCATAAGAAAGATAAAACCTGTGAACATTGGAGACCGAACACCTTCACACTTACTAAAGGGACAGGACCAAACGATCCATAATAAATAAAATTGAAGAAATATCCGAACGTTATTACTGACCGACCACTATATAAAAACCAACTACTAATAATTTAGCCCACATCGGAAGAGCTTAAATCGAACACTCATAGCTCAATTCGAACGATAAAAGATTTTATACCGAATGTGTACATGACCAAACACTACCAAAGAAATACATGACCGAGCGCTACAGAGAACGACCAACACACCTAAAATCGAACGTTCAACATTGGTAACACTAAAGAGACCAAACTCGGTAAATGATCAATTAGGCCGATCGCTATTAATAACGTATACTATTAAAACCGAACACTAAATATAAGACTACTAAGGACGAACGTTAATACCAACTCGAAGATTACTGAGGTTGAAAAACAAATATTTTGAAAACGGAAAGCCAATATTAAACCGAACACACTAAGTTAAAATATCACTACAAACCTAATATTACTAAACCCGATTTCAAGACTTGACCGAGCGCTCGATAATGAGCACTCTACTCCCTACAATTCTTCAAAACTTCTCAACCAGTTCACAGGTCTCGGCAATACACATAAAACAAACAAATATTAATTTATTCACACATACACACGTTCAACCAAGCATTTCAATCATAAACGAACATAACTAAATTACCGGCTTCCCTTACCTCGAATAAACCAGACACTTCCTAAGCCTCCACTGTGTTGACTAACCAGAAATCAGCTTTTAAGGCAACCTACTACTTTCTGATCGATGAAAAGGAACTAACCAGACAATCAAAGACATAAAACAAACTCAGAGAAGTAGATGATGAATACATGCAAGCTTGAACAATGCTTCCATGTATCGGAAAATACAGAAACTTCAAAGAACGATTGAATTTAACTTACCAACTCCAAACAACAACTTGATTGGTGAAAAGAGAAACTCTTGCCACCAGGAAACTCAAGCACGGTCTAAATTGATGATCAGAATGAAAAGAAGATGAGAATTTGTAGAGAGAAGGAGAAAAATTTTAGAGAGAAGGAGGAGAAAATAAAACTCAGAAATTTGGAGAGAAGAGGTACATGCAGAAAGTAGTCTGAAACTTTGAAAAGTTTACTTATATACTACCGTCAAAAATCGATCGGTCCAACCAATTGCATACAACTGGATTTCACTTTTCTCTAAATTGAATGATATGGTAGTGAGTGTTAATAAATATTATAAATGTAAATTTTTACTTTTCGAACAAATATAATCGTGTTCTTGTCAATCCTAGCTAAAAATATTCATATTTTTTCTAATTTTCGTTCACCCCAAAATCTTAAAATTAATTTTAAAGACTATTTAATTTTTTTAAATGTTTCTAATGTTTACTGAAAATAAACTCAGATCACTGAACTCTATCATTTTAAATAAAAACGTTTCCTAGTTTGTCCACTTATAGCGTGGTGATATATGTACTTTTCTATAAATGTATTTTAGTGTTATTTGAAAAGACAAAACCCTTAGATGACCTACTTATTAATGTTATTATAATTGGATTAGTAATTCAACCAATTGAGGTATTGGATTAAGGAGTTAATGATTTGACCACATAAATCATTGATTAAATTTAAAATTATATATATTTAATATGGTTGTTTATACTAAATAAAGTGTCTTTGGAGAATTAATATGCATTTCCTTTGATAATCCATGCTATTTTTACATTATTTGATAGCTTAAGTACCAATTTATTTCAAATGATAAGTAGTTTATGCCAGTCTGTTACTATATAACTCTGTCCATTTGTAGGCCTGCATGTGCTATACATTATAACACTTGTGTGTTAATGACAGGGTATGCAACATGGCTCCAACTTATAATAATATTGCAATAACAACACTTCTGCATAAGATTTAATCTTATCTCCTAAATAGCTTGTTTAGAATAAGACATTCAAACATCTAAAGTGCACAATGCTTTTATGGTTGAGAAACTAAGTGAGTTAAAGTCCCATATTAGATAGAAATGAGAAAGTAGAACATTATATAAAGATGAAAGATCCATTAATCCATTGTCTTAAGTTTTTGGGTATAGAGTGGTGCTAATCCCTTATGTGGTTGAGCTCAGATGTCATTGGTGCTTGTGTCTCTCTAGACCCAACAAATGCTACATCAGTTTTATTTTTGATGCATTAAAGTGTGTTTTACAATGATATTTGAGTAGTTTACACCATTTGACACATTTCACCTTAAATGTCAAGAATATCATTTAATAAGTAAAAGAAGTTAACATTGTTAGGTTAAAATGATTATATTCATTTATTTTTGAAGTTTTGAGGCTACAACATGTAACAATTTGATCCAAATAGAAGTTTCAATTATGCGTTGAGGAATTATGAGGAATAATGTCCAAATACAATTGCTGTTAGGAAATATCCGACTTTGCACAATTTATACACAGTTCACAAACAGTTAAAATCTGTTCTCGTAGTCGTAGTGTAATCCACATGACAGTAAATACAAGAAGACACTCTTCAAACTTTGAACTTCACTCAAAAATAAAGAAAGGAAAATCCTTGGAAGCTAGGACCCTTAATTTGTAAATGCAGAGTCTAAAAGATTAATTTGCTGCAAAACGGGTACTCTGTTGCAGTGGAAAGTCCATGAGGCTGCAGCTAAAACAAGCAATAGTGAAACCTTATCAGATCAAACAGTATTAACAAAACTAAGTGACATGACCTAGCCTTTATGCAAGACTATTATTGTTAATAGACATGGTTCCTTTGAGTTGTTTTTGTGTTGCCCTATCAATTCAGTTTTGTGGTGAGAACATGTCACATGAGATTGGTTAGTAGCAGTACTCACATCAGGATCATGTGCAGTAGTAATTAGAGTTTGTGAGCACTGTGCTTGTAGAGCCACACTCACTGACTATGGACCTGTCAAGCTTTATTGACCAAGGATATTGGTAGTTTTGAGCAGTGACACCAACATGAGAAGATGACCTCTGCATCCTGACTGGCTTTGGGACATTTCTCCCTTCCATTGAAGCCCTTCTTCTGCTTGGCTGCCTCTCAACAGAATCTGGCCTTGCCTTTGGTGCACTCTGTGATCTGGATTTGGCCCTTGATGATTCTGTGTTGGCCATGTAGTTTGGAAATAAAGGGTAGTCATAGGACATGGCTTCTGTGTAGGCTGGTTTAGGGAAGGAAAAAGGTAGCTTTGTGTTGTTGTAATAGGGACTGCTTTGTGCTGTGCTGAAGGAACAATCCTCAAAATGACCACTGTATGCTCTCGGACTCAATTCTGTCAGTGTTGATGGTGCAGGTGATGCATTGTAGTTTTCCTCCTTTGAGTATGAACCATTTGATGAGTAATATGTAGAAAATCTGTGATCAGAAAGTTCTCGATTTGGAGAGCTTTTTCTGCCTCTGGAGTTAGCTTTGGATTCGCAAACAGCCATCTCAACAATCTTGGCATTCTCTTCCAATTCCAGACCACTTTCCATTTCCTAGATGAACAAACAGCACATTCTATATCAATCAAACAGAAGAGCTTATTGTTATTTTCCTTCCTTTTCTTTTTGTCTGGCCAGACTAAATTAATTTAGTTTCCAAATTCAACAGTGCAAGATATTCTTCACATAAAAGAAGTAACTCTATATTGTGTCTAGCATGATTTGAATAGTACTAAGTCTGTTTTCGTTTATAAGTGCTACAAAGTGTTTTTGCAGTTAATTCAGAATGAAAATTTATCATTTTCTCACTACCTTAGGCAGAAAAGACCAATGTTTATCAGAAATTTTTCATGTAAAATTTTAAAAGAAACCATGCTTCTGCAATTTGAAAGGTAGTCAGTTGGCAGCAGTTATTGAACTCACATTATACATGTGCATGAAGAAGTTGTCCTCTGGGGACATTCTGTAGGGTGAAAGATTTTGATCAACCTTTCCTTCTGACACGATCCTTGCCCTCTGAGCACGAGCCCTGGCTTGTGCTACGACCAAAGCCTGCATGCATCTTAGTGTCTCCCTGGCCTGTTTTCTCACCAAGTGACCCCTCACCAGTGCCTGCAACTTCACCAGTCCTCTAAGAGCACACAGTGCCTTTCTTGCCTATTGCAGAAACATTGAAGTATTAGTCACACGCACATACCAGTATCAGTTCTCTACACACAAAGTCCAATATTAGCCTATCGGGTCTGAGAAAAAAAGTTTCTGTTTTCATTTCTTGTTTTCATCGTCTCCTGTTTTCTGAAATATATACAGAATAAAGTGAACAAAAGTTGAAGAGATGTTGTTTTTTTTCAAACCAAACAACTCCAAATGACATAACATACCAAGTAGGACCGAAAAACTGACTGAATTTTAATGGCTGCAGCCTCTTCAATACTTGTTGACGATATATTGGAATCAGGAGTCAAGCAGATGATAGCAGGCACCAGAGCCACCACAGTGTCATGTTTCCTTTGATCATTCTCAGCATCTGTGGTGGTAGTTTGCACTGTCACTGAGGCAGTGACACCAGATTCTGCAAGATTCAGTTCCCTGGAAGCTGATGATCTCCTGAAACTCCACCTTCTTTTCTCCTTGGGGGTTGTTGTTGTTATTGTTGTTGTTGAAGAAGCAGGAGTTGTTGGATTCTCTGTTGTTCCATTTAACAGACACGAGTTTGTACTACATTTTTCCTTCTCTTTTTCTCTGTCTCTCTTCCCTGTCAACAAGTTCCTGAGCCATTTGCCTGTCCTCCCCATCTCTTTCAAAACATGAATAGCATAAAAAACTCTGAAGAAAGTAACAAAATGAAATGCAAGATTTATTCACATCTGTTATTGACATGTTGCTTTCAATACCATGGTCCCCATCTGATGCTAAATTTAGCTCAGCCCCCCTCAACTTATTCCATCACAACTATCTCTTTCAGTGCATATTTGGGTCCCTGTCCACGTAACTGGGTAACTCCTCTGCTTACACAAGGAGAAGCACAGATGCAGCTTCAATGATAGGCCAACGGCCACCTCCTTAACACTACTCATACAGATCCATTGCCACCAATCACAACACTTACACAGATAAATAAGGAACGTGTAATGTTTTTAACTTCAATTTTATTCTGAAATCTAAAAGAGTTTCATGATCATGTCTGCCGTTAATCAGTTAAAGATCATAATTACCAGCAGTTATTGTAAAAGTTAAGGTAAAAAAGAGATTTGCTCGGTTGCAATGTGTGGTTTGGTGAATTGAGTTGTCGGTTAAGGAGAAATGGGTTGGATCAGAAAGCATGTGAAAAGTACGTCAACAACAACTGGCAGAATCCTTCTAAAATACTCATTCTTGGGTACAATGGTTTTATTGGCTAGGGTCCATTTTTAAGGTCCATATTCAACCTTGGAAAAAATACAACAACTCCTACTATCACCACCAAACATATTTTTCCATCAATTTCACACCTCATTCAAACATGTGTTTCTTTATAGCTAAATGCTAAACTTGTCATTTTTGTCTATTTCTCTCACTTTTCAATTTTTTTCTTACCTAATTCTTGATTTTCCCTGTGTTTTCTATTTCTATGCAATCCTAGACTTAACCTATTTATTTAAAATACCATAAAAAATAAATAAAGAATTTTAGTTCTTTTAAAAGTTGAAAAATAAAATTTTTTAGAATAAAAACAAAGTCTCACATTAAGTAAAACAAAAAATAATATAAATTTATGTAAAATATCTTTTTTGATAAAAAGTTTTTTAATTAATATAAAAAATAGACATGTGAGGATCTTATCTATAATAAACCATACCTCACCAATACGGAAATTTAGGTGTATGTCGATCTTTTTCTACAAAATCTTAAACCAAGAATTAAAGGGAAATAAAATTCCAATTTACCCTAGGCTAGTTTCCTTTCCATGACATGGCAATGCATTGTGAAAAGTAAACCAACTTTTTTCTTTTCATTATATTCCTAAATCCAATAAGATTGCATGGATTCAAGAGCTTTCATGCTTTCTTTTGGCAGAATGTGTTACGGGTTTCCTGGGTCATTGCTTAATGATCATGGAGGATTATGCATTTCAACATCTTTCTAGATAAAATTATCCCTTTTCTTTTTCCTTTTTTTTAATTCTTTAATATTGTATAATGTAGCTAATACTATAAAATTTGATTCCCAAAAAATGTGCTTAATATTTCACATTTAAAATATGTGAAGAAGAAAAAAAAGAGTTTTAAATTTATTCTCTCATGTCCCCATAAGAGGAAACTCTTGACTTCATCTTGTTGGCTCCCAAATTGCCACAACAACTACCAAAGTGCAAGTGATTTTGTCAACATAGAGTTCAATCAATTTATGTTAAAATCAAATTTTATGCTACAAGTGAGGACCACCCATGAGTACCTAAGCTTTTAAATGGCTAGATTAATTAGTTTGGGTAACCAAAAGTCACTCGTATCATATTGAATGCTCCATGCACTTTAACTCTTTTTGTATCAAAGTGCATTAAGACAAAGAAAAAAGATAAGATTTAGGTTGTAATAATGAATGCATTTTTGAAGTTTTAGGAAATAATTTTCTTGAAAGCATATTGTGAGAAAGAAAGTTTAGCATAGGATGTTATTAATTAGATATACATAAAAGGGTAAGAAAGAAATAGAGTGATATTTTGTATTATGGTGGAATGAAGAAAAGAAGTTGAAAATGGAGTCGGTGGAGAATAAAATGGGAGAGAAAAGGACAAGTTTGTTGAAGCACATGGGTATGAATTTAAATAGGAAAAAGGGTCCCATTAGAGTTGTGATTTGTGTTGTTACATAAATTTTATATACATCTTTGCTTAAACAAATAATTTGTTGGCAATCACATGCTATGTTTTATGATGATTAAGCTCTTCAATTTCATTCAGGAAACAAAAACATAGGGATTTGCTCCATTCACTTCCCTTATTCTCTATTTTTAAATGCTTTTTTTACTTGCTATTATCAACACCCAAATTCCTCAATGCGCTGAAAAGCTTCACATGCCTTTCAAACCAACGCACCCATCCTCATGTGCTTATTCTATAAGCAAAATCTTATAAGTCGTATTGAATAAATTCACTTAGGTTTTGAGTTTATAACTTTATCTGAGTTATTATTGAATAATCTATTAACTTTTAGTTAAAAACAATTATTAAAAGAATATGATTTTGATATCAGGTTGATCATGATTAATCTCTTTCCTTTAATATAAAAAATTGTGTTTATAATAAAATAATATAAATTAAACATAAAATACAAATAAAAAATAATAAACTAACAAAAGATACCAACAAAATATATAGATAAGATATCTATTTAAAAGATTTAACAATTTAATATATTTAACACTTTTTAAATCAGTGTACATAAATTATAAATATAATTAATTTATCATTCATAAATATTAAATGAAAATATCTATTTTTATATTTAAGTAATATTAAATTGTTAATGATATACAAATATGACATAGAAGACATTGAGATACGTAACCTCGACATAAGAGTTTGTTGAAATTTCAGTTTTGTAAAGGTAAGTCTTAAATTTCAGTTTTTAATATATTAAAATTTCATTTTGAGTTTAAATGTATAAAGGAAACAAAATTAAGTATTAAATTTGTCAAGTTAAATTGATTATTCTAAAATATAATTTGGTATAAAAATTGAAGTAGTGATAAAATGGTCTCTGGCATAATTATGAGAGTTTTTATTTATATATAATAATGATAATAATATATGGAATTGATTCTTTGAACATGTGTGTTGCATAAACTCCTGTGAACATGCTCATTTGTCTCCTTTTGAAGGTGACAAAAGAAATGTTGGTATTGGAGGATTTGATTTGGAAGGAAGAGAAGTTGGTACATCCAAAATTAATTTGGGCCTTGTGGTCCATCATCCAATTAACACTGTTCCTAAGTCATCATGGGTTCCTTAAATGGGCCCCAGAACATCTATATAAGTGTGTATAATGCCAAGTGGATTATCTTATACGTTTTTTTTCTAATATTTGTTAAAATTATTTAATGTAGTTTATCATTTTTTTTTTGTCTTAATGTAGTCTTCTTTTAATGACTAATGACAAAGAGATAAATAGTACAACTTAGGTAAATATTGTATGGTCAGTGTAATCATTGAGTGAGGTGAATCTAATTAATGATATAGTTGTTATGGTTGAGGAAATCGGTTTTGGGAGATGTTTGTTTTGGTATCTCTACCTATGTTTTTGTTTTGAGGTTGTCATAGATTTATTCTCTCTGATTTTTCTTATTATATTTGTCACATATAACATATGAATATATCAAATTATCATTTCGTGAATGTGAATCTAATTAAAATTTTTAATAAAAGTAAAAATCACAATGAGACAAAAAATTAAAAGAATATATTGAATAATTCAAATAAATATTTAGACTAAAAAATATTAAACCACTATTTTTTATAATAATATGTAAGTTTATGATTAACTAAGTTTTTTTTTTTTACTTAAAATTTATCTTAGAAATATAAAATTGAAAAGAAAAACTTTGAAAATTTTATACTACCGTTGATCCTTAATGCTATAAACTTATAATATAATTATAGTGACTAAAATCATTTTTAGAAAAAATATTTTTAATGTATTAAATTGATCTATTATTAATATTTTTTTATCATTGTTCAATAATACAAAACGCAAACATTCTTTAATGAAGGTAAAAAAGAAAAGAAAAGAAAAACAAGTCTAAAGATTATAGAATTATAGAATATGTTATAAAAAGATCAATATTTTTTCCATGATGGTATTAATAAATAATTTGTATTTCTTTTGATTTAAAAGAGATAATGAAAACTTGGGAGAGAGAAACAGTGAGGTGAAAGAGATGAGAAGAGAGAATGTCTGAGCGTGGTTAATAGAATTTCTAAGACTTTGGATAATTTCTGGAGTTCTGCCCTAATCAAATTTACGAATATATAGTTTCTAACTTTTGAACTCTAAAATATTAATTAGAGTTTAATATTCAAATAATTTCTACGTTTTACTTTAAGATCATTAAAGTAATTATATCACATATTGATATCTTTTATCATAACACAACTCTTGTTAAAATGGAGAAACTTATGGCAAATATAGAAAGGATACGCTTTATTTAAAAAATTTTAGAGAAATTGTCTAACAATATATATCTTTTAAGTTTTAGAATTAAAAAGACGTGACATCTCATAACTCACTCTATGGCATGAGTATTATTATAATTTTGCTTTAAGACATTAAACATAATTTACAAGTTATTTTATTTAGAAAGTTAAATTAAATTTAGAGAAAATATTTTGGATAATAAATTGTTATATTTGAAACTTAAAACTAAAGGAATGTCATATCTAATTGATTTTTTATTTAACATATTATTTTATTATTTCTTTAGGAATGAATGGTCAAAATTAATTCCCACATACATGATATCAGTCTAAGGATATGTTAATGTCTAAGTCAGTTTGAGCTTGACAATTTGGTCTTTTTTGCTTCTTCGGTTTTTTATTTCAGCTTGATTAAGAGCTCATATTTATAGAGTTGAAAACTTTTCCAAATGAATATGAAATTGTACAAATTTTTCATCTTGGATTTAGAAATTTGGAAGATTGTGGAAGTAAAGAAACAAGTAGCATGTAAAATTGATAAATGTTTGTGATTTGTAATGTTATATATATTGAAAGTGCATCTTTTTTGGTTGGATTGACATACAAGTTTTGGTTTTTTCTTATCATCCCAAATATGACATGATTAATGAGTTGATTAGATGAAATTATCTATTAGCCTTTATTAATTAAGAATTGACCATTCTATGATTAATGTTCAGTATTGAAGTTAATCGACCATTTTATTTCAACAATTCCTAATAAATTTGTGAAAAGAAAAAAAGAACAATAATGATGATAGTCACTCATTACAATTTGTTTTTCGAGAAAATGATATTAATGAGACGGAATGAAGGATGGTAGGTTTAGTTTGGTATGGTTTGATATCAGAATTTCAATTTCCGAAAACGTTTTTGGGAAATTTCCACTCTTCATTAATAAGAGGGCAACAAAATCAAAGATAATGGCATAAAGTCAAAACATACAAATTGAATTGCCTATCTAAACATCCACAACATGCTATCAACAATAATTATGGAATTAGAAACATGTCTATGTCTACAAAATATATCATTTTTTTGGATTAAAAATTTGTATTTTTTTAAAAAACTAAAATTATAATTAAAATAAAAAAGATGACAAGATAATAACGAGAGGTATGGATGCATGTTTGATTATAATAGTTCTCGTTTTTTAAATCAAAATTTATATTTATTTTTGTTTTCTACGTTTGGATAAGTATGAAATTTGTGTTTTATATTGATTTTTGTATGATAATAGACATATTTATACTTTCATCATCTGATAAAGAAAACGAATTTGGATAATATCTCTATCTATTGATAAATGTTTATTTGTCATCATGATAAATAAAAGTGAAAGATTTAATAAAAGAAAGAAAATGAGGAAGACACATGAATCCAATAGGAAAATGGAAAAGGGTTGACTTTTTCAAAAGGGCTGATATAAAATTGGATAGTATTATTTTTATAATTAAGAAAATTTTAAACACACTTTACACCTATTATATATTCTTTTAATATATCCTTTTTACAAATATAAAATTAACTTTTTTAATAATTAAAATATTCTTAAAAATGAATTGATATAATGTAGTCATATTTCACATTGGGCGGTTGTATGACCTAAAAATCATTTATGAAGTAATGAGTACGTGTAGCACAGTACTGGTGACACCAATACACAAAAATACGAGTCAAACACTCAACTTCCAATGACTTACTCTGTCCATACACTGTTTTTTTCTGCATTATTCCAACCTTATTAATTCCTCCATTCAAATAAAAACTACTTATATAACGATATCGAATCCAATTTTTTTATTTTTTTAATTAAAAGTAAATTTTAAATTTTATTAAATTATTTGATAACAATTTGATTGAAGTATAATAATATGTTCTATAAATAATAAATCAAGTTAAGATGTAAATTTTAAATTTAATTTAATTTCATAAAATTAGTTCCTAAATAATATTTATACTTATTTATATGTTATAAATTCACTTTAATTCACCTATCGTAATATTTCTAAAAATTTATATGATGATTATTGATTTTGAAGCTTTAAAATATTCAAATAATATTTTAACATAGTAGAAAATATAAAATCATGGAATCTTACAAGATTTAGTCATTAATTGATTGGTGTAATAGTAATTAGAGAAGAGAGAAAAAGGTTGAGATTTTGGTTTAAAAAGAGTGCATTGAACAGTATTATCACCCCATACACTATATATTGAACATAAATGATTGATGTGCAAGTATCCAAACTCAAATATCTCAGTTTTGTTTATTATCTCCAGTTAACCTTTTGTGTTGTGTAAAGCCCTTCCTTCTCATTCTCTTTGACTTTGACGAAAATGGCATTTGCAAGTCTCATACCCCTTCTTGCATTTCTTCTTCTGCACCCTCTTCCTTCTACATCTAACCTCCTTTCTCCCATCGTTGGTCTGTAAAATCTCTTCTATGCATATGCTTCTTCATTTTCATTTCTTCAGTCTTGGTGTCAAACTTTTTCATGGATCTTTATATGACAAGACACAAGATACGGTTCTTGCATGCAAAAAAGTTGTCTTTTTGAGATCATATGTTGCTGATTCAAATCTTTGAATAAGGGATCTTTTCAAACAGTTTTCTTTTCGTTTTCGATGAGAGCTGTGGATTGTTTTGACATGATGTTTTGTTTTGTTTTTTTGGATTCAGACGAGGTCTGCAAAGGAGTGGAATGTGGAAAAGGAACATGCAAAGCTTCTCAGAACAGCACTTTCTTCTTTGAATGTGACTGTCAACCTGGTTGGAAGCAGCCTCTTTCCAACGATACAGATTCAGCCTTCAAGTTTCTTCCCTGCATAGTTCCTAATTGTAAGAAAATTAACAACTTTCCCTTCTAACTTCACACTGTATATCATTGTCTTGTTCTTTGTTGAATTAATTTGTGACACTGTCGCTATCAAGAAAAGTATTTGCTTATATAAACTTCTTACAATATAACATAGCACAAGGTTTTGCTGTGCAGTTCCTTTTCTTCTTGGTTTGGTTCTTGTGGTTGAAATGGTCACTGCTATATGACTGTTTGGTGAAACTGTCTACCATATGTTGAAGTAAAGGAATAGAGAGATAACATGGTGGAAATTTTTCCAAAAAACATATTTCTTGCTTTAAAGGGTAGAAATTATCTTCATAAACTTCAGATTCTGTCATAGGTTTATGTTATTGTAATGCAACACAAACAAAGTTTTAGCTGTTTTTAGAAGTAAATAAAGAAGTAAGATGTTGAGGAATTAGAATAATTCAATTTATGGTTTATATTCTATAGAGGTTACGACAGTGAGACAACCATGCAGTTGAAGATTACTACAGTTATGTATATTTTGGCATGAATTTCGCTTCACTGAATAAGAAAGTGTGACTAAAAAGTGTGTTAAGAAGTATCTTACTATCTGAAATAGTGAGAGATTTGAATGATATTGTGTGCAGGTACATTGGATTATTCTTGTTCCAAAGCCCCTGCCCCTGTTCAAGAAAAGGCGACAAAATCCAATGAGTCAAGTTTTGATGGTAATTAAAAGATGAGTAACATTTTGAGTTTGAGAAGGTTTTGTGAAACATCATTAACATTGTGTCAGTGTTTAGCTTGTCGTTGGGTTGACTGTGGAGGTGGCTCATGCAACAAGACATCAATGTTCACCTACAATTGTGAATGTGATGCTGGCTATTACAATCTCCTAAATGTCACTTCCTTTCCTTGCTTCAAAGAATGTAAGATTACAAACCTCACTCATAGTTCTATGATTGATGTTCATGTAAAAAAAACACAAAAAAACACAAAGTTTGATCTATGTTTACGTTCTACCCGTAAGTAGTTTAAGATAATTTTCTGGCGATTTTGAATTTTTTGTGTGTTTAAGGTTCTCTTGGCATGGGATGCTCTGAACTTGGAATATCACTGACAAATTCTTCAAGCTCTGCTGCACCACCGGCTTTGAATGACAACAGTAAGAACGAAGGTGAAGTCACAACTCTGGATTCATGGTTGAGAGATTTAAAAAAAATTATATTTTATTGCAGATATATATAATTCTTACGTATTTATAAAAATAAACACATTTTAATAAGTGTTAAAAATCGTTACAAAGATAAATTCAAAATTATATTTCAATTTTTTTATAAAGAAATGATTATATAATATTTATTAAAGATTAGTTTTTTCTTGCACTTTTTCAAATTACAAACTCTAAACAGGAAAAATGAAATTTAGAAAAATTATTTGGTCAACAAAATTCATTTCTTTTAATTTCTTAATCTTGGTATCTCTATACTGTTGTAGGAATGTTATTATAACATTGTATAACCCTATTTTATAATACTCTTTCTGATTATTTTTTATTTAATATTTAATATTTTATCAGGTTGCTCAATTCTACAAGGAAGTTACCTTAGGGTGGCCATGGTAGTTTTGTTCATGGCAATGCTCCAACTGCAATAGGATAATCACAGGATTATTTTAGAACTATTTCATCTTCTGCTATTTATTTGATTACCATACCATCGCATTAATTAGAGTTTAATGCACAACGCTTTTAGTTATTATATATCTTCATTTGTCTTGTTTGTTTACTCTCGGTATATAATACAATATTCCACAGCATATTAATGCAATGATTGAGGCTGTATTTAAATGTTTGAGACAAATACTAATTATACTAAAAATATTTGACACCTAAAAATAATTTTAATAAATATAAGGAGGGTATTTATGATTAAAACTATTTATAAACATATAAATATAAAATTATGTTTATATATGTTTATACCAATTTCCTATTCTTATATCTAACCAATCAGTTTAGGAGACTAAATTCTTTTGAAGCACTGAGAACTAGAATATAAAACATAGCTTATTACACTAATTGTTGATAATTGCTTATTAAATTATTTGTCATTTTACTATTAGTGTTATTGAGTTAGAGTAAACTTTAAAACCCAACATTTTCACACTCTTTTACCAATATTTTTTCTATAAAAAGTGGAACATATTGTAGAAGTGGATATAATAAATACTTTTCATTATTCTTTAAGGAAAATTTCCACTGATTATTTTAGATATCAAAGGAAAATCAATTCCTTTTTAGAATATTTCTATTTGAAATTTTAATGATGTGAAATATTTTACATTATTTTTTAAACCAGAATACTCCTTTGTGGTGTTTTAAAATACAAGATTTCCAATGGAAAAGAATACCAGATTTATATCTCAATTAAAGTAGATTTTATTCCAAATTCAACATAGTCACGAATGAATTCATTAAATGCTAAGTTTCCTTTTTTTTTTTCTTTCTTTTTTAATTCCATGATTTTAATTATCTCAGTTGGAAACATGTAAGACAAAGTAAAATATGTAGAGAAAAACAAAAATATTTTATACACGAATTGAATATTCATTTGAAGTTGTGTTGTTTTTGTTAGATCAACACCCTCATTCCACATAAAAACTTTTTGACCCTATAAAGACCACGTTTCAGTGACTTGCAAAATCTGTAAAGAGAACCAATATGACGATCGACATGTCACGATGACAAAATTTTATCACGAGAAAAAAACACTTGAACAAGAAATCGGAATTTCACTAACTTAAAAAAGGAAACAAAATTCATCACATTGCAAGTGCATAAAAATTTAGTATACAAACAAAAAAAAACGATTGAATAACAAAATCCATAACTGTAATCAGAACTAAAAAGAAAGATATACTTTACTTAGCAGAGATGTTGAGGTAGGCAAGATGAGAAAACAAAATTAATATTTATATTGGTTCTTCCATCTAGTTATAAAGATTTTATTGGACAGAATAATAAAATAGAGAAAGACAAGTACATATTCTTCAAAGAAAAAAAAGTTCTACTTATAAATAATTTTTCTTATACACATTAAAGTTCTTATTCTTATATAAATATTTTTAGATTTATAAACATTTCTTAATCATAAAATTACATAATTAAAGGTACTAAAATATTGTTAAAAAAATGAGTATTGAGAGTAGATTTTTGCTTTAAAAGACAAGAAAAAAAATTGAACAAAAAATCAGAATTTTGACAATAAAAAAAATCAAATTCATCACATTTACAAATACATACATAATTAGTATAAAACCAAAGAAAACGATTAAATAACAAAAATACGTAATCAGTATAGAGATACCCTACTTAGAAGAGATATTAAGGTGCGCAAAACTAATATTTAACAACCTACACGGTCTACTGCAATTTCTTAGCCCTTCCATTAGGAAAATACAAGAATAAAGTGCATAAACTTGTATTTGTAGATTTGATATTTTACTCGACTAGCATAGAAGAAAAGGGTTACAAAAGGACAACCACAGGGAAGATGAGGAGTATAGTTATATAGTTATAGAATAGAATTCAATTACACTCTAAATTCCCTATTCTAACTTGTTTGAACATTTCACAAATAAACCCTTACAATTAAATGCAAATGACATTAAAACTATAATCTTGATTTATTGTCCACAATTTGAAATGAGTACATAACGCTACCTAGCTCTAGGTAGATACATATCTACAGAATGTCTTGAAATTAGACCAGCAAGAGGGGGAAATTGACAAGCTAAAAGGACAATCATTCCAAAGACTTGAGAAGTCTAAACAACGCAGCTGCCTCCCTAATCCTTGAAAACTCGATGCAAAACGCTTGAACTTCAATGAAGAGATCTTTAACTGCAAGTTAGTATCATTTACTAAAATCAGTGACATGCTGCAATTTTCTTTAGTTTTTTGTTCAATGTATAAAATGACGTCCATTTACAGGAAAATACACTAAGTAGATCCATAATTGTGAATTAATAGCGAACAAGAAACAAGAAACTCGACAATATCAACTCTCAATACTGTTTTTTTAATAAAGGGTAAGATATCATCAAAAACACTAGTCCAGGAAAAAATGACAAACTAACGTGGAACATGCAGCACTGCATGTCAATTTCTTTTGCCACAAAATCCCAAATATTGTTCTTTTGCCACAAAATCCACAAAATGACAAACTAACGTAAGAATACAAAGGCGGCCTCCAATATTGTTCTTTTGCCACAAAATCCCAAATAAACTCCAATGATAAAAGGTCAGTAGAGAAAATAGCATTGTTTTTTTCAAACCGGACAACCACAAAGTGTCCTTAAGCCTCTATTCGTGTCAAAACCACTATATCTGATATAGGAACTTATGGAGATCCTTGACGAAAACCCATGCTTTCTTCTAATTCATATAAGGTACAGGCCTAAAGCATAGTTAAATCCAAATTGCAAGGTGGCAGGAACATACGAAGCGGTTAAAATGATGATCCGAAAAATGATTATCCAATGGAGGACTTACTGATTAGCCGTATGTACAATGTAACTGAATTTATTTTCCAACTAATTTTTTAAGCTAGCTTGCAAAGCTTATTTAAGGTTTATGTAACAAAAATTTCTAGAATTGTTCAGGAAAGAAAAATTGTTGGTTAGTATGTGTGCCTTTAACAAAGTATTATTCATTTCACTCACAATATTATCAAAAAACTGTTTAAATGAATTCCAAACATGTTCAAGTGTGTTATTTCCACACCTTCCCCCACCGATCATAATTTATCCAGAAAAAAATCAATAACCAACAATTCATCTTCTTTCCTTTACTCACATTTTAAGACAAAATGTTGCAAGAGACAACTATTCAACAATGTACCAACAGAGTAAACTCACCATTAATAATGTCATTCCGAATGAGGCTTTGCAAAAACACACAGACAAGTCTCACAAGCCTGTTTTGCATGTATTTATCCTGAGAAAAAGTAGAAAGAATAGGTGTTAATTATGAAATAAAAAAAATAGCATGGTAATCTTGTGAAGTGCATAGACATATATGGCTACTAGAACAATGTCAAGTTTGCAATTTTCTATGGCAATATTATTTTATGGACACAGCATATCTTTCTCTTTCTCTCACTGTCCATCTATCTCTCTACTTATCTATGTGTATGTGTGTGTATGGAGTGTATCTAGAGAGAGGCCCATCAACCATTCGATGTTATCATGAATGGTCAAGATTAAAACAAGTGATCTTATCATGAATGGACTTCTGTATTTAAAAATGTTACACGACATAAGTTGATCATTTGAAAATGCAATTTCAAGTTTCTCATATGTATAGAGAAGAAAGCAACTGATGCCCTGATCAACTTGCTTTTTGACATAGAAATAAGGGTAGCTTTGGGTGTGATGGGATTCCTCCTGTTATTTCTTGACTTTTGTAGAGACAGCTTTTGTTTCCCTCATTTTTGGTTTTTAGTGGGTTTGTGTGTGACCGCTCCCACTTTACCTTTTATTTCTTTATTTTGTTTAATATGAATGAGGTATACTGGTAGGGGAGCCAACCTAGCTCAGATTGCAGTCAGAATAGATATATTTTTGCATAGATGCTTCATTAATACATACATATACAAAGATCAAATTTCATAACTCTTTGTATGTCTGAAAATAAAATGATCAAACCATTAAACTAAAGTTCTTGTTCAGTATGTCAAGTCTACAAAATTTTATAAATTAGATAATATTTAATACTACAACATATAAATCTAGCATAAGTTTAACTTCTATAAAAGGAGAATAAATAAATGCCAACTATAAGATTATTAGTTACCAATGTCCGATTTAGCATAATTTCATGATCATTGAAATAATATCAAAACATTCAATCATTTAATATATAATACAAGCAGTTATAGAACAGAATAACTCAACCAAGAGTTACTATTGAAGTTGCCCCTCGTCCTATGTGCGTATAGAATTTTGCAGTAGAAAAAAATCAACAAGCAAATCATGGTAAGGAATAAAAAAGAGACCACATAAAGGTCAGACAAAACAGAAAACTGTGCAACATTTGGAATAATATTTGGATTAGTGGGAAATTAAGCTGCAGATGCAGATAATTGGACAAGGCACAATTATCCCTGCAAGAACAACTATGCACGCATGCATGCCTCATGCATTCATATGACATTTCTGTCCGGTTCAAACAATATTATGGTGAACTCAAGTGGTTGTCAAAATCCTGAGTTAACTCTTGAATACTTACAATATTATTATTATTATCATCATCATCATAGGTAGACAAATCAACGTGCTATCTACATAAGTAAACTTGCGTAAGCTTGCGTCAACTCTCAAGTCAAGTAGTTTAAAATCAAATGTAATTCCCCCCTAGAAACCATAACGATGTGTTTCACCAGGACTCGTGATTTGAGAAAGTCCGTTTTGACAAGTTTTCACTTTAGAATCTTCTGCTTTTTTTAATTGATAAATGGTTGGTCATTTATACTTTGATCATATATAGTACTAAAGTACTACCGCACTTCTGTCTGCCGGTGCTTTATTAGGCAGTCAAAATGTTGAGCAATGATCAAGATTACTATAAATGCATATAATGCATTAATGGGGTTTTAATATCATTTGATTTATATATTAGATAAACTCTTAGGAGTTTATAAATCAAGTTTACTAAAACTACACAAGCTTACATAGACTCTACAATTTGACAACCTTTACTATCTCGAAATCAGCACTTTTATCATACCACAACATTATTCCTTAAGGTCAATATTTCCTATCATTTCTTTCCAAATTCTCACACATCCATATTGTTTTTATGATTACCATGCTACTTCCATGTGTGAATAAAATATCAGAAAGAAACTCAATCCAATATCCCCACGTAATCTACAAGTCAAGAACTAAATACCAGTAACTACTATACAAAAGCCTAATCTTTTGTGAAGAACATAATTGTTTTGTGGAAAGTAAAAGCTTATGGTAATAAGGTAAAGTGAAGTACCTTTATGCTCACACAGGATGCTATACAATTCGTTATGTACATATGAATGAATTGTGACGGTAGTTCAACTGCTGTCGTAAGCCTGTTCACAACTTCCATTGAATGTAGACTCATATCCATATTGACAAGTACTGTAAAGTATCTGCATCCATAAATAAGCAAACAGAAATAAAGAAAATAATAGGAACAGGGTAATCTATATACTAGAGGACAGAAAAATATAATAGATAAAAAATGCATACTCTGATATTTCTGGAGACTTAATCAACTTAGTGAGAACATCAACTGCAATAAGGGGATTGTTTTCCACCAGTTCCTGATTTTAAGAAAAACGAGAATGAAACACCAAGACCTGACTTTGTCATTGATTCACCAAAAAGATTACAAAAACACATACTGGCAATTTTCTTGGTGTCAGTCCACAGTGATATACAAGCTTTGGATCATTGGCTAGCTCCACCAGAACTTGCTGGATTAAAGAAAGTTACAAGTCATATTTCATTAAACAGTAGACAAACTAAAACAAAGGTACAGATATCACTTTCCATACTGAATATGTAGCAACTAGCAAGGAATATATATATATATACAGCAGATTATCATTGGAGTATAGTTTTACTCTGTATTTTTTATTTCTCAGCACAGTAGTTCAGTTAGATTGTTATATTTTGATAAACTACTGTCACCTCAAACTAACTGATACTTAGAGCTTGCTACAATCAGTTACAGCTATATAAATCTGTTGAAATCTCTTGTACAGGAGGGTTGGACTCATTTCAATAAGAATTTCAGAAACTCAGTCTCTCACCTGAACTCAACAATCATTGATGCTAAAGTACAAAGAGAAGTATTACAATGGTTAACTTAATTTTCCTAAATATCCCAACCGAAAAGAAGAAAATGCTTTTTCCCTAAAAATCAACACCGCATAAAAATTAATCAGGAAACCCATTGCATAAAAATCAATCATAATCTTACAAGTTTCAGCATAGGATACAAACCACAAGGTTGTTTCCCTTGATAAGTAAGAAATAGTGTACTGCTTGTTCTAAATGAGTTCACCTTTACTTAAATGTTCTGCTGCTGTCTCTTAATGATGTCTAGTGTCAGTAGACCAATTTTTAACTAGCTTAGAAGATTTTGGCCATATTAAAGAAGCTAATTTTTATGGTCATCTACAATCCACATGCCACTTGGTTATTGTAACAGTCATTTTAATTGTTTTGAGAGTTGAACAAATGATTTGAGATAAGATTAAGAGTTTGGCTTTATTCAGTGTAAAGTACATGATCTTTTCAAGTGGCTTATCCATTTATCCTTAACAGACATGTAAAGAGACTGACTAGGTATCTTTGCTCCTACAATGTTTTCCTCTTCTATCAAACAATAATAATAATAACTACCTCTTGCTGTGCAGGTGCGAGGGCTCCCTTCAGAGCTTTTGCAATTAAGTCCCTTACCGCAGCCCCCCTGCTGGTATCAACACACATACCATAGTCCCACATAAGTTCATGATTGTCATCAGGGTTGAGCCAAACTAGCTGAAAAGGTTCCAAGTATAAATAGTATTAATCATTAATACTCAATAATCAAATATAGAAGATACAAATATGCAGCACCTCCCCGTCAAGTATAGGCAGCCTTGGTGGAAGTGGTCTGATCCAATGAGGATTTAATCCTTCCAATGAAAGATTTGACAACAACCCAACTACTGCCTCTTCTTTATCTCCAGCACCATATTTAGTTTTTGTTCCAGGTCGCACGTCAAACCTTCAAATTGGTAATTATAACAATTTAGAGCATATATGAACTTTGAATTGCCACTCTAAAATAGCTATGGGAAACCATTGAAGAGACTGAAAACAAAGTAAAATTTAATAATAAAAAAAAACTATATATATAAATTAGTCAATCCACCGCATGGGCCATACTCTAATGAATCTGCATCACAACTTGGGGGAACATCAGGGTCTGGGACTACACTTTTTACAGTACCATCTTTTAATAAGCAATGATACGGTTCTAGATGAACTTTATCAGAAAACTGCTGCTTCATCTGATCTAGAGGCGGGAACTCCTGGAATCAGAGAGCATAAATAAGTATAGAAATCCTAATCCAAGGGAAGGACTATCCTGAGAAATTTTAAAAAGCAGGGATGTATCTCAAAGACATTAGATATTAAGGAAGGACAATATTGGATATGGAACGGGTAAGTACTTTGCATATCGTGACTTACATGTAATGACTCATCAAATCCTTTAACATAATCTGATGCAGACTGTTTAAGAAACTGCAATCCTCCAGGAAAAGAAAAACACCTCAGAAATAACAAACCACTAAAGATATATATCTAATGCAAGAGAGAGTAAGGAAGATCAAAAGCAAACACTTAGATGCATGTTGCATGGGAAACAGGTGACAGAATCTAAAACAAAAGAAATGCGTTAGCAACATGTTTAATCAACATACAACATTCCTTTCACAATTTTTCCAATATAAAACAAATTTAATGACCAAAAGGAAGATATATTTTTTCAAGGAAATTTTGAGGAGAAAAGGTAAATGCAACATAGGAGGGTTAGAACTCCAACAGACAAATATGTCGGCTGAAAGGAAAAAAGATTAAAATAATCATATCAGCAGTATCTATTAATAATAATATGAACCAGAAACTAGTCAAATAAACTCCCTTAAAAAATTATTTCCTATATCATACTACTTACTAAAATTTCCCTTTTCCAGCTAAATTTCAACAAAATTACAGATAAAAAGAACACCTTTAAATTATTGATCTGCTTATTCCACACTTGACCAAGGGTGACTTTTGTATAGTACCTATAACATCAAAACTTGCACAAGACTAACAACAATATCTAGAAATATGCTCTTTCCCAGACTACAAACTCGGAATAATTGCAAATAGGTAACAAGAATGAAGTTTAAGTGTATAAAATAGGAATGACGTTGAACACAAAACACCATTATGGAGAATAAATAAAAGACTGAACTATATATGTGATAATTGTTAAGGCAAAAACAAACAGATTATAACCTCTTTCCCACTATTGGAGCTATCAAAACCGAGTAGCTGCAGAATAAATGCCCTCTCAACTTTTTCTGACCCTTCATCACAGGAAGCCTGTAACCAAGAAATTATCCTAACCTCAACAGTAATATAACACGATAACAAAAAATGTAGAGAAAAAAAAGCAAAATCTAACTTATTACTTGTATAGAGATGAAATATGATACGATTCCAATTGCTTATCATTAGCCTTGCATACTTGTTTCAGATAGGATTTTCACAACAGGTTCCAAATTGGAATTGTCTAAAGAGAAATCTTAACATTCAATGTATTTCAGCAGGCAAGCTTGGCTACATAATATCCAGATTCAAATAACACCATTTTTTAAGGTTTTCCTTTTAATGGTTTATCTTATTGCTCTCTTAGCTCTTCCTCTCACCTCCAATTGGACATCTGGAGTATCTTCCATTCATCCACTTATCTTACTCACATGGTTGTCCACTAGCTAGTTTAACTTTAAATCAAAAACTGTTATTTTCTACTGCATACTGCATATGTCAGTAAGAGCTGTACTTGTTAGACAGTCATTTCCTGTTATTATTCTGTTGTAAATAACTAACAGTTGGTTAGATCTAAGTAACTATAGTATCCTAAAAAAGCAATCAGTTGTATTTTTCAAACCATATCAATAATATATTTTTTCAGGTTTCTCTTTATTCTCTTAAAGCCATCTCAGTTTGGCACGAACTCAAACATTTTTCGGCACATAGTGACAAAATTGTGTTAATTCACATAAAATCACCATCACTTACGGTACACTTAGTTCAAATTCAATTTCTACAACCTCAAGTTTATGGATAAACGTTGTTTAACTCTTTTTCTGGGTAGCATGTTCGTTAATAACATAATTCTAATTTAGAGGAAATACAGTTAGTTATACTCTGTCACAACTCCAGATTTGAGAATCAGTGAACAGTGGAATATCACTCCGAAATAAAAGTGTTAGCTTTCCATATGTGTCAGATTTCGGTCACAGCCTCTTAAGTGCAATGCAGTAAAGATGCGGGTATAAAATCAGTCCTTCCATTCCTCTGAGCAATGTATCCCCTCACATATCGTTGACGATATATCAACTAATTCAATGATAAAACCTTATTTAAGGTGCCAGCTCATCCTTCTTATGGTCACCATTTCATGTGTTAAACAACCATATCATCCTTCTCTTGCATTCAAAATCTGGCCCAATCTTCAGAGAATTAGACAAACCATATGCAGTACCCATACAAAAAAGTTCACAAGACAACAACAGCAACATCAATAACTGCTTACGTTGACAACAAAGCTTATGAAGGGATTTGAAGCAGGTTTCTGGGATGAATAAGCCTCAACAAGCAGAGAAAAAGCTATTAACCTCTCAGCGGTGGTGAGAACCTTGATGTCCTGCTCATAAAAAGATTCCAATTAGACAACCTTCAAAACCACTCCCGTAAAGCTGTGTCGAACAAAAATTAAAACACAAATCCCCCTTACAAAACGAAAACCCAACCCATTAATTTAATACAACACATTATCCAGCTAATCATCCCAACAATTTAAAAGGAGTAAACAAAAAATCGCCCAAAACGCTGACATGCAACAATGAGTTTCTAATCAGTACCAGATTATGTACAAGATTTCTGATAGATAAACCCTAGAAATTTGAATTGCGAGTGAGGATTGAAAAAGGGCAAAAAGAAAAGGGATTGTTACCTGCAACAGGATGAGGAGATAAGAAGAGATAGTGAAATGACGAGAGGAAGGAATTGAGGAGTTGAATTGCGAGAGGATCTCATGGAATGGACGCTGTTCCGCTCTGAGTAGAGAGTAAAGCGCTTGCGATTCTTCGCTACTCAACCTTCGAATGCTCATCTTCCAGATTGCGTTCCTGTGTTAGGGTTTCACAATTTGGGTCACGCTCTTAAGTCAAAAACGCGATTTCTAGGTTTTCTTCCTCTCTCTCTGTCTGTCTCACTCTCTTCTACGCCGCTCTGCTGTTAATACTCACCTCCATGAACAAGAACAACGAAAGGAAATTAAATTATTTTTTAAACAATAAACAAATAAATAAATTATTTATTTATTTACCGACATTGCTGAAGTTATTTTATTTACAGTGAATAAATTATTTACTTCGTATGTTTTTACCTCAATAATTTACTTCGTATGATGCTTATCAATCTGCTTATTATTATTATTATTTAAATTTTTTGAATTTAATTAAAATCTGGCAAAAATTTAGACATTTATTTAAAATAATATGACAAAAATACGTAGAATGAATAGTGTGTTTACAAAACACATGTTAATGTTTAAGTTAAAGTTAGTAGGGTGTATTTCAATATATTATTTATAAGATAATTATAGGTTTATTTAATATTTAAAATTAAATAAATTATAGTGCACATCTTTAATTCATTTTAGACTTAGTGCATTATTTGTGTGAGTTGCTTGTTTAATTGTTGTTGTGCATAATAATGGTTAGTGACTCAAGCTAATAAATAAATGTTCTACTTTAAAACATTGAATAATTAAATTTTAAAAAGATTAAAAAAATAGTAAATTGTAGTTGAAAATAGTTTTACCGAAAAAATAGGAGATGGAGGTCTTAATGAAGGAGGAATGGCTTCCTTCCTGAGTGAAGAAGAAGGAGATGGAGTCTTGCTTTGTGTACTCCCATTTTTTTCATCCTCCACCTTTTATGTTAGTTGTTGGGCTGGGTCCATTCATATTGTGCAGCCCATATTTTCTTGCTGGGCCACTTTGATTGTAAATTCGCACACCCCTATTATTTCTTTCCCCGCACCCCTGTTTGTTTACATTATTATTGGGCTGGACCGCGGTCTCATTTCCCGCACCTCTGCCTTAAAACAAAGTTAATTATGATATTAAGGCTTAAACATATTTCATGTCTATAATAAACTTAAAAATTATTTATTATCATAATAAGTCTCGATTTACTTGATAATTAAAATTTCATTTAAAATATTAAAGATTATTAATTATTATGTCAAATATTAGTTTTGTTTAATAGTTGAAATTTTTGTTCAAATAAAAAAATTTAAAAACTTTTAAATTTCAAAATTAAAAATATCAACTAATAAATAATTTTTCTTTATCAAGAACTATGTAATATTTGATAATGAAAAACACATAGTAATAATTTCTTTATCCAAAATTTTCCAAAATTATTTTGATATAATTTTTTAAAGAATTATATAATATTTATTTATTATTGTATATGATAATATACCTTATATTCATTTTGAGAAACCGTATCCAAATATTGATGAATGTTTGTCGAAGTAATCGACACCCCCAACATATTTTTATTTCTCAAACTATTTATTTTTTAAAAGATTTTTCTACAATGGTTGCGATTCCCTCGTTATATTATTTATGGTTTTTCTTTACCTTTGTTTGTAATTGAAAAAAAAGATATGCCTTTATTATCTTAACATTAAGTATATCATATCTATGGACACAGATGATTTTTTAAGTCATCTTTAATTGATAAAGCAAATTGTTTTGTTAATTTATAAAGAATTTATGTTGTTTTCACTTTGCAGAGAAAAATAAATATTTTTTTATAAATTTAAGGACTAATTTTAGTATTGAGTATTTACAATTCACATAAGTTTAATAAATTTCATATTTATAAGATATATATTTGTTTTGGCCAAAACTATTATTAAAATTAATTCATTTGAGCCAAAATCCTTGGCAAATTACAAAATTGTGAAATAATACTAGTGGAAAAATGACATTTTATGACGTACAAAAATGATATATTATGACGTAGTTATTCGAGACATAGTTAGTTTTTGAAGTCCAGACATAATATGTGCAGTTTATTATGAAAATTTTTCATTTGTCCAGGGTGGAAGGTATTATGACGTTCGTTATAATATGTGATCAACTTAAAAAAAAAAATGATTATTAAATTTGACATCCAATTATCATCTCATCCAATCAATTTATAATCAATATAACTTCAAATAAACAAATTTAATGAAACTAACAAAATAGAATTCATTTCAAACATTAAATAGTCTAATAATATTTAATACATCATTTATACAAGAAACTATATATTAAATCCAAATATTACATTAATGGACATACACTATTGAATTGTAGTCAAGTTTCTACTAACACTTAAAATAAAAGAAGCTCAATTCCTTCTAATGTCTTTCATATGAATCATTAAAGATCTACAAATAAAATAATACCGTTAAAACATTCCATGATTCAGTAATGTTTGTACAAATAATGGTATGCGTGTGTTTCATTACATAATACCCACACTCATAGATGCCTAATTCACGTCGACACTACAAATTAAATGCAAATAATCAAGACTCATTCAAACCAAGGACACAAAATATCATATTATACTCTAGCTAGCCTTTGCACCATGTAGCTTTGTATATTTTGCTAAACCAAATTTCACAAAACCAACAACACAACCAATTTCTCATAAAAATACCAATATAGCTAATAAGAGGTGGACTACAATATTATATGCATTTTGCAAGTTCCAAAGCCAAGCCAAGGTAAGTGATATGTAATTAAAAATTCCAAGTATATATTATCTTCATGACACATTATCTAACACCAAACCCAAAATAAACAAACAACTTAAGTATATCCATGTGAGACACTGAGTAAAACAAACGAGACTACAAAAAAAATAATAATAGAAAAATATATATTAATAGTAAATTGTAAGGACTTTCTTTTAAAACACACCAAAACTAATTAGTGTTTAATTGGGAGACACACAACCCCTCGACGCATATGAAAGTGGGACTGACTAGAATTATTATCCGAAGAATTAGTTTAGCCATTTACCTCTGCAAAACTTTGACGAATTGCAAGAAGTTTTCCTTCTTCACTTCGAGTAAAAATCACTTTATGCTTTATCGTTTCAGAAGCCATATTCCTGATTCAAATAAAAACACTAGACATTATCTACAAAATAATGTAAACGAAAACTGCATTAAGGATATGCTCAGGAGCATCATGTTTGCAAATATTTTACATTAAACTTACTTCCTGCCAACAATTACACGAACAACATCATGCATAAGTTATCGAGCTCGAACTTCAACAAAATCAGGTAAGGTAGTACTAAAAAGAGAGTGAATGATTGAGGGGTTGGAGCATGCCTTGAGAACAGAATCAATCTGCTTGAATAATTCGGGCTCAAAAAGCTTATCTGATTCATCCAGCAGAAGAAACTCCACTCTGAAGCACCCAAAGTAGTTGGAAGAAATGAAAAAATCAATACAACGAGCTATTTAATAAATCACATCAGATATCTGCTATTAACTTTGTAGACACAATCGCAAGATGCATCTAAAAGAATCTGGAAAATTTTATAATGCTTGAAGCATTATAATCTATAAAGTAGAGCTACACCTATAGCACTCGGACCATGCCACTTTCATACAAGCAAATAAAAAAAATGGATAAAAAAACTACAATATAATATGAGTAAGAGAGCAACAATAAACCAACTATTATAAGCATTCAAGATAAATAGTTGTTGATATAGGACACTTATACTGCAAGGATTTCAAGTTTAAATCAACAAAAAAAAATCAATCATCATACCTGTTGAGATCAATCTTCTTCTTCTTGATAGCCAATCGTAATCGGAGTGGTGTGGATATTAGTATATCCCATGGAAACTTTGAAAAATCAACATTTCTTAAGAGATTTTTAGTCATTAACTTAATACCAAATTTTTTTCCTTTGGCAAGTTTTTTGCACTCTCGAAATATTTGAGCAGATAATTCACGGGTATGGCAAAGGATAACAACTCGAATGCCACCCTTTTCTGGGTCCTGTAAAACATAAAATACATATATTATAGTAATCGAGTACATAGGACATCAGGAATTGCAAACTGGGTTGGAGAAAATAAGCAAAATAACTTAAGCTTCATAAGCATTGGACATACAAACGCAAGGGTTTTCCTAGAACCAGTTGGTGCACACGCAAAGCACTCACGATCCTATCACAAATAATAGAAAAAATACAACAATGTAAAAGAATATTCAGTTAATACCTATCCGAAGGACAACAGAAACTACTTATGAATCGTGATCGAACTTCAGTAACAGTTTTTTGAAGAGAAAACCAAATGAAAAATACTTATACTACAAGTAACTAGACATAATTTGTACATCTAAAAGTATTGGAATAGTTTGTCTTTGAATAGGCGTTGGTTATCTAAATCCAAGCTTCTTCAGATTGCGCAATAAATACGATGGACACTTATAGCTGCATACAATTTATTAATATTCTGAATCATCCCTTTCTAGCAAACCAAATACCAGAATGAGAAGCAGACGGAATGTAGGATATTACTCAGATATGGACAACATAATATTCTCACGAAAGATACCTTGATTTCAATTCGCCAAAGCTTTGAAGAGGTGACAGTACATTATAACCAGAGACATGAATGTTGTGTTGCTTTCTGAGTATCGCGTCCCGCTGAAAACATGTTCAATATATGAAACCATTGCACAAACTTACTAAAATTTGTAACTACGAAATTGCACAAAACAGAAAAGGAACCTCGAGTTGTCGATTTTGTTCCTTCTTATTCTTCTTCTTACTCAACTCAATAGACTGTTGATCAGCTTGAACTTCACCACTGGACTGCGCCACAAATGCATAATTTCTAAACACATTGAATCCTTCAACATTTTCTTTTATGGGTTTACGAAAACGAAGCAACAGTGAGGTACGAAACTTTGAATACAAGAGACGAAATAGTGTAAACAAAGCAAGATGATGTGAATACCAGAAGAGTTTCCATTGCGCTTCCTCTTCTTCGTGGACGTTGCTGTTTCCGTCGTTTGTCGCTAATTTCCCCACTAATCCAAACACAATCCGCACCAATCTAGGAGAAATTAGTGAAATTAATAAAAGAAAAACATAATAAATTAGGAAAAAACAAATAGTAGAATGTGAACTATGAATCATAAAACCTACTTGGTCAGACTTTGGAGATTTCGACGAAGAGGCAGCGGAGGCAGAAGCAGTCTCCGATGGTTCGCTGACCTTTAGTGCTTTCAGTTTGCTGGCCTTCGCCTTCCCCTAACCTAACTCTCCTTAGAGGAGAGCCGAGAAATGCAAGGGTTCAGAGACGAAGAGCGAAAGAGAGGAACTAGAGTGAAAAGGAACGTGAAATGAAATTAGAGATGCCAGATGTTCATATCTACATAATAATAGGTTTTGAATTTACCGCATTTCATATTATATATACAAAACTTCTTAAATTTATTTACAGATACCAAGTTTCATATTATAACTTATTTACAAAAACTACTTTATAATATATCTTATTTTTATTATAATTCTCTCACCGGTCAACCTATTATAATGAATAATTTTTGTCTATCATAATAGGTCATGATAGAAAGGTATTTTTCCACTAATAATATCTCCAAATCACAAATTATAACTCTTCAGGGTAAATAATTAAAGTTTAAATCAATATATAATTTATAATACTTTAATATCATACCAAGACACTTTATTTTGTGAGTTTTTAAAAAAATAATAACTTTAAGAATTATTTATTTTTTCGTTCTTTAATATATCCTCTTTTAGTTTTCACATTTTGGATAAATTCTATTGTGAATAATTATATTCTTTTTAAAATAAAATACTTACTACTATTTATGTTTTATTATTTTTCATAGTCATGGTTGTTTGAAAGTTATAAATATTTTATTGAACTTTTATATTAGTTTAATTATAAATTTGAAATTAAATATATATTATTTACCTTCAGCTAGTGTCGTCAAAATGAGTTGAAACTCGTGAGTCAACCCGGCTTACCACGGGTTTGAGCCGGGTTGGATTAGAAACAAATGTGAAAATTTTGATGCGAGCCAATTTTGACCTCACTAAGAACCCGGCTCACCCGGACTAAACCTATGGTGAGCCGGGTTGGCTCACCAACCCACCTATTTTTTTTATTGAAATCAAATTAATTAAAGTAATTATTCAAATTCTATTTTTTTATTGAAATCAAACTAATTATTCAAAACGCACAACCTTTACTTCGCAATAGAATTTTTCGTGCTGCATTGTGTTGTTGTCTATCCAAAAGTTCGTCTCTGCTATATATTTTTGTTAACAGCTATATGTAGTTTCTTGGTCAAACGGTTGTGTATGTCTCATTAAACTAAATCGGCAAAATTTTATGTTTGATTTGTTCCAATTATTACTGTTTCAATTTGATCGATCAAAGTAACATGTTATAACAATCTCAGAAGAAGAGGGTGAAAAAAAAGTTAAGTGAGTCAATGAGCCAACCCGTTTAATCCATCAACTTGTGATGGGTCGGGTCGGATTCAAATTTTTTCAACTTGTTAATAAATGAGTCAGGTTGGATTGACTCACTAAGTAACTAATTCGTGGTGGGTCAGGTTGGGTCGGGTCGGGTCGGGTTACCCGTTTTGACGTTCTACCTTCAGTCAAATGAACTTTTTAATTATGAAAGAGATTAATTATTTGGGTTAAAGGCATGCTATTACATATTTGTATCCTTTATTTTTATGCTAAATATTTCAAAATTCATCAAATACATTAGTGTAACATTTTTTTTTACCAGCACGTTACCGTCATATGGAATTAATAACTAATAATGTAATTTTTAAAAAATTATATATGATTCATGCTTTCTTTTGAAATATATTTTTCATTAACGATTCCGTAAATTACTATCAATAATTAATATTTAAAATGTATAAGAATAAATATAAATGTTTATATAATTTTAATTTTGTATAATTATTAGGAATACTTATAAATATGACATTGGAATAATTTTATTATATCAATAAATACATTAATCCCATTTGTTGCACAGAAAAATATTAGTAAAATTTATCTGGGACTACATAGAAAAAATAATAATATTTAATAAAAATTGAGAATATCAATATTTTTAAATGATTAAAACTCCTAGTATATATAACTTTTTTTTTCCAAAATTATCTTTAAATATAACTATTTTTTCTAAAATATAAAATTATGTGTCCTTAATTTTTTTCGTTGTATTTAACTTATAGTGACTAAATAAAAAATAAAAAATAAAAATATTTCTGTTAATTTTTTAATTGCCATATTGATTCATATTATTTTTTAGAATTTTAAAAAGATTGCAAACATACTTGTAACACCTTTTGTACACTATAAGTATTTTATAATTTTATTCTTCCACTCATTGATTTTAGTATGTAATCATTAATATTTAGTATATATCTATTTATCTCTCTCTATATATATTATATAATTTATCTTGACATTTATCTTTTTTTTGAAATTTGATTTTAAAAAATCTTAACCACATAAGGATTTGAATATTTTGGGAAGATTTTATTATTAAATCTTAACCATCTACTAGATAAAAATTTCGTTCTTATAATTTTGTGTAATTTTTTTTAAGAAGAGATAAAAGTTTATTAGATCATTTAAAATATAACTAGTTTACAATTTAAAATTTAATTTTTTTTATATTATTATACTTAAATTTCATTATCTTGTTATATTAATATAATAACAATATTGATATTGAAACTGATTGAAATACTGATAGCAGTTATTATTATGAGAATATTAATTGATATCAGTTATTATTGTGATAATATTAATTGATAAGGGAAGATATAGCAAATTCAGATAGTGTTACTCCTTTAAATACAACACCTCCTTCATAATTAATAACCTACTGTACACAATAAATCTGAAGCGTAAACAGTTATCTATATGACGAGATTTTCATTATGATTACTGCAATCATAGTAGCAACCTTTCTCCTACTTGTTTAGAGGTTTTTTCTTTCATTTGTTTTTGCTTTATAGTAACCAAGTACATTCTATGCATATTTGTTTTGAAACTTTTCATAAGATTTATGTGTTGGATTCCAACTTACATCATGCAAAACCATGCAAATGTAGTTCTCGCAGGTTGCTGTGCCGTACGTGATTTACAAAGTTGAGAGTGAACAAATTGTTTTTTACAGTTCAAAGCTGCAAGATTTCAAACAGTATCAGAAACTAGTGTCAGTGATCATATAGGTTGAACTATGGTTGTAATGTTGTATGTGTTGATACACTTCTTATAACATTATTAAAAATGGTGATTTCTATTTTACCGTGTATTATATTATTCACTAACTTTGATTTCTTTATTTTATAGCAACCATGTCCTCGTCCTCACAAGAGCATAAAAGTAATGGTAATGAGGAAAACAATCTAAGGAAAGGGCAATGGACAGAAGAAGAAGATGCAATACTGGCAGCATATGTGAGAGAACATGGATCAGGAAATTGGAACACAGTGCAGCAAAACACTGGACTACTTCGTTGTGGGAAAAGTTGTCGTTTAAGGTGGACAAATCATCTAAGACCAGATCTGAGGAGAGGTGCATTCAGCATAGAAGAACAAAACAAAGTCATTGGGTTACATGCGTTGATGGGAAATAAATGGGCCAAAATGGCACTGGAGGTTTGAATAATGCTCTTTTACTTCACGTATTTTCTTTCAAAAGCACTCATATATTCATCAAGAGTTACTCAAATGTTATGTTATATATGCTCTTCCATGTTTTGGTTTAGTTGCCAGGACGAACAGACAATGAAATCAAGAACTTTTGGAATACTAGATTAAAGAAAAGGAAACGAGTTGGCTTAGAAATCTACTCAGATGGCATAGAACCTGTGTTTGATGCTCACAACACAGAAACCAGTCTAGCTACCAACACTCATCGTGACTCAGAAGTAGTAGGTACATCATCTCAACATGCGATGCTCAATCATTCCGGTAACACTCAAAATCAACCACCCCGTGTACAACCAATTTCTATGGTTCGTGAAAACATGAATTTGTCTGTGGAACCTGAAGAAAACCAAATGCATGATGTCATTCAACATGATGTCATTCAACATGATGTCATTCAAGCATCTACATCATCTTGTGTACCACATGTGGTGTTCAACAATTCCAGTAACACTCAAAATCAACCACTCTATGCACAACCAACTTCTATGGTACGTGGAAACATGAATTTGTCTGTGAAACCTGAAGAAAACCAAATGCATGTTGTCACTCAAGCATCTACATCATCTTGTGTACCACATGTGGTGTTCAACAATTCCAGTAACACTCAAAATCGACCACTCTATGCACAACCAACTTCTATGGTACGTGGAAACATGAATTTACCTGTGAAACCTGAAGAAAAGCAAATGTATGATGTACCTCAAGCATGTACATCATCTTGTGTTCCACATGTGGTGTTCAACAATCCCAGTAACACTCAAAATCGACCACTCTATGCACAACCAACTTCTATGGTACGTGGAAACATGAATTTGCCTGTGAAAGCTGAAGAAAAGCAAATGTATGATGTACCTCAAGCATGTACATCATCTTGTGTTCCACATGTGGTGTTCAACAATCCCAGTAACACTCAAAATCGACCACCCTATGCACAACCAACTTCTATGGTACGTGGAAACATGAATTTACCTGTGAAACCTGAAGAAAAGCAAATGTATGATGTACCTCAAGCATGTACATCATCTTGTGTTCCATATGTGTTCAACAATTCCAGTAACACTCAAAATCGACCACTCTATGCACAACCAACTTCTATGGTACGTGGAAACATGAATTTACCCTTGAAAGCTGAAGAAAAGCAAATGTATGATGTACCTCAAGCATGTACATCATCTTGTGTTCCACATGTGGTGTTCAACAATCCCAGTAACACTCAAAATCGACCACTCTATGCACAACCAACTTCTATGGTACGTGGAAACATGAATTTACCTGTGAAACCTGAAGAAAAGCAAATGTATGATGTACCTCAAGCATGCACATCATCTTGTGTTCCACATGTGGTGTTCGACAATTCTAATAACACTCAAAATCAACCACTCTATGCACAACCAATTTTTGAGGAACATCATGATTTGTAAGTAGTAACATTTCTTTAGTTGAATTGCAATATTTTTATGATTGTTGCCTTCTTGCATTAGAGTCACTTATTCATCTCAAAATAACAAGTTTTAGTAACTGATAGATGCAGTGATTGGTTATCGAGAGATTGGGCGTATGACGATTACGCAGAGCTGCCTCCATTCCTACCATCATGTGATGACTATGCAAAGCTGCCTCCATTGCCACTATCATGTGATGACTTACCATTTGCTGAGTCAATGAGCTTGAGAGAGAATTCTGAGGCTGAGACTAACCGGTATTATGAACCACGTTCTCCACGTAGCAATGGGTATTTGGAAACTATGTTTTATCCACCAAAGGTTTCGCAAGAACCAGATGATTTTCCCATGCAAGGGGAGTTGAATGTGGGAAATTCCGGAGAAATTTCCGACCAGAAAAAACCTGAAGATGAAGATGAAGATGATTTGGGTGACGTGATTTGGATAGAGAATCAACATGGTCCTTATAAGGATTCTTCATGCGGCTATGTCCATCCTTTTTTGAAACCTTAAACCTTTTCTAATTTTATTTTATTTTTTATAATTATACTTCTTTTACATAATTCATATAGTATAGAGAATCAGTCCTGTAATAAGTTTTAAAGATTTTATTTTAGAACAATAGTTTCACACGTATATACTTTTGACATTATTTTTATAACAAGGAAGCGAGAAATAATATCTCAAATAAAGATAAAAGTGTATGAAAATATATTTGTTTTATATTTTATTTTGTACATAAATATATATTCCTTTTTTCTACATCATGTTTATATTGTTTCCAAATAGGAAATTTACAATTGATATTAATGCTACTTGCGAATGAAAGACTAGTCTCTTATCTCAACAAAGCTTGGTCACTAAACAAGTACTTACAGAAAACAAATAGGAAAAAAATGATTTTTTACAAACTAAATTCATGTATATACAAGTTAATTTGTAGGAGCTGTTAATTCATGTATACGAAAGTTATATATGTGGTTTCTTCTTTTTCTCTATATATATATATAAACAAAAAAAACTTACACAAATTGTGATATGTATGATAATTGAATATACATTAACGTCACGCGTTTAAAGTTTAATCACTCACTAGCCATCAATTGATTATAAGAGGTCGTCAGATATTGAAAGTTTGACGTCCTATTCGGTAATCGCAAAAATGTTTGGCCGGAGGTTTGAAAATTTCCACTTTATCTTAGTACAGACCAACACATGTAGCCTTTTTTTCATTTGATACAAATCTATATTGATTAACTATTTTCGTGTTTTTCTTCTTCATAGGCGCGTTATGTTTTATCTGACAAAACTTTATTCCAACGAACCCACCTTTTTAAAAATTAGTTTTCGTTTTCAAAAACTTGTTTGTTGAACTTATTTATTGAACTTGTTTGTTGTTTATATTACACTACATTATACATCTAAGCTTTAAGGTAGAACTGAGAATATATTGAAAACAACTTCAAATGATCTGAAAATTTGTTCAAAACAACAAAATATCATGAAAAGCCCCCACAAAAAGTTTTAGATCAAAATTCAAAGTCTAACTATTTTAAATATTTTTGCAAAGTTTGAAAAAAAAGCAAAATAAATTTTCGAAAAATAGAAAATAGCATTTTCTGAAAAAATCTAGAAGGATTAGTTGACTACGCGAGCTACCACATTATCAGAAAAAAAATTTCTACCCGAAATTCATATATAATAATAGTGACTTAGACAACCATAGCAAATGTTATATTTAAAGATATTATTGTTTACTTTTCAAATAATTTATATACTTCACAAAGACCCAAAGTAAGAGCTCCCGGTGTTTTTTTCTTGAACTAGGGGTCGTAAAGGAGTGGTAAAAAAAGTTCAACCAAAACCAATAAGCATAGCTATCAAAACCAAAAATTACAAGTTAATACTACTATTGTCATAGCTTTTGTGCTTTTGCTTATAGTTCATAGTTCATGCGATATAAAATACCAAAAACTGAATTACATTGATTATTTTTTTGTTTTTTAGGTCTCGTGGAGTTATAAAATTAATTGATTAAATAAAATGAAGTGAATCTTATTAGTAATAATTGATTTTATGATTTTTTAACTAAACTTTTCTTTTTTGCTAATTTCTTATGGACTAACATTCTTCTGAAAGGATAAAACTGTTTTGGTGAGTTGAGTTTATAAATTTTATCACATAAGTCTACAGGTTAGATAAATTATATAGTAAACATTTGTATCTATATGTTGTAAATAAAATATTGTTTTGTATAAGGTAAAATTTTATTAATTAATATTTGATAGTAAGTTAGGATGTTTTTTCAAGAATGGCTATGTTTGTGATTATTAAAAATGTTGTTGTTACCTCGACCCTTTGCCGGTTTATTCGCTACAAAATTGCAGATTCAACTCTATCACACAAATCTTGTAGAAATAGCTCTACTTAGCTGCAACGCATAAACATGAATCATCACAAATCAGAAAATATTTCAAAAAGGACTACTTTCTCTTAAAAGAAAAAGAGAACAGCAAGGGCTTATAGTTAGGAAATATGGGGAGTGCGAATAGCAAAGCTCCAAATCCTAACGAGTTAAAGCCCATAAAGCCTATCCAACTTTCACACAAAAACTGAATGGGTTGTGTGTGTCAATTCTTAAAGTTTTATTTTTTTTTCCATCAGATTTTTCCAAGACACTTTTGGAAAAAAGCATAAATTAAATTAACTCTACCGAAGTTATTTTATCTAAGTTCTATATTTTTAATGTGTATGTAAGTTATTTAAATTATATAAAATTTTATTTCACTTAGATATATATATTTGTGAGACAAAAAAAATGGTGAAAAGAGAAAGAGCAGAAAGCCTTTATTTGCGCGACTGGTTTGATAAGAATGTGTATGTTGAAGAGTGGATACAAAAATGAATCCCATTAGAAATTCAACTTGAATAGTATATGGCACCCTAGTTTTTAATTATTAGAGCTATCATCAACACTATGTCAACATTATGATCTTGTCCTCAAACTATATCACAAAATTCTAACATAAATTCATCATCTTCTATCTCCAATCCTAGGATACTAGTCTCTTTCACTCAAATGTATTCATATTGAAAAGGAGAATCAACTATCGTCATTCTATAATACGATAGAGAATCGATTCTCAATGCTTCCCATTCACACATAAACGATCATCATTGTTATTTCTTTAATAGTTCATTTTCATGTGTTGTCGTAATTAAAACAAATATTACTTAAAAGATAAATTTGATAAAATAATTATTTTAATTTAAAAATATATATTTAAAAGATAAATAAAAAAAATAAACTCACACCTTACTCCTTTTATGATATCACAAATACGTGAAGAAATTATTGTCTGCAATCACCTAATCAAGTATAAATTATCACTCTATTGTCTCCCTTTTGGTTTTGTTCCTTTTATGTTTAATGTTTATACTTATATTGGTTGTTGTTTGATGGTTCTAAATATTAACCGAGCATAACAATAATTTAATTTATTGCTTTTATGAGATATTTTTTTTGTAATTAGTTTTTTATATAATTTACACTAAAGTAAAATAACAATGTGCAAAATCAAAAAATATTATTTAAATAAGTAAGTATTTAAAAGAGAAAAGTTTAAAAATAAAAATATAATGTATAACTAAGGAGGAGAATAATTTCTTGAATAGTAACTCAAATTTAACTTTAAGTTTTATCTGATTATTAATTGAGAATATAATTATGTATTAAATACTCTTTGAAAATAATCAATACTTTTTTGCGAAATCATATTGAAAACGAATAGTACGTTAAGCATAGGTATATTGTATTGATGATAAATTCGTATTGTACTTTATTTTTTTATGATAACCTAGAACATTGAAGCTTGACATTTATCGTTAAAATAAGATAATCAATGTCATTTTAATCGTAATAAAATAAGTGTTTGATTATTATATTATAAGAATAACGTATAAAAAATAAATTTAAATCGATCTTAAATAAAGCTAAAAATATTCACAAATATGATTCTCTTTTTTACATCAACAAAGACAAAAACATAAATAAATAAAATATAATTAGATATTAAAATGAGATTTAAATATTACTTGATACCTCTCTTCTCTTTTATAAGAAAAATAAATCACACTTGTACCTCGTACTTACTCAAATATTAAAAAAATGACACTCATTCATTTATAATTTTTAAAGACATGCTCAAAATTCATTCGTGCTAAAAATAAAATACTGATCGTTCTTAAGTTTTAATAAAATGACTCCTATATCTGGTTTTTTATTGAAAAAATAACATATTTTGAAGTTAGAATAAAAAATATGAAAAATTAAAAATTAAAACTAAATTATGAACAAAAATTGAATGGTTTAGTTATAGAAAAAAATGTGTGGTTGTAAAACAAAAATAATTATATCACGTTCTGATTTTAAATTGGATATTTATTTCCGTTTTGTTATTAATGGAAATAAGAGTGACAATGTGTTGGGTGTGAGCGGACCTACTATAATTAGGATGAGATCAAAGTCTTGATCCAGCTGCCATTTTAAAAAGAACTTATATATCTTTTATTTGTTTTTTATTTATTTTATATCTATATCTATATAGGATTTTTTTTTACATTTATTTTTTAGTTTTATCCTTTAAATGATTTTTTTAAAATTAAAATAATTGTTTTGTCAATGTTATTTTGTAAATGATCATTCATTTAAATTTAATTTTTTTTTTAATTTGACCTTTTTTAAACAGAATATTTTTTAAACAAAAAATTAGCTATAAAATAAATAAAAACTTCTTAAAGTAAAATATAAAAAAATATTTATATTTAATTTTATAATAATAATAATAATTTTATTAATTTTTACTATCATAAAAAAATAACACGCATGTATTAGTAATATATATATATATATATATATATATATATATATATATATATTACATTTAATTTTTAAATACCTTAATATTTAACTGATTAGTTAATATTTCTAATTACACATTATTAGTTTTAAATTACTCTACTTAGTAGAATTAATAATAGAAACTTAACTTCAGGATTTAAATTTTCATAAAAAGACAAAATAATATGAAAATTACATATCTATTAAATATTATTTGTTTTTAATAAAACATTTTTGATAAATTAGATAAATGGTCCTACGGTCATCATCATAGACCGAAAATGTCAACTCGCCCCAGAAGAACTTTTCCACTCTTAATAAAACAACAATCACACTCCTTATTTTATTTATATTTATAAAATCAAATACAAATATAATAATAAATTTAATAACATATAATTTAATATTGAAATAATGGTTTCTAATTTTTTTTTTCAAAATTTATAATGCAGAATGACAATATGTTTTTTATGATGATTTTGTATTTTAATTTTATCCCAAAAGAAATAAATTGTTATTGATGGAAATCTGCAAGTACGAAAGTTGAGGCATTTGATAAACAAGACACATGACTCTAATTATCTGCTAAGTGCAACTACCACCATTGGCGCTTCCTTATTTCGCGGCTTAAGTCCCACCACCATTATTATATCACATCCAAACTACCCACACTCATTTCTCCAAAACCATCTTTCATATATTCAACACCATTCAACTACAACCACACCTTTATCATTTCCCTTCCTCCATTTCACTTACAACATACTTTTTATATGTTTGCATCAAAAACAAAATTTGTGGTCAAACACCTTTCTCTTCTTCTTTGTTATGTAACCACAAAATATGAGAATGTTAGTTTAAAATATATAAATGAATGAAAATTTCATCTTACATTTTATGAAATTGAGTTATAATTAAAGTTCGATACTTAATATAGTATTCGAGTCATGATTATCCATTATTGGAAGATTTGTTGTTTGTTGAACTTTTTGTTTTACCCAATATTAGACCACCCCATTAATGTTTATAATCACACTCAAGATATGCCTCAATATGAGAACGTGTGTTGGAAGTCTCATATTGATTAGTGATAAAAATATATAAGCGAATGTAAACCTTACCTTACGAGCTGGTTTTGTAGAGTTAAGTTAGACTTAAAAATCACTTATTAGTAAACATTAAACAATAAGTATAATTATTAGGAGAAGTTTTTAATTTAGATTTATTATTTTTAACGTTTCTTTCTCTTTCTATGGGAGTTGGGATGAAGGTCAATGTTGTTGATGATTAAGAAAAATACAATTGATTAGTGTTCTTTTTTACATGCAAGGTGGGAATGATGCAGTAGGCATGTGAGATGAAGAAAAACTTGGTCATATTATCTTGGATATATGAGAAGTGAACCATTACATAAAGATTAAACATTAAAATTATATTTAGTTCAAACATATTATTATACCTTCTTTAAAAATTATTGATTGAGATCCTAGTAGCACTTTGAAGTTAACAACACAGTAAACCATAACAACTTACAAAATAAAACAAGAACAACTAGTGTTATCTTTCCAACATCCTCCTCGTCTCATTGCAGGAGCTTGCAATTTGAAGGTTTTATCACTCAAAATAAATTGTTCTTTCGCAAGAATTCAATCCTCGTGATACTTAAAAGACAGGTAGAATAATTTAATAGAGGTCAAGTTACAAATTAAGCCTTGTGAACAAGACACACGAATGTCAGTGCCTTTTGAACTGATTGTGAAGAAGACGGAGACAAAAATAAGCTATCCACTAGTGTCACTAGTAAAAAAATAACTTTTAACAAACCTAATAAGTTGCAGTTTCGACGAAAACGAAGCATAAAAAGATGTGGTGACATTTTTGTAATTTTACGAATTTATATCTTTTAACGTGGAACATCTCACTCGTTTTTTATTTTCTGAAAACGTCGTTCATCTTCACAATGTTGTTCACAATGAAAAAAGAAACTAAGAGTTTTTAAAATGAAGGTTTATAGTGAAGTTTTGTAGTGAACTATGATGGTAAGATGGAGAGTTGGTATTAATGATGAGCTTTGTGACTGGAGTTCACAATGAGGATTTGAGGAAGGGTTAAAAATGAGGTTTTTGAGGATTGAGATGAAGTCCTAAGTTAAAACACTAAGAGTTTTGAAAAAAAGATAGGAAGTGTTTTGCTAATGAAAAATTTAAATTTATTCTTTTTTTATTAAAATTGAGAGAATGAGAAAATAATGCAAGAGAAAAAACAGGAAAATAAGATATTTATTGGGTCTGTATGTAAAATTGAATTACCTATCAATAGGTAAATATTTGTATATAATATTGAATTTATCTATAAATCAAAATTGATAAGAGAATATTTATATAATATTCTATTTACCTACGAATTACAATCTGTAAAACTATATATATATATATATATATATATATATATATATATATATATATATATATATATATTAAATAAACCTTATGGTAAGTTTTTTATTTCGTATACGACTTTTACTATAATTTTTCAAGAAATAAGGAGTATATTATATAAATTTTGAAGGTAATAAGTCTACTGGGTAAAGTGGGATTCTGTCTTTAAAAATATAAAACATGAAATAAAAATATTTATTAAAAAAATATTACTTTCTCGAATAGAAATCAATGTGTTAGTTTTAGATAGAAAAAGTAATTTATTGGTCTAAATAAACTCTAGCATATTAGAGTTATTATTGATTTTCTTTTTCATTCTTGAACTTCAATACCTACATACCCTTTTTTCCATTCTTTTTGTGTCAATTTTGATCTCAATGGCAACGTGGTGTTTCTTTTCAAAATTCGAACCTATTCTAACTTTTTTTAAACATAAGGGAACTCCTCTCTTTTGACCCTTTATATGATTGCTTTATTGTTCAATCCATCAACTTGATTGTTCGCGGCAAAGTTTTAAAATGGTCCCTTTTCGTTGTCTCATTTGATGCATAAATTAAATCATTCATCATTAATAAAATTTTAATTTAGGATTAACATTCCCATCTTTTTACTAAAAATGTAACATTTTCTAAGACAAACTGGCCAATGAGAAGTTATACAAGTATTTTATATTAACCATTAATCAATTTCTAAACTTGTTAAACTTTGTGTATGTTTATTCCTTTTCAAAACAGTAACATTTAACAAACAACTTTGGAACTTGAAACTACGTGTGCCTATCTTTTGTGCTTCGTTATGTTCCAATTTTTTCTCGAATCCCATGCACTTTGTCTTTTTCAATAAATAAGAAACGACAGTAAAAGTTAATCCATATTTGTTAAAATATTTAATCACATTTATTGAAAGTTTCATATATCAGACTAAAAATAATATTAATTTAAAATATATAAATTGTGAAAATTTCAATTTACAAATTAGTTTTGTGGTATTATATTATATTTAAAATCTATTTTGTTAAGTATATTGTTTCATATCGGAGCATGGTCAAACCACTAGTTAATGTGTAGTTTTTCATATAAACTGATTTTTTTGAATTGATTTAGACTTAAAATATATTTATTAACATCTATTAATTGAATAAAATTTAAACAAAAAAAAAAGCAGCACATCTCAAGTTTAAATTTTATTATATTGTTTTAGTTTTAGAATTAGGTACATAGTATACTATAAAGTCTTCCTATTAAAATCTTCATTTCTCAACTTTTTATTTATGTGGCTATGGTATAGGTCCACCCCACTATGGACGAAAACAACTATGTCAATTATTTATGAACATAATTAGAGATTAATACTATTCCTAATTTAGGTAAGTGTGTGGGTTGATTATTATATTAGTTTGAGCTTGGTGTTAGCTTCTATGGAATATTTTGTTAGCAAAAGCATGCCCCGTGAGTAACATATCCCAAAGATTTAGGGTTAATTATTATAACTATTCATTATCGTTTACATTGTTTTTGTTGAATATTTTAGAAAATATTAGCACCCTCAAAATCTAGTATTCTCTTCCATGAGCAATATTTCAAGGTGATGACGATAACACAATTTTTTAATAAGTGTAATCAATTACAATGTTATTATATTCTCAAAAGCTATTTTTAATCAAACATCATTATGAAAATCATAAAAGAAAATTAACTTCTCTTCTCACTGCCCCCGTTTTACAATGTTTTATAGTTCCAATGAATTAAGCTACACTTCTATTTTCCTTTTCCGATATGAAAATGATTTAAATTTGAATTGAAATTTTTTGCATTAATAAAAGATAATATTTTTTGTTCGGATTAAGGGTTCTTGTATTAAAGATTTAAGAAACCGGAGTTGAAGATAATATTATATATTTTTATAGTTTGATTGGAATTTTAATTTTATTGAATCTTTTTATAAATCTTTCTCATCATTGATATCAAGTAACTGAAAAAGATAAATATAATATAGATTATGTGTATTGGAAGTTTTTCAACGAAAAGTTATAAATGTATAAATTATAAGCTCAGAATTAAATAAAAATAATAAAAAGGTAATATACAACAAAAAAAAATATTACAAAAATATAATATTTTAACTAGCTGTAGTACTTTTCTTGTATATATCTTAAACTTTGGCATGAAATTAATTTGATCCAAGAATAGGAAATTGCTGAAAACCAACTTTATGAGTGTCAATGCATTGTGATTGACATGTCATGTTAAAGTCAAATTAAGTCTCCCTTGGTATCAACACATTTGCTGTGTTAGTGCTCATAATCAAATATTCCACTGAAACCAAATTTGAAACTTGAAAATGGATGCAAAACCTTCATATTTTCTCAATTGGGTGCTTCTTTCACCATCTCAGCCATGAAATGAGTCATTTTGTTTCCTATAAGATATGCCATAATCATTCTCCAATTCATCTTGTCCCTTTGCTTCCTCACACACATCTATATCTACTTCTGTCACATCATAATTACTTTTTCAATTCCTTACACTTTCTTAATCATAAGAAAAAAAAATCAAAACTACGTTTTAAATCTAATTAATATAAGTAAATTGATATGCAAGACAGATTTGTATTTATTTATATATTATAAACTTGTTTTATTTTTAATTCATGTATAATTTTTAATACACTTTCTTATTTTATTAATATGAAATTAGATATTAATAAATGAGTATTATAAAATTTATAACTGTACCAAATGGTACAAATAATAAACAAGATAAGTTTAGACATTTTTTTTATGGAGACTTACTTGTCTTGCTAAAAAAAATATATTTATTTTCTAATTCAAGTTAAAAACTTTAACAAAATTTTTTTGATGTGTATAAATAAATGATAAATAAATTATTATAGATAAATAATTCATTGGAGTTGCATTTTATACATAAAATTAATATGAAAACATTAAATAATATATTCTCAATTCTTACTTTAATATTCACCTCACTATTTAATAAGTCTTAATGTCTTACAGACAAATCTAAATTTATTAATAAGAATTTTAGTGTCTTAGACATTTTCTTATTAAAAATTCGCATTAAGCATTAAATTCATATGTTATGAATGATTAACAATGAACTCTCTATATATATAATGTTCTAATGACTGGCTTTTAACTCTGTCAAAGCTCCATTGATAAGATCTGGTGAGTTTGTTCAAATTGGACGGGATCTCAAACTTATATTTGATTTTTGTAATTGAAGCAATTCAATAGGTTAATATTTGATTTTATTGAGATATTATTCAATTTTCAACAATTTTTATTTATTTGCACAATATTTTCATAAATAAGAATCAATGTTTATATTTTCCAGTTTATTAAATAAAATCTTAATTATCTAAAATATAATAATATAAATGTCAATAAAAGATAAAAATAAACAAAATAAAAACAGTAAAAATGTCAATTATCAATATTAAGATGAATAGTTAGCGGTTGACACGATAAATCTAATTAAAATAAATTTTAATTTATAGTTTTGATACCATAATAAAAAATTAACTTCAAACTTAATTCAACCTTGTAAAATCAGCTCAGCTTGTATAAACTCGTATAATAAATTTAGATATGAATTTCAATAACGTTAAGAAAAAATGATTTCGATTCTTTTTAATATTTTATTATGATTTTATTTCTATCTTTTTAGTTCTTATACTTATTATAAATTCATAAATTTGTTACAATCTTTAGTGAAGAATCTTACATATAAGAAAAATTAAATTTACTATTTTTTTTTCAAATTATCTTGATAAAAGAATGGCCAACAACACATTTTCTAACACACATTAAAAAATTATATTATAGAATAATAAGTCAAATAGAATCATAACTTTGCATAATTTGGCACGTACAACGTTCTATAATTGAAAATTTGAGACAGAAACCAGTCCAAATACTGAATAGGCTTTTGATTTTTGATGAGTTGATGGAGCTCTGACCCATCTCATAATATATACACTCTTCAACTTTTGAATCATTGCAATGTATGATTAAGTTCCAGCACTACCCACCAATCACAACTCATTATTAACAAAGAAAAATAAGTTTACTTTTTAAATCTCACACAATTTCATACATACACAAATAAAACTTTATTTCTTAATAAATTGCTCTTAATACCATTTTATTAGTTCTTAATACACTTCTCTTGAATATTTTTATGACCTCATTAGGGATTCTCTATTATCCTCAATTTATTAGATTTTGAGATTATTTTTACCTTCAAATAATCCTAATAATATAAACATTGTATTGAATTGTTCTAATAAGTAAAATAAAAAATAATATACATGAAAATACAAAATCCGGCCACACTCACAATAAATGAATTGGTGAAGAAAAAAATATGAAATATGAACCAGAATAGACATTAAAAATTAAAAATTATTATTTTTATTACTGAAAAAAAAGAATTGAGTTCATATATTTTTATTGTCAAATAAAAAAAATAACGGGTTTAAAGTTTCTAAAATTTAAAATAAACTTATATGAACTGAAACTAAAACTAACCTAGTAAATAATAAATAATTTACTATTATCGTTTTATATTAAATAAACATAGTACGTAACTTTGATGTTTGTTACAAAAAATATCAACATATTACTTTTATGACAAGTTTAAAAGTGATAATTTTTAATGTAAAGTTTAAAGTAGGAAAACCAAGTTTAGAAAATTTAAAACGTATTTAAATAATAAATAAACAACAAAAAAATATTCCCCATGTCGAATATCTCTCCACAAACATTCGAGAAATGACTTATTATTATTATTATAATAATAATAATAATAATAATAATAAAAGTCTTAATATTAAGGTTTAAAATATGGACGTAATCACAACTTCAGCAACAACCTTATCGTTTTAATATCTTCTTCATCGTATTAGAATAAAACTTGTGAACAAGGTTAGAATAAAACAAGGTTGCAAATTATAAATATACGGTGCATCAAGTAATTTTCTGGATTGATTATTTTTAGGTGTTGCATTATTTTAAGATTTTATTTCTATTTAGTCGTTATTTTAAAGTTTAGAAGAATAATTATAATTTTATGATTTATGTTTGTGCACTTTACTTAATGTTATATATTTAATATTGCACATACTTTATCAACAATAAAAAAAAGTTTATTAAATTTATATTTTTCTGATGAAATCAGATCACAATTACAAATTAAATATACAAATTGGTTCGAGTGATTGAAGTACCATCAAATTTATATAAGTGGATCCATCAAGTTTATCAAATTGTATCATAGATAAGAAGCATTAATTAATATGCAGTTGAAGGTCCCATCAAGGCTTTAATTCCAGAATTTTGGTTTTAAGAATAATTAGCATAGGGATTATGAAAAGGTTCTAATAGTCTAATAGAGTTCAACCACTATTTTCTTTAGCTTTATTATCTTTGTGTTAATGCTGAAAACTATGCCTTCATGACATGGACCATCCTATTTATGCAATGCACCCCACCACTTTAATCTCATAATAACCACATGATATTTCAATCATTTATATATTTGTAATCACTTTAGTTTATTTTTTTTTTATTCATTAACTTTAAAATAATTTTTTTTATAGTTTTTTAATTTAAAATTTTGATTCAATCCCTCAATTACTAATTTTTATACCTAGATTCTAGTTTTTTTTTTCTACAAATTAATTTATATATAAATTCGTATAAAAAATATACAATGAATTTAATCTAGATATTTGGTGTTAAAGTTAAAAAAATTATAATGGTGTTGGGGTTATTCACTATCATGAAATAAAATTTTCTACTTTACGTTAGATTTAGGGAGGACCAATATATGTTTTTGTAGGCTTTTCTAAATTTAGTTGAGTTTGACTAAAATCAAAAACCGGAAACTCACAAAAAAGTAACAATGTTAATTTACATACAATGATATGATACAACAAAATTTTAGGATATGAAATATAAAACAATAATCAACAACATATTAAAAGTACAAAACTAATGAACATATTAATGCTTTGACATGATTAAGATTGCAATGACAATTTAATTTGAATAGTGTAATAAAAAATAAAATTTATCTAAAAAGGATAAGATAAAAAAACAACTTGAATGCAATTAAAAAAAAAATTTACAACTACAAAACACTCGTGACCATTGATTTAAACCACAAAAATGACTTTCAAAACATCTATAAACACTGACGTAGTAATACTATTATTATTGATGTCACCACCCTAAAAAAAACGTGAAAGACAAGAAAGAAGAAATTGAGAGTTTTAATTTAAACAGGTTAAGTCAAATCGATATATATATTTGAAAACAAAATGAGATAAGGATGAACTTTACTATCCAATACACATTTCTAAAGAAAAAAATTTATCCTCGTACCCATATATCCAAACTTAATAGGTATAAATTTTTTGTCTCATTCTCATCCCATCGGATAATGGTTATATTGTACTTTCGTGCATGCTTTTTCAGTGTTTCAATATCAATTAATTATTTTTTATAAAATAATAAAAAATTATTGCAAAGAAACCTAATATTACTAAATATTCAATATGAAAAAAAGTGTATTTTTGTTTCTTCAATATCAAATATTTAGAAAAAATATATATATACATTTCAAATCAGAATACCAAATAAAATTTCATGAGAACCAAAACATGTATTAAATTTGTAAATATTAATAAAAACAAAGTTGATAAAATTGAAAAATACTCTCAAAAAATTTATAAAAAGAAAATCGATATTCAAATTTAAAAATATTTTAAATGAATATTTACTCCTATTCTTTAAATTCTAATGAAATATCTCTATATACTAATACAAATTATGATACGACACTTGAATGAAATTACATAAAGAACAAAGACTAAACCAATAAGAATTCAAATTAGCATAGATCTTTCATCTTTTTGAACTTCAATATAAGTTGGGTAGTGATAAACAAGATTCATAACGATGACATTGAATTGTTATAGTGATATTAAATGATTTTTTTCATAAGACTGTAACGATATAATTACATTTATGATAATGAGTTAAAAAAAATAACTATATAAAAGATATCAAAACATTATTCCACATTATAAAAATAAACAACAAATAAAAATATTTAAAAAAGTAAAAACAATAAAAATTATAAGAATAAGAGAATAAAAAAGATATTTTTTTTATATTACTTAGTAAATAAAGGGTTTATATTGAATACTTAAATTGAGAGTTAAACACTCTCTTGTGTGAAAAATAAACAATAAATAAAAATATTAAAAAGTAGAAATATTCAAATATAAGCCATAAAAAATATTTAATTTATATACATTATTTAAATATAATTGTATAAATATTCTAATAAAAGATAAAGTATCTTGAAGGAGTGAATTGATTTCATAGTAAGCCAAATAATTAGAAAAGAGAAAAAAGTGTGTAACTAAAAAGAAAAAATATTCTAAAACTAAAGACTAAGAATAATATATATATATATATATATATATATATATATATATATATATATATATATATATATATATATATATATAAAAGATTATCTAATAAATTAGAAGTATTTTAGTAATTTAAATTAAAAGAAAAAAGAAAAACAGTGATAAATATTAGAATGAGTATGAAAACGGATACCGGAGTACATATTCATTATCTCCAATTGAAAAAGTCAAATATTATCAATACTTTTACCCCGTCAATGCAGAAAATCAATATTAAAAAAATCAAACAAATTTGAATAACATTCACATAAATGAATTTATTTGTTATTCCTATATGTTAGTCCAACATAAATGTTAAATTCTTGATCAGACTTCTAAGAATATGGGATAAAATAAGTTTCAATAATTTATAAAATTGTTACTGGAAGTCTATTTTATTGTTTTGCTTCGAATTTGTCGATAGTAATGTTTCAAAGCTCTATTTTGCCCTAAATTTTCCTAGTAATCCAAAAAAAAGATTCGACTTTTTTAAAAACTAAATAACCATTGCAACAAAACTATGGTTTTTCATGAGATTCAGCATAGCATAAAGGTTGAATGAAAAACATAAATTTTGTTCTGGTAATTAATTATTCTAAAAAATGAATGAAAAGTTGAGCAGGAAGATCCAGCAAGGTTGATGAATGTTTTTGTCACGTGGGTGCAAGTGCCAAAGATGTTGGCATTAAAAGAAACAAAAGTACAAACATTATCCAATTATTCACCACTGTGACCAGCCAATTAACCATTTACAGCCCCACATATTTGACCACACAAATATTCCTTTGCCCTTTCTTTACTTCCATTGTCTCTTCCACATTACTAACATTCTTAAACAACATATAAAATGAAAACAAAATTCATACCGACATATATGTTCTAACAGCTTTGTTTTTTAGAAAAAAAAAATCCATATCTTGCTCCTCAATCCAAAATTCTTGATGTTTTTTAAGATCTAGGGTTAGGGTTTGATTGTCGTATAACTGAAATTTCGGTACTTAATTATAAAATGAAGTAATTTTGAATATTGGTAGAAGAAACAAAAAAGGGTTTGAGAAAAGAGAAAAAGTGACAGAAAAGAAAGTGAAAGGGGAATGAAAGTTAGGGCAAAATAAATGAAGAAGCGTCAGTGATTCAGTGATTGAATGAAGGGTCAAGATTTTTCTATGGTAAAACGTATCTATCTCAGACTTTCTTATAATTATTAATTCGGTCAGACACTCCGGAACACTTTGGACCCACCTTTTCATTCTTATTTTTCATGTTAATTTCAGGGTCACCCTCAAATATTCAATCATTTTTTTCATCCTCAAAAATAATTTTTTATAATTAATTAAACTTTAATATATTATTTGATAATTTTATCATACCCAATAATCTTACATCACTTAATAATCAATATTAAATATAATTTAAATATCTTTTCCTTTTCCCCTTTTAAACCAAATTAATATGTATGTAGTGTTTTATTTTTCTTTATTAACTGTAGTTATTTTGTTGTAAAAAGTTGAAGGAGGAGTGAAATAATAGTTTTACAGTAGGTAAAAATGGAAAATAGTTTATTGCATTAAATGGTCCAAAAGGTTGCATGCGCAGCATGGGTAACATACGGCGACGTTTCTACTAGGCCTTCTATATGAATAGTTTCTCTACATATTTCCATCTTAGGATATATATATATTACAAAGATGAAGAACAGATTCTTTAATTTGTATAATTTTCATACCTTTATGACTTAGGTCATCCCTTTTCTTAACCCATTTTTCTAGTTTTTAAATGAATCTCATTCAAACATATTACTTATATATCCTTTATTTGCATGTTCTTTTTGTCAATTTTAGTCCAAATTTATTATACTAAGTATGGGTATTTTAACCTTTATCATATATATATTACACAAAAATTATTAATTAACAACTAATTTAGAGGCAAAAAATAATATTAATTCAATTAGACACTATTTGTAAATAAAACATAATTGATATCTAAAATCAAGTCTATAGTTAATAAAAAATTATAATTAGTTTGTCAATTTAAATTAATTTGTGAATTAGATGTTGTTTTTATAAATAATTATATATATTTTTAATTAAAAGTATCATTTTAAATATCAATAATTTTTAATTTATAAAATAGTGTCCAACTTAATCAATATAATTATTAATTATTATTTTTTATCTTTAAATTAGTTGTTATTTAATAATGTTTTTGATGATAAGAAGAAGTTGAGCATAAACATATAAAAAAAGGTACAAACATATTTATTAACTTTTTTAATCACCCTTTAATTTTGTTAATCTGCATGCAATATTTTTAATTGATATTTTATTACTCAGTTTCTAAAAGCGTAATATTACGTCCTTTTTAGAGTCTACTGCAATTATAATAAAAATATAATATTCTATTTGAGGTAATTTGGATTAAATTGCTTGGTTATAGATAAAATATAGAGGAATATGATAAATATGACAAAAACCAATTCAATGTAAGTGTATATAAATCGTAACATACATGAAAATTGCGAATTAAAATTGTGTTAGTTCAAAAGATTGATTTTTGGCATAATACTTTCTCTATATCACATTCAAATAATTCATGTATATATTTAACTCATTTAGTTTTGGTAATTTTTCTAAATAACAATTTAAAGCAATGCAATTGAATAAAAAAAATTCATTTTTGCATGCTCGTTTCTTTTTATTGTTAATTTTTCTTAAATTAAAGTTTTCTTTGTACGTTCCTTTCCTTTTACTTTTAGTTTTTATTCAACTTTTACACTTTGTATTTAATTGAATCATTCGATGGATACTCTACTTACAAGTATTGGCAAAGATACAAGTCTTGGTAAGTAAATAAACAATTAAATACGCGTCGATTTTTATTAATCATGAGAATTTTATTTTAAAGGTTTTAAATAAATTTTATCATATTTTTCTAAAATTTGTAATAATTTATTTTCTTTAGTTTTCACCCTTTCTAAAAAATAAATTAAATAATTTTTCATTCCTTTCTTAATTTCAAGTTTTACTTCTCTTTCTCACCTCCAAATTAACTTTCTACAGAATGAATAAAATTAACAAAAAAAAAAATGATATGAGAAAGAGTTTTTGTAACAAAATTAAACCCACTTAAAAAATTAAACGATTAATACAATATTCTCATGTTATCAAACAAAATTTAGAATCATCGTTTACCACCTTTCTTCCTTCTCTATTATTTCTTGGACTATTCATCTAACCATCTTCGTGCATGTGCATATATATAGAAGTAATGATTAACAAATTATAAACTTGATAGTCATAATGAAAAGAAGATTAATTATTTGAATATATGATATTATGATGTGCTGGCAATAGGTTGTTAAATTGTATGAATCTCTCCTACATATACGTGTTTAACCTAAAACAGCTTGCAGATATGATGATGAAATTGTTTCCAGCATATATGATAGTAACAATGACATGTTATTATTTTTCGATCACTAGTGCTGTTTCTTACTGTGTATTGTGTCCCTTTGGTTTGGTCACAATCTAATTTTCTGCATTATGGCTACCTGTCTCATGTCTATTCATGATGTCTTTGTCCATGCAAGAACCATTCCTGTAGTGTATTTTTAGCTGAGAAATGACAAAAAATACTCATACTTTCCCACAGTAAAACTCACCAGTTTTTTCCCTGTCCAAATTTCATTTCATAATGTTGCTATAATTTTAAGTGTAAATTATATTTTTAATGAATTAGCAATGTGTTTTTAGACTGTATTTTTTTTTCTTAAAAAAAATATCATGTTTGAGTTCTCCAATACCATATGTTTGAGTGTATATTTTAATGAATTAGTAATGTTTTATTACTTACATTTTATTGTACAATATAAGTGCGTTGGAATATATTGAGTACTTCACTTATAATATATCCCTTTTGTTGATCAATTTCTATTTATTGTTTGCCAATTCTCTTGTTCTACTTAATATATGATGTTTTTAGTCAATCAATTTTTAAAATTGTTTCATAAATTTTGATATTATAATTCCTAAATATTTGCAATAATTTATTATGATAATTATTCTATGATGAACATAAATCTACAAATTTCACATATTCTATATGTTTTAGATCAGAAATATGTTCTCTTCTACACTATATTATATCATCAAAGTTTATGCAGATGAAAGTTTGAAATTAAAAAACATTCTAAATTAGTTTTTATTATTTTTTTCGTTTTATATTAATATACACTTAAACACTTCCAGCAACTAAAAAAGGAAAAAAAAAATGTATCATAATAATATAAGTACAACACAAAAATTATTCAATAAGAATAATGCAACCTTTTGTATCCTTAAACTTGAAAGCACTTTTAACAATTAAAAATAACTCAGATAATCTGAAAAAATTCACTTTTTTCCCAAGTATCATGTGTCTAAAATGTTGATTTAAAAAAGTTCATTCAATTATTTCAAGTTTGTAATCAATTATTTTTCCTAAAATTTAAAAAATAATTACAATGCTTTCTCTTTTAATTAATTATATCACATGTTAATTGATTATTTCAACTTTATATTTAATTAAAAATAAAATTAACTGATTAATTAAGATTTTATTCAATTAAGTTATAAGAACATTTATTTTCAATTTTCATCAATTAACTAAGTTGATAACCAATTATTATGTTATGAAATTAATCAATAATGATTCAATTGATTATTTTTAGGTTTAATAGCCAATTTAGTCCCCACTTTGGTTGAAAAATCTCAATTTAGTCCCTCGTTATAAAAGTGTTTTACATTAGTCCTAACTTTTAAAATAGTGGGTCAGATTGGTCACTTTCGTTAAATATAAGTTAACGAAATTAATGGATGATGATGTGACACAGCTTAAAGCTGATGTGTTAGATTTGTCCCTCGTTAGCTTTAAGTTGTGTCACATCATCATCCATTAATTTTGTTAACTTATATTTAACAGAAAGGACCAATCTGACCCACTATTTTAAAAGTTAGGACTAATTCAAAACACTTTTATAACGAGGGACTAAATTGAGATTTTTCAACCAAAGTGAGGACTAAATTGGCTATTAAACCTTATTTTTAAAATTGAATAGATCAAAATAACCATAAACATATATTTTTTTCTTAATTTTAACATTTTTTAAATACTGTGTCTTTGAATATTTTTTGTGTAGACTATTTGTAACATCCCAAAATATAGTAATTACCATAATTTAGAATTAATTACAATTAACAGTAATTAAGCAGTCTTTACAATTAACCAAGCTCAAAAGCCGAACGGCTTAAGGTTGCAGAGTTTCAATATACAGCTCAAAACAACGAGCGCTAATAACGAACGGTTTTACCAAAACATATAACCGAACGTCTAAAAATAAACTAAACATTTACAGCCTAATATAATGAGCACTCTAAGGCTCGGCCTTTACTTCTACTTCCACCAGATTAGCTTCATCCAAATTTTCTTCTTCTAGCATTTCTTCAAGGGACGCACCACCATCTGCTCACATCCACAACGGATGATCATTGCAAGACAGGACGAACGTACATGGACAATTGACAACACAAGGAAAACGAAAGGGTAAGCTTATAATATTTAATTCATACATCCAACATACTCATTCAACATTTCAATGCATACGCACAACATACAATTTAACATAATTCATTATAGTAATTTATAAGTATAATAGACGACCGTCCGGACTGTATGAACCGTGTAGCTACAGGCGTCCTTGCACCCGAGTGATGTAGTAACTGGGATACCCTCAACAGCTGCCACTCGAGGTTAGCTCTATCCAAAGTACCCTTAAGGAATAGAACCTCCTGCTATTCCCACACATGACTACTCCCTTCTACGTGAAGATGAGCATCACGGAATATCAGGATGGACCAAGCCAGCATTAGCTATCCATAGTCATACTTTACCAATTCAATCTTTCAATATATATATATATATGAGACGTTCCTCCCTGGAACGCTCGTCCAAAATCCAACATCATAAATTCAGTTCTCATAGTGTTCACACTTTAACTTATCATATTCCATCATCTTTTACATCATTAGGTTCAGGAGTCAAAATGACGAACGCTCAATCCATTGAAGAAGTAGGACGAACGTCCAAATAAAGTTACTGGATACTCAGGGAAATATACAATTACCGTAATTTTCTATTTGGCCAGTTAGATGAACTGACTCGACTTGAAGTGTACTGGTACTTAGAAAATATTTGTGAATAAAACATGAACCAGATTTAATACACAATGGAGTGTCAAGAATACTTAGAATCATATTTGAAGATGGTTGCATGATGAAAACTAAGGCCAGAGATTTAATGGACTTACAGAGAATGAATGTCTAATACTTTAGAACGAACGCTATTTTATCAAATAATTATTCAATTAATACGAGCGCTTGATATGAGACCTTGCGCGATTTAGAACGGACGCTCGTTATAGGACCGAGCGCTATTTCGGACGAACGCTTGGTAGAATACCGTGCGCCGTTTAAGACGAACGTTCGACACAAGGCCGAACACTATCAAAGACGAACGCTCGACATAAGGCCGAACGCTATCAAAGACGAACGCTCGACATAAGGCCGAACTTTACGTATTTATAAAGTTTCAAATATTTATATATAGTTGAGCTGAACCGAACGCTCAAACATTCAAATGGGGACGCTCGTTCTCGAGCAGAGTTCTTTCCAAATGAAAGAATTCCATTCTAAGTTATTTTCCAGGAAAACCGAACGGTATAAGACCGTACGATGACGAGCGTCTTTTATCATAGGGAAGTGTTTTAAATTTCAGATTTCTCAACCTTAGCAGAATTTTCCAGATTTCAAATTTATAAACTTTATAACTTTCATTCCAGATTTAATTCACCTTAAACATCATCATCATACAGATCTCAACATTTTAATCATTCCAACTATACAATAACCATACTCCGTTCATACATAATCAAATCAACATACATTTCAAACCACCACAACATATATAATACATACAAGCAGTGCTCGTTCATGACAGATAAATCAAAATCAGAAATCATATTCCATAACAGTGGTCATCCATACAGCTTCAACATCATGCTTTTAATACATGCAATCCAGATTACACAACATGCAAGTATAAATTAAACATATAAGCTTCCCTTACCCGAATTGGCAACCAAACTTGTCCTAGATGTAAAAGTGGCTTCGTTCAACAAGCTTTTCTTATATTCTTGACTCTTCCAAAACAAAATCTAACCACGGAATACAGAACACTTAGAATACAATCTTGCATGAAACTAAAAACCCTATTTTTCCAGAACCTAAGGACGAACTACGGAAAGGGGACTCACCAGCTTCGATTCCAATTTTGTTCGGTCCAAAAGGAAGATCACAGCAGAACGAACACTCCTACGGTGCTGCAAACGTGATCGGAGAATAGATGTGAGTTTTACAGTAGAGAGAAGGTTGGAAGTTCAAGAGAGAAGTTGGAGAAGATGAATGGGTGTGTTTCGCGAGGAAGAAGATGAGTGATGCAGGTGAGAGAGTTTTTCAGAAAAATCTGGTTTTGTTAAACTCGTTTCGTTTGAACGAGCGTGTCCCAGGCTGACACCTGCACACCAAACTCTCCTTTTGGAAGTTTCTCCCGTGACACGTGGCGTGTGTGCATGCAAGGCTAGGTGCGCTTTTAATGTTTTCAGATAAATGATTTGGCTCAGCTTTCCTTGCACAGCAGAGATGAAAATCAGAGTTGGGAGTGGGTTTCTAAAAGAGATAAGCATAGATTATGATGTACATTAATGGTGATATGACAAGTAATTTACAAAGTTAATTTTCAGGGTCTCACACTGTTGAATTCAAATCCTTGCATAAAAACTCTCAATTATATAATAAAATTACAATATTTAAAACTTTTTGAAAACAACATCTTTTACCATCACTTCAAAATAACTTCACTTAATGTTTGACATGACTATTCAAATCTATCCGTATATAGTTCTATTTGAAGGTGAAAACATGCATTTAATAATGTATATATTATATTATCTATTGAATTATCAATGCAAACAAGTTCATCAATTGGGATGTACTCACACGTACGTACGTTTTGATGATAATGCAAAAAATATATATTCAACCAGAGATGAATCATTATCAATACTGTTCCACCATTTTCCTTTTCCATTCGTGTGGCAGGTGGACAATGTAACCAGAAATAGATTCAACATTATATATCCATATCAAATATGCTTTAATAAAAATATATTAAAAATTAACATAATTCCAATGTAAATTTAAATACAACTATTTTATTTAGTGTCATTGGTTAATAAATATAGGTATTGCACAAAATTTGAATTAGTGACGATTTTCTTTAAGTCAAAGTTGATTAAAAACATCTAAAATATGTCCACAAGTAATAATTTGTTTAACTTTTAAACCTGAATTTAAAGATGATGTTAACAATAAATATTATAAATTGATTTTATGTATATGTTGATGTATTATTTATATTAAAACGGGAGACTAAATTTGATATTATTAGACGAAATAATAAACTTATTAAACATGAAACTTTGTCGAAATAAACTCGCTAATTTATGATTTTATAATATATTAAAACCACAAACTTTTAAAATTAATTTAACCTTATCAAATTAATTTATAAAATAAAATTTATATTTATTTATATATTTAAATTGACTTTATTCATTATAATCGTATACCTGTATGATTTATATTTTGGTTGTTTGGATAGATGGACAACAAAATCAAATAACCTTAATTACAATCTCTAATAAAAATAACTGATAAGTTTTAGTTATTAGCGTTGAGCTATGATTATAATTTTACTAATCATAAGTTTATCTCAAAATCTATAATTTAGAGTGTATTTGACATATATTCTTTAAAAATGTAGCTAAAATACATTCAAAACGACTTAGGTAAAAAAAAAAAGTGTTAAAAAGTGTTTCACTGTTATTCTTGACCTCACACAGAAAGATTTCAAATTAATACCTAACTATTTTATAATTTTTTTATTTGAAATAGTTTAAAAATGATACTTTAATAAAATAAATAATTTTAAATAATGATTGAAAGATCCAAATTGACCAGGCAAAAAAAAAGGTGTTAAAAATTGATTATAATGAAATAATTAAGAATGAAAAAGAAAGGGTGAGCAGGAACATGAACAGGGTGGTGAGGACATAGATTAATATATATGGATCTAGGTTTAAACCCAGAGAAAGGAATCTCATTAATGGACAAGCTGGCTGGATGAACAGTTAGACTGATGGATGTTTCTAATCAGAAGCTCTCATCTCATGCATGCTCAAAACCTAAAACTATTTCATGAGACACTTCTGCTTCATGCAACTGTAACATCCTTGTCCCCTCTTTCTTTGCTGGGAACTCGTGACCATCCAAGAATGGTGCAGTATAGTGAAGGATTCATCAATGTTGTAGTAAATGCTAAAACATCAATGTGTCCTACGTAGCTTTATACAATCACAGTGTCATGTTCCTCCTGCAGTGAATTCATGTTTTGGTAAACTGTGAGAGCAATGCTCCAAACTGAGATCTCAGATCAGTGATGAAGACGCTGTCAGAGAATTAAACTTGCATGTATTTTGCTCGTCAAACATCTCAAATTTTTAATGTATTAAAAAATTAATTAAAAGTTAAATGATTTATAATTGAAACAAAAGTAAATAAAAATTATATATATAGTATGAAAAAGTAAGAAATGATTTATGATTGAATGAAATGATAAAATAAAATACAGTGTCCATTACAAAAGATAGGTGAAATTGATTTTGGCAATTATGAAAATCACTGTGATTGTTTTGTTTTTGTGTGAGTGGCATCTGCACGATCGTTAGCAGAAACAGAGTTGCATTGCATTGCCTCTGTCAACGAATAATACGGTACCATTTTTTCTGTACATTAAAGGACCCACATGCAAAAGACAAATATCTCATCCATCTTATTTATTATTTTCTTTTTTATTTTCAGAAAAAAAAAAGGTTGCAAAAAAAATAAAATTTAAACTAACAGATATACTAAATTTATCAACTATATTTCATAAAATAAAATAAATTTATTAACCTTTTTTTACAGCATTTAAATTGACAGCTTAGTTTTGCATACAAATAATCTAGTCTTGATATAAAAAAGGTATCAACATGGGATTTGAGAAAATCAAATAGAAACACTTTCTCACTTTAACCAAAAAAAGGGGTTCAAATCAAAGACCCTTTAATCTTATCCTGAATTCTTTGATTTTATTAACTTAGGTATAAAGTAGAACTCATCTATGGTGTTTTTTTTTTCTTTTCAGAACTTGAAAAAAGATCCATTTTTTTTTACCACAATTGTGAGTGAAACACCAAAGGTTATTTTTTTATTGATTTTTATTTGATTATATAAATAAATTACTAAATCAATTAAAACTTCTAATTAATCTTCCTATTTAACATGTTTTTCCCCTCACTTTTTTCCTTTGTCAAAAATTCCCCTTCTTTATATCTTTTATGAAGTGTGGTAGGGTATAATTTGCATGATGGCATCGAGAAACGAGACCCGTTGATCAAGTCCTGACAAAGATCAACGGTTGTCACATGTCTCCGTGCTCTTTTAATAGAACTTCTTATTTCCGCTCCCTTCTCCTTCTTTAAAACCTCTCTGATTCTCTGAACAAAACAAAACCTCTTCATCTTCGTTTCTTCAAAACCCGAACCCGATAATGGAAAAGGAGCGACCCGCGTGGAGACCCGACCCGTTTCACAGCACGGCTCCCCGTGACCCCATGGAGTTCCTCTCGCGGTCGTGGAGCGCCTCCGCGATGGAAGTCTCCAAGGCTCTCTCTTCGTCTCAACAGCTTCCACCTTGTTCCAAAACCAACAACAACAACAACCACCTTAACCTCTGTTCCAACAATTCTAATGCGTCTGTGATACTGGAAGACATAGCGGGAGAAGTTGAAGAATCCGCCACTGTTTCTGGCAACCCGTTCTCCTTTGCTTCCTCTGAGACCTCGCAGATGATTATGGATCGTATCATGTCTCACTCCGTATGCTCACTCACTCTTCCATTCTTGCTTCATCTTCTCTTTCTTCTCTCTGCAACTACTCCTATGTAGAAAGGAGAATAACAAAGTTAAATTATCTCAGTTTTTTTCGTAGAGATTTCAATGTGTTAGTTGCTAAGTAGGGGCATACTAGTGGTCGAATTCAATGAAGGAAATCGTTTTTTTCTGTACCAGTGTTGGTACTGTAAAAATTTCAAGATCACTGTAATTAGTTTGATTTTTCTTCTTTTGGTATCTGTTGATATACAAATTTTTTCTTAGTTTTTACATTTAAACTTAATATATTTTAGACATTTTAACTTTTTCAGTTCATGGATATATAGTTTTTGAACTTTTTAGCTTTTATTGTCAAAATTTGTGGAAGCTAAAAATAATAGGATGTGTAAAAATTAAATTTGTTTGGTTATAGATATATGAATGATTAAGCCTAGATTAAATAACTTATAAACTTAAATTTAGGAAATGTCATTTGAACAGATATCCTTAATTTGAATATGTTTGTATCAGTAGTCTTCAATTTTTGTGTGTTAATGGTGACAAAAGACTGAAGCAGAATGGGTGGTTTTGAGTTTGGTCAGCAGGAGGTATCGCCAAGGACCTCAGGAAGGCTCTCTCACAGCAGTGGCCCTCTTAATGGCTCCCTGACAGACAGCCCCCCGGTTTCCCCTTCTGAGATTGACGATTTCAAGGTAACTATGTCTCTCCCTCTCTTTCTCTCTCTGAACCGACAAACATGTTTTTTTTTTTAATGGAGTTACACTTTTTTGTTTGGTGCAAAGCACGAACACTGATATCACTGCACACTTGGACCAAACCAACCAACCAACCAACCAAACCCACCATGTAGTTTCAGCTTTCTCTCTTACCAACAAAACAGAACAAACATGGAGAGAGTCCTCTGCTTTTATCTCTTCACTGCAAACAAAACAAACAAACTAGTTAGTACTTGTTTTGTTTTTGCTTATTTTTCCACTGCCCGCTAAAAAAATTCAATAAATTACAAACTAGTTAACGGAAAATAGTGTTTTTAGCCCGGCAAAAAATGAACAATTTTTGCTTCGGAATCCTCGTGCTTCTTAGTGTTTCAATTATTTCGTTAGGTTTACAATTCCAAAAGCTGTGTTTTTTTTTGTTTCCATTGCAATTTCAGTTACAAGGTTACTCAGTGGTCCCCCTTCTTTGTGAAATTGGTGAAAGCCACCAACAATAACCATTCTTCTGATTCCTGATCATGCCTGAAAAAAAAATTTCCTATTGGGTTGCATTAATAGCTGATGGACCACCCTATGAGGAAAAATTGGAAAAAAGGATTGAACATAAGTTAACCATAGGCACAGACGAAAATATAAATGGAGATAAGTACAATTTTGGACTCTGCCACGCCAAGGTTGTTTACCTTGTTCTTTTGTTCAGAACAGCAGAGACTAATGTTAACAATTTTTATTAACTTGGTACTAAAATATTTACAAATATTGATAAGGAATTAGTGATTTGGAAATAGACACAGAATATTTTCACTGACACGACAAGATCCATTGTGAAACACACAAAGTTGATGTTGCAAAACAATTTGTTGGTTGCTTGTCTATGTTGTTGCTAAGAATGGCCCACCACATGAAATTTTTTCTCTGCAGTATAACCGTTCGAACAACAACCACAACGCCACCAGCATCATCACCGGTCTCAATGGTCAATACTGGGGTGCCGGCGGCGCTGCCGCCGCCGCCGCCGCAGGCGGTGGTAAGACAGTGGGGAGGTGGCTGAAGGACAGGAAGGAGAAGAAGAAGGAGGAGACCAGGGCGCATAATGCTCAGCTCCACGCTGCTGTTTCGGTTGCTGGCGTCGCTGCCGCAGTTGCTGCCATCGCCGCCGGCACTGCCGCCTCTTCCGGTTCCGGAAAGGACGAGCAGATGGCAAAGACTCACATGGCGGTGGCATCGGCGGCCACTCTGGTGGCAGCCCAGTGTGTGGAGGCGGCCGAGGCCATGGGTGCCGAGCGCGACCACCTGGCCTCGGTGGTCAGCTCCGCCGTGAACGTGAGGTCCGCCGGCGACATCACGACGTTGACGGCAGCTGCAGCCACAGGTATCCGCATGACAATAGAAACAAATGACATTCACTTTAACTGCTTTATCGTGAAAATTTTAACGTTATAATTGGATAATTATTTTGAATTTATTTAACTGTAATGTACTTAACTTCAAAGGGTCGGAGATTATTGATTTTGTGGTAATTATTTTTCACTTTTACTTACTTCACACTTTATCAAATTTAGAAGAACCAAATCAAAAAAACTTAAGTGAATGAATTTTCTCTCAATTATTGTTTTTATTCCTTGTTTTGTACTAGCATTTTTGGAAATATATCCTGACATAGGACAGCTTTATATTATCTTATTCTGATGTTCATACAATATTTGCAGTTAACATTAGTTCTTGTTTTCAAAATGGATCTGTTTCTGTCCCTACATAGGAATTTTTTTGTGGGGTTCTGATGCTTTTGTGTTGAGCATGGTGTCTGTGGCCTGATTTTGCAGCTTTACGCGGTGCTGCCACGTTGAAAGCGAGGGTCCTTAAGGAGGTTTGGAACATAGCAGCCGTGATTCCTGTGGAGAAGAATTTGGGTGGCGGTGGTGGCGGCGGTGGCGGCGGAGGTAACGGTAGCGGTAGTAATGGCAGCTCTAATAGTAGCTTCAGTGGTGAAATTGTGCCAGAAGAAAACTTCTTGGGTATCTGCAGCAGAGAATTGCTGGCCAGAGGTTGTGAACTTCTCAAACGCACACGCACCGGTATATTTTCTGAAATTTACATTTCTGTTGTGTTATTTTACTTTGTTTGATTCGGAACGTTTGTTACAATTTGGCATGTTTTGTGTTTTGTGTCTGTGGAGTAAAAAGACATTAGTAAAGCAGATTCTGTGGTGTTATTTTTAAATGTCTTGTGTTTCTTCCTTGTATGATGATTAGGAAATGATTTGATTTGAGAATCGGTTGTTGCTCTTGCAGGTGAACTGCATTGGAAAATTGTATCCGTTTACATAAACAGGATGAACCAGGTGCGACTTTTTGTTTACTTTGTTCGAAATCATGTATTAGATAAACAATTATTTGGTGATCAATTAAGAGTATGAAAAAAAGTTGAAAAGTGAGGGCGCTTAGAATGATGTGATGTGAAGGGATGAGATGAAGTTTTAGTTTTCCGAGAAATCTGCAAGTGGTGGTAACCCTTTGGAGGCTCTTTTTGTGCTCTCAGGTTATGGTGAAGATGAAGAGCAGGCACGTTGCTGGGACCATCACAAAAAAGAAGAAGAGTGAGTCTTTGATTTTGGTTTACTTTTTTGTCCGACTCTTGAAATAATTTAACTGAAATGGAGGTGGGTCTTGGTCCGGTTTGGGGATTTGTGAAAGTTGTGGTCTTTAAAGTAGGAAAAGAATCAAAAGGTTTGTTCTTTAAGTTTAATTCCAAACCCCTTTTTTGAAAATATTGCACAGATGTGGTGCTTGGAGTGATCAAAGACATGCCTGCATGGCCCGGTCGCCACTTGCTTGATGGTGGAGAGAACCGTCGCTACTTTGGTTTGAAAACAGTGATGCGTGGTGTTGTTGAATTTGAGTGCAGAAATCAGAGAGAGTACGATGTGTGGACTCAGGGTGTGTCAAGGCTTCTATCTATTGCTGCTGAGAGGAACAACAGAAACAGAATATGTAACGTTTGATTGTGAAGAAATTTTGGGATTTGGGAAAAGGGAAAAGGGTAAAGGGAAAGGGAAAAGGGATGATCCTTGCTTGTATGATTGATGATGATAATGATCAAATGAACATGGTAGTACATCTTTTGATACTTGACGGGGTTGGGGGTTTGATCCAAATGTAAAAAATTGAAATGAAGTTCCAATTATGTTATATGAGGGTTTTCTTTCTTTCTTTTGGATATTTTTATGTATTTTTTGAATGGGAAAAGTTGGAGAAAATCATGTGAACATTGGTGTTGTTCTTTTGCTGATTTGGAAAGAAGTTAAAGCGAGTGAGTATCTTAGACCAAAGGTAGTCAAAAGAAAAGAAGAAAAGAAAGAGTGAGATTTGAGTGAAGTGTAGCATTGAAGATAAAGACAAAGGTTGATGATCTATGTCTTTTGTTTATACATGTTGATCTGAGCTTTCCCTCATTGGATCCCGAGAAATAGTTTAAGGATTGTGAGATAGTCATCATTGTTTTGGATTATATTCCTCTTCACATTGTGTTTTCTTTTTTTAAAGTAAAGTGTTTAAAAGATATACAATATGCCTTGCCAAATATACCTGAGAATGACTTAACATGTAAATAATTGCTAACTTTACTTCAACATGTGGTAAGTTCAAATTTAAAGCCTCTTTTATTTTCCCCTTCTCTAAATGGTTTTCATAAAGTTTTAGTGACTTGGTGTGCAAACCTAGCTAGGGAATAAAAATACTCTTTTGATTCATTGTCAATCATGACTTCAAGTGAGTGAGATTCACACATTCTTAACATTGAATAATAAAATTAAATATTACGATACAACTTTTGTGGTCAATTTTTTAAACTAGTTACATTAAAATGTTTTTCATGAACAATTGTAATACAAATTAATGATTTTACAAATATATTTAAGTTAAAAATATATAATGTGTAGTACATTGTGCTTTTTAATTTAGTTATACTTAAAATATATTTGGGAATTCTGTACTATCCCATTTTAGTAGTGTAAACCTACTAAAGAAAATAATCAACAAAAAAAACTTAGAGATTTCTTAAGAAGAAAGTTTACACTTAGATTAACAAAAATCTAACTATACCATCGCTTAATCTGAATCCTATGCTGGATTAGTTGGAAAGACAATTTCCTATACTTACATCATTTAAGTGATCATTGCAAAAGAAAAATCAAACAACAAAAACAGCAAGAGTAAAATAATATCAAAAGAATCAAATCATACAATTATAAAACATCATATAACACAATTAATTTCCAAACCAAATCAAACCTAAACATACATATAAATTCTAGATTTGACAAATCCACATATATGTATTGATGTCAGACTATAGCAAGTTGTACAACTTTTCTTTTCCAACCCTCCAGGCTACCACACAAGATTAATCCATGAACATGATCTATACAAAAAGAAAACCAGAGCATAGACTAAGATCTTCTACTACTCCTCACCACATACCTTCTCTACCTAAGATGGAATGGTTATTGGAGTGTCATGATAACTTTTAAAGTTGAATCCTTGAATTAATACATTCTCTAATATTAAGATAATCGAATATCGTTATTTTTAAACCATCATCACTTATAAACTACCATTTTCTATGTCTTTACAAGTTTAAATTTAATCTTTTCAAAATAATTTCTTTGTTTTTCATTTTTATAAAATTTTAATTTTTGATGATTTTAATTTTTTTATATAATGCATGAATTTAATATTTGTCCCGTAATTTTTTTTTCTGTTTATTTACACAATTTCAAAGTTTTTAATTATTATCCTTGTCTTTCATACTCGTGTAGCAAGGTAGATTAATAGTATTTATAATATTACATAACTACTATTTGTATTGGAAATATCATTTATTTTTTTAGCACAAATAGTTAATTAGTGTTTTTATTACTGAATACAAATGTGCAACAATTTGCATGTTTTTACTTGTTAAAAATGATAGCTTTATAAATACTTATTTAAATTGAAAATAATTCATAATATTCTGTCTAATGAATAAGTAATATAGGAGGAATTGAAAAACACAGTTGTTATCGAAGTATAAACTTTATAATAATCATTCATATCTAGTTAATTTTAATAACCAAAATTATTGTTTAATAAATGATTAAAACATTTACATTAATACTGTTCAATATAATTTTAGTACTTTGGATATTAGTAGTAAAAACAAATAGGTTGTTGCTACCTCCACCACCACACCTTTCTCCCTTCACCTCCTCTTTACTATTTTGCCCTCTCCCCTCCTCTTTACTATTTTGCCCCTCAGTAAAATTTTATTTTTAGAGTTATTATTTTTTAATTTTATCCATTCACAACCTATTTCACTAATAACCTATTCTAGTCCCGTACATGAGTAAAATACTTTTCTTTCATTTTAACATTATATTTCTTCCTTTCTTTCTTTCGTCGTTGTGAGATACTACAAGTTGCAAATGTTGATGGTGATGAAAAGAATTATCAAGCAGTCTCCCTCTCGTGGTGCAGTGTCGCTCTCGTGGTGCAGTGCGTGTCGTGCTTCCTCGATGCGCGTATTCGAATAAACCTTGAAATAAAACCCTAAAATAAAAAACGTTTAAACACGTAACTTTTAAACGAAGGTACATCCTTCAACGGATGTCAACATCCGTTTAAGGTAAAACGGATAGGGGACATCCCGTTGATGTATACTTCCTCACACTGGTTGATGCTCTGGACGCTCCTCGATGTTCCTCCACACCACAGCGGCAACGCTCCTTCACACCATGGCGACAATGGAAGCTTTCAAACAAAAAAAAACTGAGAAGAAAAAGGAATAGAAGTGCGGGGGGTGGGGAGGTGAAACGGAAATGGGGAAAGGGGAAGAGAGTTTCGTGGGTGCTCGGAAAGTAAAATTAGGGTTTCAAATTATTTAAAATAGGGTAAAAGTAAAAAAAAAATGTTAACTTAAGGATATAATTATATTTAAAATAATGTGGGGAGGTGGAGGAAGTATAGGGTGGTGGTGGAGGGAGCAACACCCAAATAAATATTAGTTTTTTTTTTCACTGAACTAGACAATGAGACTTTATTCAGTTGTGTATTGTGTTGCGAACACCATGTTTGTTTGGTGTCTAAACAGGACAAGACCATTCATGGGCTGAGACAATTAATTTGTGGTTGGGCTGGGCTTTTCTCCATTTTACTGGTCCACCGTTTGAAGTTTCAGACTTCCTTGAGTAGAGAGAAATAATTCAATTTGATTCTAATAAAGTAAGTAAATATGCATCCTAAAAGATAACATTTTGATATCAATCCTGATGATAAGAAATTATAAATTAATAATTATAAATTATAAATCATTTGAAATCTTATTTTTTTAAGAAAGATACTGTTGAGATTTTAATTTTGAAAAAAATACTTAATGTGAAAATGTTAAAATCTGAATTATCTTTTATTCGAAAGGTGTTAACTATCAAAACCAAAAAAATTAAGAGAAGATGATTTAAATTTTATCCATAACTTGAATTTTAACAAACAACAATTGTAAATTATTGTAACACAAATTTAACAAAAAAAAAAAAGAAAGCTACATTGAGTGAAAACCATCAAAATAATTTTCTTCATACACAGTTGTCATTTTGGTGAAAACTCCTATTTCTAGGTTAACATCTATTTCCATCAACTTCCACTATAAACCCTAGAAAACACCCTCAATTAACACCTTATTTATCTCCTCCTACATCTTAGCTTAATCATCATCTCCCAAAAATTAAATTTCCTAAAAAAAAACAATTTTTTTTCTATATATGTGACTTTCTTAATTCACCATTTCTGCACCTGGTTTCCCATGGCCATGGCCACCCACAAGGAAAAAGATAAAACCTTTCTCTCATGAATCTTTTTCTCCCTTCTTTCTTCAACTCGTTAAAGAATCATCCACACCATACCAACCGTGAGGACTATCACTGGAAGCCGAAGAAAGAAGGATACGAGAAAAAGAAAAAAAAAACTAAATAACTGAAAACAGCTGTCAGGTAGCGGCTACGACAGTTATGTCGAAAAAGGTTGTTCTTCGGTCGGCAGTGTCTCGCCCGCGGCAGCCGCTGCTGCAGCAGAGCCAGAGCTTTCCCCAGACGGGGACGAGGCTAGGGGAGGCGGTGGGCGGTACCGCCGCCGTGTGCTGCTGCTTCTCGTTCGGGTTGGCGAACATGATGTATCTAGCGATGTACAAGGTGCCGACGAGACTCTGCCAGAAGGCGCTGCGGCGGAAGCGACGGCATCTGCGGAGCAAGAGCGTGGGGTTAGAGATGGTGACGCACTCGCGGCGGTGCTCGTGCGGATGCTGCGACGACATCATGGGCGCTGGGCGGGTGTACCCGCTGTGCAGCGAGGACGAGGAGGACGTGGCGGCGCTTCGGCGGCGGAGCGAAGCGGAGAAGGACGCGGACGTGGTGGAGCTGGAGAAAGAGATGTGGGAGAGGTTTTACGGGTCTGGGTTTTGGCGAAGCCCTTCTCAGAGAAATGAAGAAGCTGTTTATGTTCCAAATCTTAAGGTCGTTGCTGTTAAGTGATTCCTTGGCTCAACCTCGTAACATGAATGAACATTAATGGGATGTCATTTGTTTTTAGAAAATTTTCCCTTAATGTTCTTCTTTTTGGTTCCTTCATTTCAACATGTTTATCAATTCCTTCTCTATGTTTATCATCATCAATCCAAATCTTCAGAAATTAGATTATCAAACTTTCTTATAATTATGGAATAATAATTTTATAATAACATAACCGTTTTATTTTAAGAAAAAATGTTATAATAGTGTAAATTTTTAAACTAATAATATTAGATAAGGTAATTATAGAAAACGTAACTAGTTTCTTCAGAACAACAGTATTTATTATGTTTTTTGTAAAAGTTAAAAAAAAATAGAATATCTACCATAAATAGAATAATAGGTCGTGAACATATTTCACATTAAAATTAAAGTTAAGATTTTTTTTTTTTTTTTATATTTTTCAAATGTATATGTTCTTTGAGTTTTAAGATATGTGTGATAATATTTCTTAAATTCATTTTTATTAGACTTATCTCATTGGGATAAATTAATGTAGAACTTGTGACATATTTTTTTACAATTATAATTTTTCATATATTTTAAAATATTAATTTTATGTTTGTAATTTGAGTTTTGTATTTTTATCTCTTAGATAAAAAGATTGTACCTCTCTCACTGTTATCAATTATCGATAAAAATTTATTTTATATCACAGATTTATTATATATTTATCAACAAAAACTCAATTTACAAGTAAAATGAAATTCATTTAACATGTATTAACACACAATTAAAACTAATAGTCTGCACATTATTCTTTAATCATATGTTGGAGTCGCTGGTTATATATATATAATTCTGTTTTGTATTTCTCTTAATGAAAACATGTTTATATACAGTATTTTGTAAAAAAAATACAGGAAATAAAAGGCGTGAAGTTAACAAAAGAGGGGGTGGAAATAACAAAGCCCCATTAAGTTGTTGTGTATAAAGAATCTTTAGCCTCAAACATGTTCTTGGGTCTTTGGTCCACTAAAAGTGGAACAAAAGTAAAATATCATATTCAGCCAAACCAAAATATCCAAAAGAAACTAAAGGTGACAAGGCTGTATAAAAGCCACAAGTTTGTCATCTAATTCTGCAGCAAAAACTTAGCAGAAGCTCAATTTTCAGTTATGTGTTCTTATTCATCTAGCAGTGTCTTTGACATTGGAGAGTACACAACAGAGATTTTAAGGGTGGAATCTGAGTCATGTACACAGAACAATGGTACACTATGCTTCCCTTAACTTTTACTGCAATTTTTCTTTACTAAAAACTGAGTTCTCTGTGTAACATTTTATTCTTTTTCTGCGTTCAGTTCCACCACCAAAACCTCTCTTGATTGCCACTCCTCTTGAAGCTGGAGAATTCCCTCTTCTGATGTTCTTACATGGCTATCTTCTTTACAACTTCTTCTATTCTCAGCTAATACAACATGTCGCTTCTCATGGATTCATTGTCATTGCTCCGCAGGTCAGTTACCATTTCATGTAGCTTAGAGTATTTGCTCAACAATATCTCAGTGGTTGACCATGCTATCTTAGAGTATTTAATCGAATTGAGTATAAGCATTTGACTAACTTCACCCTTGTCTCCTGTGATACCTTATCCTTTCAATCCCCAATTGGGAAAATAGATTTGGGATTATTATTTCTCAGAAAAGCATGATGAAAATGAGTAGGTTGTAACAAACACAGGAATAGCAGAGATTATTCTTTTCAATCATCATCAGTTCCGTGTTTACTATACTTCGTGAGTATAATGTAAGTTTTCTTTTTCCTTTAGACATAAGGATAAATGTCCCAAGCTTCATAATTATGGAAAATCATTAGAAAGTAGGCCTGATTTTGTTGTTGAGGAAGAAGTCATGATGACATCTTTGCAAATAAATTGGTTTGTTTCCCTTTGTCATGGAATGGCATTGATTTGATTGTTTCTTGATAACTACTGATGGTATGTATCTGTTGGAATGAAAGGTTAATTTGAGTGTTGTCTGCGTTTGACAGTTGTACACAGTGGCAGGACCAGATACAAGTGATGAGATTCATTCTGCAGCTGCAATAACAAATTGGCTATCACAAGGACTCTGCAAGTTTCTTCCAGCAAATGTAATACCAAACTTGAAGAAGATAGCACTTTCTGGGCATAGTCGTGGAGGCAAAACAGCATTTGCTCTTTCTCTGAGGAAACTAAACATCAGCACTGATATAAAGTTTTCAGCCTTGATAGGAGTGGACCCAGTTGATGGAATGGACAAAGGAAAGCAAACTCCCCCAGCAGTTCTCTCCTATGTTCCTCACTCATTTGATTTTGACATGCCAGTGATGGTCATAGGGTCAGGTCTGGGTGAAGTGAAAAGGAACCCCTTGTTTCCTCCTTGTGCACCTAAGGGTGTGAACCATGAGAATTTCTTCACTGAGTGTAAGAAACCTGCATGGTATTTTGTGGCCAAGGATTACGGCCACTCTGACATGCTAGATGATGATACCAAGGGAATCAGAGGGAAAGCTACATATTGTTTATGCAAAAATGGAGAGTCAAGAAAACCAATGAGAAAGTTTGTTGGAGGACTCATTGTTGCATTCTTGAAAGCATACTTGCATGATGATCATGGGGACTTATTGGCTATCAGAGACAGCCATGTGAGTCTGTCATTGGACTTCAAATTTGATTCTTATCTGTAAAATTCACAGCAGAAGATGTGGATCATATATTTCTGCTATCATCACACTTATAACATATAGCTCAACTTCTGAGTTACACATCTACACATATGTTAGAGTTACAAGTGAAGTTTGCATCATCATGAGCAAGATATTAATAAACTGTTCTTTCTTTTATACTGCGTTTAGTCTTTTTCTAACTCAGATAGAACTATTTGACAGACATCAAAACCAGTAACCATAGACGATTGTAGTTGAAGTGATGTTATTTGAAATTTTCTATAGTAAAATTGATTCCAAAGTTTTGGTTTTTATATATTTTACTCTGTATTCATGTTTTAAGTTTTTAGTGATCTCCCATAATTGATTATATTAGAGATTATAATTGTTTCCAAATCTTATTTTTAAAACAAAATTAATATTAATAATAAAAATAAAATAAAATACTACTATCTCTCCCAAAATTATTGTAATAATATTTTCTTAATTTTTCAGCAAAATATTTTTTAATTACATTCTATTTTCTTTTTCTTTTTCTATCAAGCAACAGAACACTGAAGTTAGTATGAACACTAAAGATTCGTAACATATCTTTTTACATGAAAAATTTGTATTATAAATATTTAACAGCTTTTCTTGTAGAATTTAAACCAATTTAAACCAAACTGTAAAATGATGTTTTTGTTAAGTTTTATATTAAATTAAAACTAAAATTAATCAGCCTACATTTAATTTTTATACTTTTTTTGAGTCATTATTTACTAAAAATATCGAATTAAATTAATATGTGAAACATCAATATAAATTTCTAGTTTTAAAAAACAACAACAATAATAAATAATAAATATAAATTTTAATATATATTTTGTCTTAAATATCTTTAAGTTGGGACACAGGTAAGTTTCGTTCTTTGATTGGAATTTACTGTTGGCTATTGTATCATGCTTAATACCCTATTTTGTCCCCAGTTTCGCTCGACAATGTCAAATTAGTCCATCCTTCAAAACGTGCGTCAATTACATTCTTACTTAATAAAATTTATATCAATAAATCCCTTCCGTTAAATTCGTACAAACGGCGTTAATAGAAGAGAGAGAAAAATAATTAACGCCGTTTGTACGGATTTAACGGAAGGGATTTCATTGATATAAATTTTATTAAATAAGGACGTAATTAACGCACTTTTTAAAGGATGGACTAATTTGACATTGTCGAGCGAAACTGGGGACAAAATAGGGTATTAAACCTATCATTAAAGACTCTTCACCTAAATCTATCTTTACATTTTCTTTATTCATTTCTTGGATTTGGAGATATTAAATTTCTTTCACTAGAAGATAATGGAACATTTCCACTTCAACAGATGCTACGTGTAAATTTCTTAGCCTTTAACTATAAAAACAAAATAAAATGTTAGCAATTCATCTAGAGAGGGTCATTCCCAATTCAAACTAAACCTAATTTTATAAATAATATTAAATTCATTTAATTTAAATTTAAAATAATATCTCTAATTTCATGTGAGAAAATACTAATATTTTATACCATCTATATCTATTATAATGATATCAACAGCATAAATAAATTTGGTATCAATTAATGAGTTAAGTTATGAAATCCTATATTATAAATTTTTGAGTTAAATATGTTTTTAGTCTCTAACTATTAAACGATTTTGTTTTTAGTTTCTCTTTCAAACTTGGGTGCATTTTGATCCTTCTCCTTAAGGAAATCATAATTTTTCATCCTCCAAAACCAACCGCGTTAAAAACTAGTTGAGATGGCTAACGGTGATACACCGTGTCATTTTTTTTTGAGTAAATCTTTCTCAGCTTTTCTCCCTCCCTCTCCCTCCGTCACCTTCCTTCGTTCCTCTACCACCAAACCTCAACTCTCCTCCTCCCACCGGAAAAGATACCGCTACGCCGGCATCTCATAAGAAACATAGTCCTTAACCCACAGACCCATGGACTCTGAACTCAAGGTTCTGCAATCTATTCGAAAGAAGTCTCAAAAACCATTGAACAATCCAAACTAAAAACTGTCACTACCCTCTCTTTCTCTTCGCGAATTATACACACTGCAATGACATACAAGCATAGTTTCTTGTATGAAAGGTGCTCCCAGAATAAAACAAACTTTTAACAAACTATTTAAAATTAGAAATGTTGGAAGACCCTCCACTCCCAACACCAACGCTTCTATTCACACACCTTCCAATTCTCAAGGTAAAACCAGAATCAGAGCCTCGTTACTCTGACCCAAACCTGTTTGTCAAAATGTCTCACCGAATCTTCGCCTTGTTTCATAGGGAACTCCACAGAGGTAGAAGAGTCAGAAGAATGAGAAGAAGATGAAGATGCTTCCACCACAAGCTTAACGTGTCGACCGAATTCCTTTGAGCCATGCAGGCCCCCTCCAATTTGATTGCCCTGTTAATCAAGATTGTCTCTAAATCAAAACCATCCTTAATAAGTATAATTTTAGGCACCCACTGCTGCAATATGATGTTTAAAAGTAAAATTTAACAACCGGGCACTTTCCAAATTTAAAAGTCTCAACCCATAGATTTTAGTAGAAAAATGAATAAAGTTAAATGGCAGGATTACTCTATTTCACATATCATGAAGTTGCCAAGTTATATTTATCTAGTACATCCAGTGTATTCGTACTCATTTTCTCATCTTTGTACAAATATTTTTATTGCATGTTTGTTGTAGTAATATTGCTGGCACTTTACTCAGGATTACTATATGGTCTATATGTTCCAGATTGAGAGTTTGATGTATCAGCCTCGACCTCTTCGTTGCCTCCTATTAGTGGTGGTGATATTTACACGGTGAGAGTAGACTCAGCACCCTTCATTTCTCACTTTCATATCTTCTAATTGCTTCATTTTTTTGTTTTGAATTTTATTTCATGAATTCTTATCAAATTTTACTGGTTAGATAACTGTCCTATGCTTATTAATTCTCAAAAATCTCACCTGCTTATTCTTGTTTAAAATTCTTATTGTATGAGAGTATACTAGTGGTGGAATTCAAAATATGTAGTTATGCTTACAATGTTCTCAACCCAATATCAGGTCAATTGTTCAGTGAGAGGCGATCTTGGACCTGGTTGTAATTCTGCTGGAATGATTGATCGCTACATACTTGGTCTAGGCCATCTGTATAGAAAACCAGTTTACAGAAATTAAGAAAACCAGTTTACAGAAATCTTAGGGTATGTTGTTGTTGATTCTGTTTCTTACAATTATGCTCTGTGCAATTGGAAGCATCTTTTGCATTTTTGTGGCATCTTTCAATACCATCCGAGACAATTATACTCACACCACCGCTATGTCCTATATTAGGTCCTCCAACCTGACTCCAACAGCATTTGTGAAGCCCTCGCCAAGTCTAAACCTAACAGCAACCTCACGTGTCTCGTCTCCACCTACTTCGACCACAACGAAACCACCTCTGACTTCTGTCTCTGCCTCCTTCTAACCATCCTCCGCGCGCGACCTATATGCCCCACTCTCTCGCTTCCTCTCCGTCCTCCCCGCCGATGGGCCGTCGCTCTCCTAGGTCCAGTGCGACCACGCCTACGACCTCTTCCTCCAATTTGACCGCCAGGAGAACCCCTTCGTGCTCTCCCACCTCCACCAGCTCCGCGATAGCTTGTCCCACTTGAAGGGCGACATCTAGCGAGACCTCTGCAGGTGCCACTCTCAAATCCGTATGTTTCGCCACACCACCGCTGGGTGCGTCGTTATTTCCGTCACCGTAATTGTCGCTTCGTGATCTTCCTTGGCATTGTTGGTGATGTGGAGAGAGGGAAAGTTTCAAGTTTACAGTTTGGCACACCACCGTTAGCCACCTGATTTTTGACGCCGTTAGTTTTGGAGGACGAAAAATTATAGTTTCCTTAAGGAGAATGATCAAAGTGTACCAAAGTTTGAAAGAAAGACGAAAAATAAAATCGTTTGATAGTTAAGGGACTAAAAATATATTTAACCCTAAATCTTTTACAAAAACTTTTTTGTACAAAAGTAAAAGTTAAGGAATTTTCTCACATTTGCAAAACATTAATATAATTTTGATCATTTCTATAGTATAAATACTACTTATATCACATATACGAGAAAATATCCAACACACATTTACTCATAATATTTTTTTAATCTTCTATTATATATATTATCTTTTAAGATATTTGTCTTTATAAAGAGATTTTTCACTATACGATCGATCTGATAAGTTAATATATTTTAGAAAAAAAAATGCAAATAATTCTGTTTTATTCTATGTAATAAAAATGTTTTCTCTCTAACATAACTTTTTACGTATTTCAATCCAAATTATTTTTATTCTTTTCTTAAATTATAATTGAATATATTTTTATTATTTATTTCACTTTACTAATCTTTATCTATATCTTTATCTTATTTTTATATAATTATTATTATTATTTATTTTGATTATTATTTTTAATAATTTGTATAATATTCATATAAAATATTGATATATTGTATGAAAGAAAAAACTAAGTTTGTCTCTCTAGTTATTAAAAAAATAATATTTTTCTATTTAAATTTTTTAAATAAATGTTTAAATAGGTTAAAATCATAATTTGTTTTATTGAAAATGTTAGGCTTAATAGTTTACATCGTCCCCAAGTTAAAAATTGAATTAAAAGATATATAATTTTTGTAAATTGGAAATCTAATATCTTTATTTTTTTGTACTAAACAGAAATTTATCTCATACATATAAAAAAATAATATTTTTCTATTTAAATTTTTTAAATAAATGTTTAAATAGGTTAAAATCATAATTTGTTTTATTGAAAAGATTAAGCTTAATAGTTTATATCATCTCCAAGTTAAGAATTGAATTAAAAGATATATAATTTTTGTAAATTGGAAATCTAATATCTTTATTTTTTTTACTTAACAGAATTAAAAGCTGTTAAGCCAAAAGTTACTTTTTCTAAAATGAAAAAATTCAAACAGCGTGTACCTGTATACTTGGTATCTAAAGAGTAGACATAACAGTAATTTTAGCAATATATATATATGTATATATATATATGTATATATATATGTATATATGTATATATATATGTATATATGTATATATATATATGTATATATGTATATATATATGTATATATGTATATATATATGTATATATGTATATATATATATATATATATATATATATATATATATTTTATATGCTAAAGATTCAAAAACACTCATACTTTTTATTGTTACATCAAATCCTTTTCTATGTAGTTAAAGTTGTTGAAAGTATTAAGAACATTAACTTTTCCATTTACAATCTTTTCCTTCACAAAAGTTCCAGAAATTCTGACAACTCATTTCCATAAGAATTATGAACATCTGAAAAAGACAAATGAAATCAAATGAACACAATCATTAAAGAAAGAACCAAAGAGGAAATATCCAAAAAAATTCTCTGGAAACTTCTCTGTTTATAACATAACCACTTGCCACATTCTCTTACTATAAACTTAACAAGTAAACTCTTATAATAAAGCATAATTTTTTTGTCTTTTTATTCATATGGTAACTTCTTATTATTTTTTAGAAGGTGATAAAATACATAGAAATTGGTGAAACCATGATAATAAAACGTGTGAAAAAAGACGAAGGAAGAATTCAGTAATTGAAAATGTCAGACCTCGGAAAACCCCACCTGTCTCATCTTATTAAAAACGCAACCAAAACCCTCTGAGTAGACGCCAGGTGTCGGGCAATGAAGATTTGAAAATCAGATAGTGGAAGGCAGGTGTCAGCGAGTGAGCGGACGTTCGTTTGAACGAGAGAAGCAAAATCTAATTTTCTGAAATTTCCGTTTCACTCACTCTGCATGCACCCTTCTTCCCCAAAACTCCGACATTTTCATCTTCTCCTACTTCTCTTTAGAAACTTTCCCTTCTCTCTACTGTAACTCACCTTTTCTCTGCTCCGATCACCGTTCAGGCACCGTAGGAGCATTCCCGGCGTCCCAAGCTTCCTCTTAAACCGAACAAGTTTCAAGTTTGAGTTGGTAAGTTTTCTCCCTTAGTCGTTCGTTCTTTTGTTTCATGCAAAACCAAGTTCTGGTTGCATGCAGGGGTGTAGTCTAAGTTATTTTGATGTTGTTGGTTTAGTTGGAAGAGTAAAGTGATCGTTGAGGGTAGAAAGCTGTAGTCGGGCAAACCAAGAACCTACGTTTAGGACGTTCACTCACGTATCCAGGTAAGTGAAGCTTATTTAATTTAATTTGTATGCTGTTGAAATGTTTTAACGTTCGTTTAGTTGATTGAATGAGTTTGATGCATGATAGTTGATATGATTGGATTGAATGAACGTTCGTTTATTTAATGAGAGGAAATGAAATATGGCTGAGTTGGGTTGTAATGTGTGAAATATATGAAACTTATATGATATGGATTGTATGAAGTATGAAAGTTGATTATGATGTGAATTTTATAAAGTTAAGAAGTTATGAAGTTATAAGTTAAGAAAAATGAGTTTGAATGTAAATCGATTCTGTATATGAGATTTCACTATGATAAAGTACGTTCGTTACTAAATGGTCATTGACCGTTTGGTTTTCCTAGTAAACCCAGTGGAAACAGGATTCTTTCATTTGGAGAGAATCCTAGTATAGGACGAGCGCCCTCGTGTGGTAATATTATGCTTGAGCGTTCGGCCGAGCATAGTTGTGCCTGAGTCTACTGTGATAAACTCAAAAATATATATTTATGTAATTATATATTATTGTTGTTCGTAAACACCACTTCAATAGTATTTTAATATATTTATCAAACCTTTTATTAGAAGTTTATTAGTGCTCGATCTTATACCAAGCGCTCGTACTCATTTCTTGTATAATCAATCTTGGTAAAATAGCGTTCGTCCAACTTCAGTAATATTTTACTTTACCATGTTCGGTCATTTACTGGCATTGGATTTCTGTATGTGAACTATTCTAAATCTAGTTCCTTAACATCTTGACTAGTCTTCCTTCATTGGATCCGGCCTAGGGCCTCCATACTTGATTTATTCCTTGAGTATTGGTTTGAACTCAAGAGAGTCAGTTCATTCAACTGACTCACGTGGTAAATAACGTTCGTCGCATATTGTACTATTGTACTCGGTTTATTTCTTAAATCTAAAAGTAACTCTCTCGGTCTTATTCTGTTATGGAACGGGAGATTTATCGGTCTCGTTCCTATCGTTCGTCCTCGTTCTGAAGAGGGCTGAACGTTCGGTATCTTATGTTCTTAGAACTGATGATGAAAATAACACTAAAGAGAAAGATTATAAAGGAGGAAGAGTATTCGAGAGAAATTAAAAGTTGTAGATTTTGGACGAGGGTTCCAGGGAGGAACGACTCTTGAATGAATATTGGAATTTGTATAGTATGAATGTGGTAAAGCTTAGCTGGCGGTTCATCCTGATGTTCCGTGAGTACTCGTCCTCATGTAGAGGAGAGTAGGTCATGTGTGGGAACGGCAGGAGGTCCTAGTCCTTAGGGGTACTTTGGACGGAACGGACTAACCTCGGGTGGCAGCTGATGAGAATTCTAGTTACTACATCACCCGGGTGCACGAACGTCGTAGCTACACATAATTCATACAGTCCGGACGGTCAGTCTAGTAGTAGGCCTTGCTTGAATCGTACGTTGAGATGTATTTGATGTGTTTGAATGTGATAAATGTATGTTATTGCTTAAATTAAATTACATAAGCTTACCCTGTGTTTTTCCTTGTGTTGTCTCGTTTGTACGTCCGTCCTTGTCCTTGCAATGATCATTCGTGTGGATGTGAGCACAAGGAGACGCGCTACTGGAAAAGGCGCTGGAAGAACAATATTTGGAGGAAGAGAACCTCGTGGAAGTTGAAGTTAAGGCCGAACCGTAGTACGTTCGGTTAGTAGTATAGATTAGTTAGTATAAGGTGTCGTTCGGTCAGTTTCGTATTGTTGTATAAGTCAAATTTGAACTCTTACTGTTTACGGACATTCGGTCAGAACCGCAAGTTTTCTTTAATGTTAAGACTGAACTGATATATTAATTAATGTGATTATTCTATTGTATGGTTTTATTACTGTATTTTTGGGATGTTACAGAAAACTTGATGAAGAATTTTAAAAAATAAAAACATACAAATAAGTAAACATCAATATGAAAGCCAACATGGGTAGCACATTTTCAACACTTGTTTAATATCAGTGTCTAAAAGAAACAAAAAAGAAAAATTAAAAATAATTAATGAAATCACACAGTGAAACATTGAAACGAGAAATATATGGTTGCCACCTGCCGTCCTGTTCCTTTCAAACAGTCATGTGATCTTCATAAAGAAAGAACTGCAAAAAAGAAAAAGAACAAAAACAACACATACTATTTATATATATAAATTGAATTAATTTTTTTAAATTAAAATTAATTTACATATAAAGTAAAAATAATTTTCAGTAACAGACAAAAAAGAAACTTTTTAAACATGAACTCATTCATATTTTATTTTAATAAAATTCTTATTAAAAGCTGGTCGGAAGAGTTTCCAACCACCTCTTATTGTGTTCCAAATCCATGTAAGATCACAAACCAAAACACTCCTTTATCTTACGGTGCCACCCTTTGAATCCAATTTTCGTTTGAATTTCACTCCAAAGCAGCTCCATTTTAGATAACTAAATAGTAGACACTGATCATCACCTTGTTGAGAGAGAGAGCTTGACATTGAAAAATCAAAGCCAAAGCCATCGTTTTTCAGCACCCCAGATCGTTGTTTGAATATTCCAAATATGAATCGTATCGATGATGGTCCTGTGATTGTGAAGGAGGAGTTTCCTGGTGAAGGGTTGGTTGCTCCACAGCCGCTTGAGGGGCTTCATGAAAGTGGTCCTCCACCATTCCTCACAAAGACTTATGACATAGTTGATGATGTTTCCACTGATGAGATAGTTTCATGGAGCAGAGCAAACAACAGCTTCGTTGTGTGGGATCCTCAAGCTTTTTCCATCTCTCTTCTCCCCAAATACTTCAAACACAACAACTTCTCCAGCTTTGTCAGACAGCTCAACACCTATGTATGTATATCACTCCCTCTCTCTCTCAATACGTGCTTATACTATATATACATAGTATGATCCACATGACATCATCGTATATTGTTATTAACTGTTTTAATTCTGATGAAGAACGGAAACAGTGATGTATGTACACACACAACAGTTTTGTTTAGATCACGTGGTGTGGTATTGTGATCCATATGAAAAATGAGACTATTTCTTCTCATCTGCATTCATGTTGCAGTGTCGAATCCATGCCGTTTTGAACTGAGAATTTCTTGCATTGTGATTAATGAAACTGAAGAATATTATGAGTAACTGCAATGAATATATTCTTTTCAACACAGAGGTTGTGAACAGCTATTGAAAACCATGAATGTATGAATGTGTTATATTGATTAGTAATTAATTGGGTCTGTCTGAATTCTTTGTTGCCATAGTGAGATTTGAAAAGAAGGAACTTGGTGTTGTTGTAGGGGTTTAGAAAGGTGGATCCTGACAAATGGGAGTTTGCTAATGAAGGTTTCCTTAGAGGACAAAGGCATCTATTGAAGATCATAAGGAGGAGGAAGAGCAGTGAGCAACCTCAGGCAGCACAACAATCTATGGACCATTGTGTTGAAGTGGGGAGGTTTGGATTAGATGGAGAAATCGATGGATTGAGACGTGACAAGCAGGTTCTGATGATGGAGCTGATGAAACTTAGACAGCAACAGCAGAACACAAAAAACCACCTTCAATCAATGGAAAGTAGGCTCAAAAAGACTGAACAGAAACAGCAGCAGATGATGAAGTTCTTGGCAAGGGCAATGCAGAACCCCAACTTCTTGCAACAATTGGTTCAAGAAAGGGAGTGGAGGAAGGAGCTGGAGGAAGCTATTTCCAACAAGAGAAGAAGGCCTATTTGTGATGCTGAAGAATGTTCAGTTTTGGTTAAACTTGAACAGGAGGAGTACAATGAGATTTCAGAGCTTGAGGTTTCTGACATAGAGCTTGCTATGGAAATGGAGGAACAAAGTGGAAGCCAAGAGAACATTTGTGGTGAAGAGGAGAAAGGAGGTGAAGATGAAAATAGAAATGAAGGCATTGAGGAAGTACTGTGGGAAGAACTTCTGAACGAGGGTGTTGAAGAAGATCTCCTAGCATTGGAAAATGATGATAATGAACATTTAACTTTGTTGTCTGAAGAACTTGGTTATTGATGCACTGCAAGGTTGTGTTTGCCATTCCTTGCTTTCATCAATTTACAACTTTTGGTAAAAATAACTTCTAACATGATCTTGTGACAGATTTTACATATATCTGGAATTTTTTTATTGGTATTGTGTTCATCCTGAATTGCTTCGGTTGGAATTGTTATTGATTACTATAAGATTTTAATACATGGAAAATGAAGGAACATTTGAAGATCTTTTGGAAATCTCTTGAGACTTCATAGCAACTAACGAAATATATTGAAATTTAAGTTAACTACTATTGGAAGAAGTAAGTTTTAACCTCAATCTCCTTTACTCGTATGGATATTAGTACATTAACCTCAATGATTTGTCTCCCGAAAGTGGATGTTGTGGTGTTGAAATATGATTGGAAGATGAAAGTCTTGGTTACATTCCAAACACATCCAGAAGAGGCTACTTTTTCACATTATAAAAACATTATATTCTTGAAACAAACTATTATGTTATGTTCTTTTACATTCTAGCACATCCTAGGCCAAAATAAAAGGACCATTCTAGGTAGTGCGATCTACTATATTCCAAAAGTGTTAATCACATGACAACTTTAACAACACCCAATCATAGAAGCTCTGTTAGAATTTTCAAAGTGCTACATTATTACTTTACTACCTATAAATGTCATATATCTCACTTTAGAAGAAGAAAAATATACATAATAGCAACACGTTAGTGAAAACTATTCATAGTTGTTTTGTCGTGGGAGTATTGGTGCGGTTAATTTGAACAAATTTTTTCTTTAAATTCTTTTATATGATTAACAAAATTTAATATCGTTCTAATGATATTACTAAATTTGTTTATTTATATGATTGATTTGTCATTTATTAATGTAAATAACTCTGACGATACACACTACAATTCTAAGAATGAGTTTATTCTTATTTTGTTTATATCATGTGTTTCTCTCATTTGGATTATGTCAAAAAAAATTATTGATGAATTTCTATTTTTATTGTGTGATGGAAGAATAAGTTTTTATATAACTAAAAATTCATAAATACGATTCAGTTTTATATTAAAAAAACGTGTCATAAGAAAAAAATAAGTTTAATATTATGTTTGTAGTAATAAATTTTTTATTCAATACTTTTTATTTATTTATTTGTACTTAATAAGGTTTTTATATTTTCTAAAAAATATATTTAATGTGATTTTTTCTTTTGGTGTCGTTCTTCTCTTTATATATTGAGATTGACCAATAAATGCATAAAAAGAAGTAGTTATATTAAATGCCAATTTATCATTTTCTAGATGATATAAATAAAAAAAATATCATATCAGATATTTTTACAAAATATACTATACACACTAAATAAAAAAATATTGAATAATTAATATAAATATAGAAAAAAAATATTATTAATATTAAACTATAAAAAAATAATAACATTCTTATTCTTATATTTTCAAAGAGTAAAATGTATATAAAAAACATATAAAGAAAATGAAATTTGTAGCACCTATTTCGAGTGACATCATCGTGCATTAACCATACCTGGGAGAAATGCATGCATGCATGAGTAATTCTTTGATGGATTGGTTGACGAAAGGCTGCAATGCTGTTAACTTATGTAACAAAATCTTTCATTGTTGTCTGGTTTTGTGATAAAAGTGCACATGGTGTGTATGACAAAGGTATCTTCTAGATATAAAATGGAGGGAGAATAATTTTGATCTTGATTCTTAATTAATGCGTTTACATGGACAGGCAATAACTGACAGAGTCAAATTTAACTTCCAATGATAAATTATATTCTGACAAATTATAGTTATGATATTACATCTTTCTTGTTAGAAATTAATTCTTTTTCCATATAAAAGGACATTCTATATATTTTTTTGTTGTGTGTTTGATATATTAGGATCAACATTATATTTATATTTATTATACTTTTTATTTCTTTTACATTCTAACAATATAAATATTTTTTTCACATCTTTGTTATATCTTATAATGATATTAATTACTGTCAAAACAGGTAACTCGATCCGATCCACCATGGATTGGTCACTTAGTGAGTCAATTCAATCTAACTCATTTATTAACGAACCGAAAAAAATTCAAACTCGATCCGATCCATCACGGGTTGGTGGGTTAAATGAGTTGACTCATTGGCTCACTTAATTTTTTGTCACTCTCTTCTTTTGAAATTCTTATAACTTATAACATGTTACTTTGATCGATCAAATTAAAACAGTAATAATTGGACCAATTGATATAAAAGAAAATGAAACAAAAGAAATATATTGTTATATATATTTTAAGCTATCAAGCATAAAATTTTGTCAATTTAGTTTAATGAGACATTCACAACCGTTTGACCAAGAAACTACATATAACTGTTAACAAAAATATATAGCACAAGATAAAACTGTCATGCTTGTAGATAGGTCTAAAAACACAAATGATATATTCCTGAATTATTCAATCTATAATATTATCCATCTACTAAATTGAAGTCTTGAATGGATAAATTCACAGTATTATGCTCTCTCGAAGCATCTTCCTCTTTATCTCCATGTATAATATTATCTAATCTATAATCTTAGGGTTTTATTTGGATAGGGGAACTTTTGGAAAGACAGCAACGCAAAACACTCTATTGCTAAGTAAAGATTGTGTATTTTGAATAATTAATTTAATTAATTTGATTTCAATAAATAAAGGATTTGAGTAATTAATTTAATTAATTTGATTTAATTAAAAAAATAGGTGGGTGGTGAGCTAACCCGACCCACCACGGGTTCAACCCGTGTGAGCCGAGTCAAAATTGGCTCACATAAAAAATTTTGTATTTTTTCCAATCCAACCCAACTCAAACCTGTGGTGAGCCGGGTTAGCTCACACGTTTCAACCAATTTTGATGACACTAATATTAATAAAACCAAAATAAACACTAATCTCTCGAACCTTCTTAAATTAACTAAAATAAAAAATAAATTGATTAATTACAAAATCATTTGTATAATCTCTTTTCCACATTTTATTTATAAAATCAATGACATAAAATTCGAATTTAATTTTAAATAATTCATATATGAAAAGATCATCTTCTATCTTAGAATATAACTACTTATAAAATATTCACATGGAGAAATTATTAAAACAAAAGTGATAAAACGAATTTTAAAAAAATAAAAAAATTAAAAAACATATAAAAAGAAAAAAAATTAATATCGCATTTTGAAATCCGGAAGAAATAAATACCAAATTTCAAAATCCAAATGAAGTTGTTAATCAAGTTTCAAAATCTGAGAAAAATGTTAATCGTATTTTAAAATTTGGAAGAAATTTTCACTGAATTTCAAAATTTGTTGAGTTTTTAAATTGGATCTCGAAGTCTATTAATTTCCTAAATTGAGTTTTAAAATTAGGTGAGTTTTCTAAATAGATTTTAAATTTTATAAATTGAATTTCATAATCTAATACAACCAAAATGAAATAAATATAAAATTTCAACCTAAATAAACATAAAATTTCAAAAGATAAATATAGATATATATATATATTTCGAAAGATAAATTTATCTTCACAGTAAAACTTGGAGGAGTGCTTCACCCTGCACCTCCAAGGTTTTCATTCTACACCTCCAATTTCCTAAAATGTCCTTAATTAATAAGTGATTTAAAAGTTTAATTTTTTATTATTAAGGATTTTTGTGCACAGCATTGATTCCACCTTCATTTTTCTCCAATCATCAAACATGTATTTCTGCTGCACTTGGCATCCCTACACCCTTGCATCTGTGCACTCGCCGTGTTAGCTCATTCTTCATTATTCTTCTTTGTGTTCTTATTGTACAAGAAGGTTAGTATTTTTTAATCTGAGGTATTTTATTTCCGTTAATTTGTTTGCATGAAATAAAAAATCGAAATTAAACTCGATTATGGAGAGGCGACGCAGGTGTCTCGGATATGGTCATCTATTTTAGAAGATTCAGAATTGGATATGCGAAACTTTATTATATTCATATGTGCTGTCTAAGAACATTATATATTTCATATATTAGTTTTAATTTATTTTCAATAGTTCTTATATCAGTTTAAATTTTTTGACATTTTATGTATGAATTTATAATGTATTATATAATTTTTAATTAATATAAAATAATTTTATGAATGTACTAAAATTAATTTTGAATATACAAAATTGAAAATGAAAGTATCAATATGAAAATCCTAATTCGTAGAAATCGGATGCGAAGAACCGACGATGAAGATTTCGGATATAAGTAGGTTTAATATGTTATATATAAAACTTTAATTATATTACAGTTATAATTATTTTATTAGTTTATAATTATTTTTAAAATTGTGTATAATTTTTTAAATGTTTATAAATAGTAATATAATTTTTAATTAATATGAATTTATTAAAATTAATAAAAGTAATTTAGATTAAAATATAATTACAGTGCCCCCATATCCATTGGAGGTGCAGGACGAAGAGCTTGGAGATGCAGGATGAAACCCTCAACTTGGAGGTGCTGGAAAAAAAAACCCTTCGTTTTTGGGTGTTACTTCCTCCACCACCACATTTTCTCCCTCCACCTCCCCAATTCTATTACATATTTTTTGAATTACAAAACTAACCTTTTATAATTACAAAAATAACATTTTTACTTTTTAATCCTAATTATTTACTTTAACCTTAAAATCTATCTTTCTACCCCTTCTCACCCACCTCCCAACCCTCTCAGATTCTCACCCAAACTCCATCACATCCGTTTCTCATCTTCCATTTTTTCTCCATATCCGTTTTCTTCCTCCTTTAATGCTAAAGATCCTCAAAAATACATTATTAAAATACATCAAAATATATTCAAAAATAATATATCAAAAAATATAAATTATATTATTTAAATATCTTTAAAATTAATATAAAAAAAACTGTAAAATATAAATCGTATAATCTTTAAACGGATGTGAGCATTCATCAACGGATGTCCACATCCGTTTAAGGGAAAACGGATGTCAACATCCGTTTAAAGATTATACGGTTTATATTTTAGGGTTTTATTACGCATATTCACGCCTCTAAACCAGCACCTTGAAGCACCACCACACTCACGGTTGAAGATGAATTGCTTTCCCCACTTTCAATCTTACTAAACACAAAGTCCACCACACTCTCACGTCATAATTCTACAAAAGAGAAGAAGTGGAACATGAGAGACAACCCAAGGGTAGTGGAACCTAAGAGACAATCTGGGAAAAATAATAAAGAGAAAGAGGAAAGAATGATAAAGAGAATGAATGTCCACGTGAGATTTTAAATAATATTAACTCTAAAATTTTAATAAGAGTAAAATAGGAATGAAAAAAATAAAAAAAAGGGTAAAAAGAGAATGGGGTGGTGGAGGAAGCAAGTTGTGGTAGTGAAAGGAGTAACACCCTTCGTTTTTTACCATGACTGATATCTTTTGGGCTTTTGGGCGTACTATTGGGCCTCAGGGCAAGCGCCTCTTGGCTCACATTGCTGAGAGTGGGGTGTTACTCCCTCCACCACCACATTTTCTCCCTCCACCTCTCCAATTCTATTACATATTTTTTGAATTACAAAACTAACCTTTTATAATTACAAAAATAATCTTTTTCCTTTCTAATCCTAATTATTTACTTTTATAATTAAACTAATAAATAACTTTTTATATAATTATAAAATTATTTAAGAATACAAAATGTCATATATAAAAATATATATTATACAAAAACCCTAACTATATATAACGTGCAAAATGAAAAAAAATCTAAATATATACTAATAATTCATCTTCAGTCATAACTGTGGTGGTGCTTCAAGGTGCTGGTTCAAAGCGGTGAGAGGGCGTGAAGGTGCATAATAAAACCCTAAAATATAAACCGTATAATCTTTAAACGAATGTGAGCATCCGTCAACGGATGTCAACATCCGTTTTCCCTTAAACGGATGTCGACATCCGTTTTCCTTAAACGGATGCTCACATTCGTTTAAAGATTACGGTTTATATTTTACAGTTTTTTTATATTAATTTTGAAGATATTTAAATAATATAATTTATATTTTTTGATATATTATTTTTGAATATATTTTGATGTATTTTTAATGTATTTTTGAGGATCTTTATTCTTATTAGTATATATTTAGATTTTTTTTATTTTGCACGTTATATATAGTTAGGGTTTTTGTATAATATATATTTTTATATATGACTTTTTGTATTCTTTAATAATTTTATAATTATATAAAAAGTTATTTATTAGTTTAATTATAAAAGTAAATAATTAGGATTAAAAAAGAAAAATGTTATTTTTGTAATTATAAAATGTTAGTTTTGTAATTCAAAAAATATGTAATAGAATTGGGGAGGTGGAGGGAGAAAATGTGGTGGTGAAGGAAGTAACACCCCCGAAAGCGTCTCATTTCTGAACTTTTTAATATTTTTATTAACAAAATATTGGGTGCTGCTCCCTCCACCACCATCCTTTCTCCCTTCACCTCCACACAAATTTTTTAATTACCAAATTACTCTACAATTTTTAATCATTTTACTTTTTACCTTCTTCATTTACCAAACCCTAAATCATTCTCACTTTCTCTCCCAGCCCCACCCCTCCCCCCAACTTTCTCTCACTCGTTCTTTCTTCTATGAGATCCGTTTCTTCTCACTCCAACTCTTCCTTTGCTTTCCGTTCATGGTGGTGCGGTGGTCTGTAAAAATCTTGGCACTGCATGTAAAAATATTGAAAATGAAGAGAACAACCTATTCACGATAGAAATTCAAAACTTGAAAAGCACTGCAGAAAAGGGTAAAGAACCACATTTAATCAAACATCACATGCATAAAGTGAAAAACAGAAACAGAAGCAAACCAAGATTCCATCTTGATTTTCATTTTCTGTTGAGGATTCCCGGAATCGATATTGGTTGAAAAAAATATTTCTTTTTGGGTAAAATAACAATAGCAGTAAAGGGTGCATGGTGATTTCCAAGGAATTGGATCAAATTACGGAAACCACCAATACTTGCCTGGTGGTGAATAAAAAAACAAGATTATAGAAAATTGGTCAAAGCTAAATTTGAAGAAGTGACAGCCATACTCCTAGAAAACTCAAATGGGTGTGCAGAAAAATTGAAAAAGTTAAGGAAGCACAACAATGGAGACACAAACAGAGAGAAAAAAACGCAACTTTGAGTTTTCACAGTGAGATGATGATTTATAGATCAGAGAATGAGAGAGAGAAAGTGAGTTGTAGTTTTGGTTTTTCTTCTCCCCGATGGAGGAACCACGGCGGCGATATCTTTTAATTAACTAATAGCTATCACTTTATGTCATTTTTTCTCCTTGATTAAAAATTGTCAATGGATGTCAACACGGAATGTCGACCTCCGTTTTACCTTAAACGGATGTTGACATCCGTTTTACCTTAAATGGATGTTGACATCCGTTGACAGATGTTTACATCCGTTTAAGGTTTATACATTAATTTAGGATTGATTAAGTACGTCGACGCAGTTAAAAAGGAAGAAAAGCTTGTATGTCTATGCGTAGAGGATTAGATTAGAGTGGATAAAAGTTAAAAGTATTAATAGTAAAAGTAAAATTTTACTCAAGGATAAAATAGAAATAGAGAAGTGGAAGGAGGGGTAAAAGTGGAATGGGGAGGTGGAGGGAGTAAGTGGTGGTGGTGGAGGGAGCAACACCCCAAAATATTAGTTTAACTTTTGTAAGAATATTTTAAATCCATTTTGAGGTGGAGAATGAATAGCGCACATTGGTTTCTGCCAAACCTTTTTCGTCGGCTTTTTAAGAAAAATAAGTGTAATTTATTTTTTATATTATTGTCATTTTATTGGGATTTAATAGTTTATTCTAATAAGATTATTACAAACAGTAATTTTGAAAAACAAACATGATTATAAATTTATAACTAAAATTCCAAATAATTATTTTAATTAAACTAAATTTATATTAAGTTCATGTTTCAAGAAATATTTTAAATAAACAATAAAAAAAGAACCCCTTCAATAAGTTAAAATTAACTCCTTTTAATAAGTTAAAGTTAACGTATATATAAGTTAGGAATTGATTAAAAATAGTTTCTTTTACCATTGATACATATATTACTTTAGGTTTATGAAAGAAGTTGATATAAATCCTCTGGTAAATGAAGTAGAAGGGATTTTTGCATTTTTTTAGGAGAAAAATAAAATAAAATAAGAGAATTCTTTAAATCTTTGTTTTTCTTTTATATATATAGCTCTTAGTTTTATTTATAATTTTGTCTTATTAGGTAAAGGTTTGCTAAATTTGATGAACAAATACTTCTTCCATACTTAAATATAACTAATGTTTAATTAAATTTTAAGTTCTAATGAATTTTCAAGAACTTTGAATTAAATATTTATTAAATTTTTATAATTCATTGGGTTCTAAAACATTTAAAACTAATTGAGTACATTAATAGAAAACTCTAACAATTTAAACTCTTTAAATTTATCATAGCTTTAAAACCTAATTAAACTTAAAAATAAATAAAAGATGATTGATAAATTTAAATATAAATAAATTTCAAGTACAGTGTACTATTTGAAAATATCCTTATTTTTAAACATCATTCTCATGAATATAATTAAAAAGAAAAAAATTAACATTGGCATCAGTTAGAGTGAAAAGAAAGGGAGGACCCAAGAATATCTCATCTTCCAAACCTTATCCAGAGAAGACCATGAATGAGTCTAAGTCAAGCTATTAAATTTGGGAGTTTATTAGTAAAATAAAGTGGTAGTTAAAGCTTCATTATTTTATTTAATTAAACTTAATTATTTCCAAACACTCTAAAATAACTATCCACCACACTTATTTAAAACATCACCTTTTGTCAACAACATATACTTTTCTTTACCAATAAAAATAATTTGGTAATCCAAATAACTAAAAGTGTTAAATGGATAAGGTTAATCTAATTTTTCTCTCTCTTTTTAATTTAAGATTGTATAAACAATCAATTTTATATTTAAAATTTTGGTTAGATATATATTTAAAACCATCTTAAGTTAAATATGTTTTTAATTTCTTAAATAAAAATTGAAATTATTTATTTTAAAATTTTGATCATCAATTTTAAAATATATAGATTTTTTTAATTAAATTTTGTTAAATTAAATTAATGTTTTAAATCTATTTTATAATAACGTTCGAGTTATTTATATTTTTTGACATATTTTTTTTTAATATTAATTAAAAAATATTTTTAAAATCTCAAATAAATTTAACAAAATTTGATTAAAATAATTAAATTAAGACAATTTTAAAAACAAAGAATTTAATTAGTCTAAAATTTTGAAAAATATTAATTTTTATTAAAAATTAAGAGAAAAATCATATTTAATCATTTTATAAAATTTATACTTATAATTGATAAAATAAGGTAGAATAATTGAAAAAAAAGTTGGTAATCGATGGTCATATGAAATTGATTGTGGTGTGTGGACTACGGAGTCAACGAGGAGAGTGTCTTGATATTGGTGTTGGTGGCACGTCAGCATCATCACGTCCTGTTACAAAAAATTGCTGATGTACTCAAACAACAAAAAAATTATTTTATTAATCACAATCGTATTTACATTTTATAAGGATATTATAGATAATTTGTAAGAGAATATTAATTTAATTTTATTATATTTCGTTTATCAATTAAAAATTATGAAAAATACGAAATGAGTAAAAAAAATATTAAATAAATTTCGAGTCTCATTAAATTTTATGATCTCCAGTAAATTTTAATTTACAAGAGAGAATACATTTATAATATTTTTGAATGATAAGTTCTGGCCATAAGTCTTTTAATCGTGATATTATAAAACTTTCAAGAGTATACTTTTTTCAACAATTATATATTAATAACGTTTTTCTTTATTAATATAGTTGATACTATGTTGTATAAATATAATGCTATATTTTGTATAAAAATTTTCAACATGTTTCTTTATACATTTTCTCAAAACAATCTTTCAGCACATTCTTCATTATGTATTGAAGCTAGAACTTATTAAATTACGAGCAAAACTAGTTAAATTTAAATTTTTACTCTTTATTAAAACTTAGGCACTAATAAAAGTTCTATTAAAATATAATTTTAATGGTTATATTTGATTAATATATTACCAACACATAAAAATAGTCATTAACAAGAAATATTTTAAGATTATTATTACAAAATTTAATATATTCATTATATACAATGATTCATAATTAAGTAATGGCCTAATGTTTTTTGCAATGTAAATATAAATATACTATTTATGAGAAATACTAAGAAGAATATAATATTCTTAGCACTTTTTTTAACACCTTGGTTATTCATTGAAATTTACAGAAAATGTCAAATTATGAATGACTCATTTAATGAAAGAAATATAAAAACTGTGATTTTTTATTCTCAATATTTTTTAGCTAAAAATTAAAAGTACATTAGAAAAATGTGATGCTATTTTCTATGAAAAACATTTTCTTACTCTGAAAAATGTAATTTCATATTTATCATTGGGTTGGATCTTAGTCCTTCTCCTTTAATTGTTTACTCTGATTTGTGAAAAAAGAAATGCAACAATCTGTTGTCTTTTCTGAATGAAAGCTGACAATTCTCCTTACCATAACAAATGCAAAAAAATAGTCCTTGTGTTAGAAAAGCTTGGTTTGGAAGCCATTGCTCCTTCTTCTTCTTCGCTTTGTTCTTGTTGTAGTGCACCAACTCCTCTCATTTTCAAAACCCACCTTCCTTTTCATCTTCCCATCAAATCCTTTTCATTTCTCACCGTGATTCATCACAATGCCGTTTCCCTGAACCCGCCACAAAAAAAGAGAGAGAAAAAAAATAGTTTTTATATTAAACAAATCAATGGGGGCGGCACCGTCGACGCCGTACACGGTTGAGTATCTCGTCGGAACCTTCGTCGGTGACGACTCCTTACCTCTCTCCTCCGACTTCTGGCAAAAGCTTCTCGAGCTTCCTTTCGATGCCCAATTGCCCTCACAACAAGTTCATGAAGCTTGCAAGTTATTAGGTCTGTCATAAGTCTTGCTTTCTCTCATCATTCTTTTGTTTTTAGTTAAGTTATTCACTTGGTACTATATTTGACCCCATTTTAACTTTCAAGTTTTAGTCTCTTTATGGAAGAAACATAGAAGTTTTAGTCCCTGCACACTTTTTTTAATCCACTCTCTTTCAGTTTTGTTGAAATTGATCAGAAATCGTAAAATTTGTTGGTTCTCATGTTATAGTTAATGGTTTTCTATTCTGATTACATGGTTTTCAATAAAATTTAACTAATAAAATGGAAAGAATGTGTTTAGAAGAGTCTATTCTTAACACTTTTCAAGTTAAGTTTTGGTTTATGTGGCTAACACCAGGGAAGAATATTTTTGTGGTGAAACATTGCTACAAACACAAAAACAAAACTAAATAGGGACATAAACTTGCTGTTTTCTCAAATAGGGATTAAAACTTGCAATAAAAACAACTATACGACCAAGTGAATAGTTTAAACCTTTGTTTTTGTTTAAGAGAAAACTTCAATGAGGAACTATTTAATTGTTGATAATGGAATTTTTTTTCTCTACACGATTGTGTTATAAATGAATTAGTAGTGATTTGAGTTCTCCTTCTGTTCCTCTGAAGCAATTGTTTCTAATTACCTTTTCTTTTTAAAGGAAATTGGTATGTGACTGCAGGAAAGCCTTGAATGTTTAGTTTGCATGCTAGTTATGGTATTGAGGAGGCTAAAGTTGGTTCCCTCATTCAAAGTCTTGCTATTTTAATGTGTTTTTTTTATTGATTAGGTGTTGTTTTGCTTGCTAATGTTTGGTTTTCATTTTGCAGCAAAAAACAACTGTAAGACGAGACATCTTGCTAAGATTTTGTTTCATTTAGCATGCTACTTGCAGGAATTCATGTCTACTTCTGGTGTGCCACCGTTGGATCATGAAAAGGCTGTTAATGCAGTTTGCTTCACTTCAGTGTTCCTAAAACACTTGATTGAAAGTGCCCAAGATGGTGTTGTTGAGTTGTACCTGTCTCTCCATGATAACGACTCAATACCAAAAAGTATTTTGGGAGGTAAGTACTATGTACTATAACGTTCATAGAACATTAGAAATTCATCTTTGCTATGTACCCTTACCTAGGAAGCTCTTTTATCTTTCTTTATTATTTATTTATAAATTTAATTTCTATGCACTATTAGTATATTTTTTGTATTGTCAACCATTAAGAAAGCATGACTTTCAAATTAGTTATTATAAAAGTCAACAAGCATATTATTCATAGCAACCTGTGATTTGTGCTAGTGCAAAAGTATTTTACACTGTTAATGTATTAAATTAGCTTTTTCATTTATTTAGTTTTATGGCAAGTTAGTAAATTTTCAGATATCTGGCCCTGAAATTTCCTCTTCTAATTATTGAAATTCATCCAGATGCTCTATTCTAATGCAGATCAGACCATTGAAATTCTTGTTATGAGGAATGTGCTTAACTTTATTGCATCTGTAGATTTGAGGTATATCATGGATAATAAATTGGTAAATTTTTGTTGAGTTACTGTGTGAAACTGCCAATGTTTTTCACCCTGATTATATATATTGTTTTCTTGTAGTCCCAATACATATTTCCTACATCTGGAGCTGCTTAATTTTACGATTATTGCAATGTCAACTCAGCTTCTGTGTGGGCCATCTCCTAGATTGAATGATGTGAACCCATTTCTTGATGCAGCAATGGCTCTGGTAAGAAGCTGAAAATTAAATATCTAATTTGGCTATTTAGTTTATCTCTATCTCCCGCCAGCAATTGAAGTTAGTGCACTCTTATCTTTTGCAGGATGGTCATCTGGTTAGTTCAGTTGTGTGCAAACTGCTTTTAAATTACATTAGCCGACCTCGTGTTCCTTTTAATAGAGCTTCTTATCCCATATTTTATGATGGAAGTGAGAGTAGCATGCTAAAGAGAGTTGGTTCTGCAGCTGGTATGGGGAATGAATAGAGTTTTATATATACAGACTTTTGAGGTGGAACATACACTGTTATTTATGGAAGGAAAATGCTAATCAGTGTCCTAAAGACACTTATTAAGGAATTAAAAGTAGAAAGATTTTTATTGTGATGTGTAAAGTCGCTTCCCTAAGAATGTGCTTGACTATAATTTTTATTTAATAAAAACTTTCTCTTTTTAATTCCTTAACCAGTGTCCTTCAGGAAGACCCTTTACAAATGTTGTGATAATTTTCTTATTGTTCAAAGTTGGAGACTTACTGACTGTCACTTCTTTTGGCATTTCCTTTTCTCCATTCAGCAAATATTGTTTTATTGCCATTCAGTTATTTGATCAGTTCAAGCAGTGAAGGTTCAAGAGATCCAATAGCAGATAGCAGTCTTCATGTGCTTCTTGTTCTAATTCATCATCATAAATGTCTTGTGAGTGAGGGATATTCTGTTATAGAGAATCAAGTATCTGCTTCTTCAGATTCTTTACCTAAAGAGGACACATATTTTTCAGACAACCCTTACTGCAAGGCCTTAGAGCATGCAACTAATGGTGAATGTAATATATCTTTTATATCTTTGTGTTCTTTTAGTTGACTGGAGAGACCAATAATTTTATTTTCCAATGATTTAAATGCAGTGGATCGTGTAGAATTTGAGGATAATGCACATAATGACCAGCATGTAAAGTTACCTTTTTCACCATTGTTTGATACCCTTGGCATGTGAGTATCAGGCTACCTGAGTGTGCTGTTGATAACTGATTTCCTAGATCTGTAGCAAACTTACATTTGTTTATAGTTGAGTTATGCTATTCAAAATAGAATATACATGTTCAGCATACTATCATTAAAAGATGGTAACTTCCGTTTCTCAAAAATGAGATTATCAGAAAAATGTATCAATAATCACTTGTAGGTGAATCTTATGATGACAGAGTACTTGTTTCTTATGTTTTTCTTTTCACCCACTGGATGAATGTCCTTCCTCTTTCTCTCTATTCCCACCGCATGTAGATCAAGCGAGAATTCTTGGACTTCTTTCCTTGTTGAACTTATATATATCTACACACACACACACACAAATGACGTTATGGGTATGCATGTGGTATCTTTGGATTTTGTTTTACTTTTCTAAAAGCAAGCGTGTCTGTAATATATGCATAACGTACTTTTAGTGTATTCTTCATTATATTTAATTTTAAATGACACTATTGTAAACATTTCAACATTTTTCCCTCTCTAGGTGCTTAGCTGATGAAACGGCTGTCTTACTTCTGTACTCATTGTTGCAAGGGAATTCCACCTTTCTGGAGTATGTCTTGGTCCGGACTGATTTGGATACATTGGTGCGAAGAAATAAACTTAAATCCTCTTGAGAAAAAGTGGAATGAATTGATTATTATATTGTATAGATAAATATTAGTGGAATTCCTTGACTATGATTTGATATATGTAACTGGTTGATTTGAAAATCTTGCAACTGATTCCTATATCTTAATCATACCAGTCTTACCAGTGCTTCTAGAATGAATGAGGATTGAGTCATGGTCTGATAATCCGATCGTTGTGTTTATCTTATGAAATTAACAGTTAATGCCCATTCTAGAAGCATTATATGATGCTCGAAGGAGAACAGCCAATCAAATTTACATGTTGTTGATTATACTTCTCATACTTAGTCAAGATTCTTCTTTCAATGCGGGAGTTCATAAGCTGGTAAGACTTGCTTTTTGGCATTAGACAAAGTCTTATTCTGTAATGAATGTGCCACTACTAATCTAGTACGTTTATGGACAGATACTACCGACGGTTCCATGGTACAAAGAACGACTCCTCCTCCAGTCTTCTCTTGGTTCCCTCATGGTCATCATTCTTATCAGAACTGTACAGTATAATTTGTCTAAACTCCGGGTACGGGTCTTAATGGAAGTGGAACTTTTAATTTAATTACCCCATGTATTTAAGCTTCCATTTTCTTCTGATTGATTATTTAAGTTTCATATTATTAGTACACTGGCTAATTGAGATGGCTATTACGAGAGACTTGTTGACTGTTCTTATGCGTTTATTAATGGAATATATAAATTGATTGATGCTGTGGGTTGAATTTTCTTGCTTAAATATCTTGTCTCATTTTTCAATTTCAAGGTACTTCAACTCAAGAAGATAAACATTGGGCTGGCTGCTGATCCTAAACTGCACAGTTTAATTTTTTACTCCTTACTCCAATCCTCAGCAAAAAAATAAAATAAAATTGCTTGTCTTAATTTTTTCCATATTTCAGAATGTTATGGATTGATGTGTTCCTGAGGAGCACATGCACATGTTTTTATTCCAGTAAATTATAAGTTTTGATTGTTGACCTTGATAGCACAATTTAGACTATTGTGTCTAAGCCTTTAAGTTTACATGAATCTACTTAATTATTTCTTTTATATGTTTAGATGTGCTGAAAGGATATTGTTTGAATTGTGATAGGATGTATATCTTCATACAACGTGTCTGGCAACATTGGCAAACATGGCACCTCATGTCCACCATTTGAGTCCGTATGCATCTCAGAGGCTAGTCAGCCTCTTTCACATGCTATCAAGGAAGTATGTTGCTACTCTTTCTGGGCTTTCATAATAGACTATATCCATTTCGTATTTATATCTTGAATGACTGATTTATTGTATAAAGGTTTGATTCTAATGTTGATTATCGTTAGGTATAACAAATTATCTGATCCCAGAGATAAGAAGCTCAATGATGCAGAAAACAACTCAATTGAAATAAGTAGCTTTGTAGATATGGTATGTGATAAAAGTTTTTCACTTTTATCATTCGTTGACTACAAACTTTTGACCGTTCCTTTTTCTAAATGTATCTTTTTGATACAGTCAGCGGAGTTGCACATATATACTGATTTCTTGAGGCTTGTACTAGAAATTATAAATGCAATTCTGACTTATGCATTGCCTAGAAATCCTGAGGTACAATGTAATGTTGCACTTGATTAATTTCAGGGTTGACATGTGCAAAACAAATTGTACATGTTTCCCAATAATAAGAAACTATATTCGCTTTGTGACCTTTAACATCAAATGTGTTGCTTTTGTGACTGGGACAGGTGGTGTATGCGATAATGCACAAGCAGGATGTCTTTCAGCCGTTCAAGAACCATCCCCGCTTCAGTGAGCTCATTGAAAACATCTATACTGTACGTTTCGTGCATTTCCTTCTTAGTCTATAACATTATGCATTTTCCCTTTAAAATCTTGCAACTTTAAAGGAGCACATTTCATACTCTTTAGTTACATTTGTGAATATTGTCTTTGTATAATACGTCATGTCTCAAGAGTGTTCAAGTAATGTGGTCTATTTTATATTTGCAGGTGTTAGAATTTTTTAACAGTCGCATGGATGCCCAAAGAATGGATGGTGGATGGTCAGTCAATGAAGTACTCCAAGTGGTAATTGTAAACTGTCGATCTTGGCGTGTTGATGGGATGAAGGTAAAATGAAAATATCTATCATTTGTGGTTTCTCATGATCACTTGCTTTGCTTCTGTAAGACTGTATCTTGTTTGGCAGATGTTTACTCAACTGCACTTCACGTATGAACAAGAGAGTCACCCAGAGGAGTTCTTCATCCCATATGTCTGGAAGCTAGTACTCTCCAAATGGTATGGAGATTCTTATCCACACACCTTATGATGACTATTTGCAACTTTTTTCCTCTTTTATTGTTCGAACTTTGTTGATTATGGGGGTATATTAAATTCATCATCTTGTTTTTTACTGTAACTTTTGTTGATTACCTTTAAATATGGTTTTCTTGCTCTGTGCATGTTTCTGATGTGAAATTTCTGTCATCTGCAGTGAATTTGAATTCAATGCAACAGCTATAAATTTGTTTCCAGCTGATATACCTACCAAAGTACGTATATGAATCTCCAGTATATATTTATATATATTTTTTGGATAAGCTCTATTATATATCTCTATAGCACTCCTTGTAATCAAATAACACAGCTGTCTTTTTCCTCCAGTATTTTTGTTCCTCAATCCTTCCATATTATCTAAACATGCTTGTTGCTGCCGCTGCTTATATTACTGTTTCTATGATGGAATGAATACTACATTAGAATTTTTTTTTCCTGATAAAAGAACAAGCTAAGGAGTTAATATAAGTTCAGCTCATCATCTCTTTCTTTTCACGTTTGAAAGGAAATTGAGCTGTTGTTGTCCTGTGATCAAATTTATTTTCTGTGGTCAAAATGGAAAAATAAAGGATAATGTTTTCCTCTCTGTTTGGTTCACTTTTTTTTCAAAATACTAGAGTTCTAAAAACAAAGTAAAAGTCGTTTTGCAGCTTTGTTTCTCCATACAACATTGCTTCAATTATTTTTAAATGAGAGAAAAAAGGAGGCTAGAATGTGCAACTTATTTCTAAAAACTACTTCAGTCAGTTTTTCTTTTCTTGTCTAAAACCCACTTTATCCCCGCCTTTCTTTTATCATCAGCTCCCTAATTCGGAAGAGTTTTTCACCATTTTTTTTAAGTAGAAGAAAAACTAGGAAAAAAGCTGAGTCAAGCAATACTAGTAAGGTCTTGTCTGCTCTGTCATTATTTCAAGTGATAGAACTTATTCCCGTCACATTTATGTAATGCATAATTCAAGCTACGTTTCCTTTAATTCCTAAGCAACTTAATTGTTACTTGTCAGTAAAGCTAATTTGCACCAGCCATTCTCTTTGACTCATGAAAAAAATAATGGAAGAATTGGTTTTTTATGGTATATGATTTGTTGCTTTGGTTTCTTTTGCATAGGTTTGACATACTTATACATTAACTTGGATTATTGTCTTCAATGACAAAATTCACTGTGTTACAGAAACTTGACAATGGGGTGGAAGGAAATACATTCCAAAGCAGTGACTTTGACCAAGTCTGAGTATCAGCTTGATCCGTTGCCAAGTACTCCAATTCTGTTTGTGAATATTTGTATAGATAAATTAGTTACAAAAATGTAATGTTCTCATTCTTTTCTGTTCATAAATTTTGAGTGTAATTGTTCACTCCTGAAGATGAAAATGGTTTGAGATATCCATGTAATGAATAAATGATGATGCTAACATGTCATCCATGTTATGTCAGTTTATACAAGTTTGCCATCACTTGCACTTTATTTTATGATTTTGTGGTAGCTTTATGATAAAGGCAAATCATCTTGGTACATCTTGATTTAGTTATTTAATATGTAAAAAAATAATAATTATGTTGTAATGTCAAAGAAGATCAATTTGTCCTTAAATTATACAAAATATGATTGAGATATTTTTTACATATCTAACAACTAAATTATAATTTTTACGACTTTTTAATCACTATATTATCACCCATTTATATTTTAAGAGGTAAAAAATGCCATTCACCTCTACCCCTAATTAACTTGTCCTGAGGCAAAATTATATTTAAGCAAGTATAAGTATGAAACTTTGGAACACAAGTGCATGGTATTGAATCAAATGATTTGATTAAAGAAGTATCATCTTTATACACCTAAGAAGGAAACATTGGCATGCCAAGAGTTCGGAGTTTTGTAGAAATTAACTTGTGAAAAGGCTGATTTCATTTTTTTTTATCTTTTCTAGAAATATTTATAGAAAATTTTCCCATTGATACTCATTATGTGAAATAATGACTCACTAAAATGAGTAATACATTATCACATGGATTTTTAGGAAGATGTTCACTCTTAAGAACTATTGATCTTACCATCTATCTTTACATAAGAATTTCATAAGAACTAATTTGTACTTTTATAAGGTAACTTGTTGATGTTGGTATAAAAGCTTCAAATTTAAAGATTTAATAATAATAATAATAATAATAATAATAGATGAATTAAAAATCTTGTACGAATATGGGTTTATGTCATAATTTGTGGTTTAAATTTATTGTAAGTGATTTCTTTATTTTTTATGTTGTTTTGTTTAAATGACTACTTCATGGGAAAGTATTTTAATTTGTTTAAAATTTTAACTTTTACTATTAAAATGTTCTTGTTTAATTTGTAAGAAAAATATAATTTAATTAATTAAATTTTTTTATTTTAATATGTTAATTTTGCTTAAGCACTTCAAAGTCTAAAAATCGAATAAAATAGTTTAAAATGTATACTTTAGTGATTCCAATCCTTTAAAAATATGTTTTACCATATTAAAATTCTGCAACAAAACATTAGTTTCATATAAATTCAATAACATTAATCTATTAAAACTTGACAATTTTATATAAAAGATATCTCAATCTATTTGGGTTATCCATTTGGAACAGGTTATAAATCATTTTTGAACAATGAAATTAGCTTTACAAACTAAAAACACACTTCTTAGATCGTTATCTTTTCTTCTCATCTAGTGCTACACTTAATCCATGCGATCATTTTCCTCTTTCGAATTTCCTTGGGGTATGGGCTATAAATGCCAAGTCCTTTCTTCACTCTATTCCTTTTTTTTTCTTTTTATTAGAATTCACTTCAATGAAGACCCTGAATAAGGAGGAAAGAGGAATGGAAGAGATTATGGTGGAAGCTATAATCAAGATGTACTTTGGGATGTTAATCAAGATGTTATAGCTGCCCAAGAATTCTCTTCATCTGCAAAATAGATGCATAAATATCAAATTTCATCGAATAAATGACTTCAAACAATGTATCATTTAACCGTTTAGCAGGAATTGCTCACCATGCATTACAACAATGGCCCCATACCATTAAGTATGGTCAGCTACATAGATTAGATGAAGCCACCAGACTCGGGAAAAAACCAAATTCATATGAATATTATTTGCAGATCCCTTTTAATATTTTTTTCTCTCGTGTCTGTTATGGTCTCCCTTTACCCGTTTTTCACAGCAAATAAAAAAATTCTTGTAGATTTTCTTCGATGGCACGTTGAAAAGCTTGAAGGAGCAGTGAATATAAAGCAGCCGGAGCAACTTCTCTAGCTGTTGCCCCGAAATATCACATCAGATAAGAACGTAAAACATGTACAACAAAAAGATTCTTAAAACTATTATAATATAGGTCTATTTGAAACAAACTTCTTTCTATATATTTTCGGAATAAAAACAATACATAAAGTAAAAATAGTGATGTATAAACTAATTTTTTGAAACTACATCTTATTAACTTCTCTAAATTTAATGTTTACCTCACCTATAAACTAGTTTTAAGTTAAATAGAGATCTTTGTTTCATTTTTTTCCTTCTTATTTCTCTCTTTTAAAATTATTTATGCAGAAATCTCTCCAAACATATACTACGTAACAAACAAAGGACTTTTCCTTCCAATTCTGAAAGGGTAAATGAAGAATTTAATCTTCAAGCCTTAAACTAAACAATCTTCTGTCAAGAAAAATCTGTACACCTAACCACAACATCCAGGTCTGCCCCATAACTAAAGCTAATTAATTAATTAATAATAATAATAATAATAACAATAATAATAACAATAATAATAATAATAATAAAGGCAAAATATGATGTCAGTCACTTCAGATTTGCCTTAGAAACCATGTGAAATTTAAAATAACATTCAAATACACTTAAGCTCCAATCAACAATAAATATTACCTGGAGTCGAAATTGAAGGTAGTCGGAAAAAAGGGGGAGCAGTTCCCTGGAACAGGATGCCCTAGTGACTACAAGCAGCATTCCACTCAGTAAACTTTCATAAATCACAACCAGTGAACGCAACGATGTATATTGCAATCGGGGAAGGCCTAGAAAATGTCAAAGAAATATACATCAAACAACCTTTTTCCTTTGCCATGTTTCCCAAAAGATGTCCTGTTAAAGAATTTAGGAAAAGTGAACAGATATTATATACTTGAAAAGGATAAAAACAATTGGGATTTGAGATAAAAGAATACAGCACATTATCTAGTCCAACATATGAAACCCAAAAGTAACTAGCATTTAATGACCATAAAAGTTAATTAAATTGAAACTAAAACTTCTAACCTTGTTTTCCACACATGTAGTGATCATTTGTCAAAAAAGCTTCCTCAGCTTCATCATTCCCACATTTTTCTCCAAAGCAGATGAATAACTGACTCCGATATCCGAAGGGAGCCGATTGCCTTCCTTTTATTGTAAAAGTGAGGCAAATCTTTATTCTAAAAATCCACCTTTACAAAGCTCATTTATTATATAGGTTTGGACATCTGGATGATAGCCTCTAATGAAAAGATACTGGGAAATCTTCCGTGCAGTCTTTGGCCTCCCACTTTTGTGCAACCCATTTATAAGTATATTGTATGTGCGCAAATTTGGACTAATACCTTGATCAACAATTCCATATTTTAATAGTGCAATTGCCTTGTCAAGTTGCTGCCTGTTGCAAAAAGCATCTAACAAGATATTGTAGGTTACAATATCTGGAACCAAATTCTTGAAACACATTTGATTAAAAAGATTCACGGCTTCCACCAATCTTCTATTCTTGCAACAGCCACTAATCAAGATGTTGTAACTCCAAACATTAGGGGCAAAACTTCTTTCAAAGATGAGATGTTTAAAAAATGCAATTGCCTTGCCAACATGCTCACTACTACATAAAGATTCTAACAAGATATTGTAAGTGGTTACATCGGGAGGTGGACCCCAATAACGCATTTCATCAACATGCTTCCGTGCACGAGAGATTTTCCCAGATTTGCATAAACCATCAACCAGAGAATTGTGAGTTATAATATTTGGAACTAAATTCGTAAGACGCATATGTTTAAACACACTGAAAGCTTCATCCACTCTTTCAATCTTGCAATAACCTTTAATCAAGATGTTATAGCTCCAAACATCAGGCACCAAACCCCTTTCAATCATCCCATGAAATAATTTTATTGCCTCTTCCACTCTATCAATCAAACAATACCCATGCATCAAAATAGTATAAGTAGTAATGTCAGGTTGTTCACCTCTTTCAATCATCAAATTAAATAACTCTCTTGCCTCATCCACTTTTTTGTTTAAACAATACCCATGCATCAAAATAGTATAAGTAGTAATGTCAGGTTGTTCACCTCTTTCAATCATCAAATTAAATAACTCTCTTGCCTCATCCACTTTTTTGTTTAAACAATTCCCATTCAGCAAAGATCTAACTTCTTTCCGTTGGCCCGCACGACACAAACCATAAATTAATGAACTAAAAGTGAAAATATCTGGGAAAATTCCCTGAACAATCATTTTGGAACACAAAACACGTGCCTCATTTATATGTCCATCTTTGCACAAACCATGGATAACTGTATTGTATATTACAATATTGGGCTTAACCTCCTCTCTCCCCATCTTCTGAAGCAGTTGAATGGCAGCTCTTGTGTTTCCCATCTTACTCTTACACAGCCCATTGATTAAGGTTCCATAGAGAACATCATCAAGCGAAATCCTTCGAGCAACCATTTCATTGTAAATGTGTAGTGCATCCAGCATCTTATCATTAATACAAAACCCCTTCATCAGCGTAGTAAAAGTCACAACATTTGGTTGACAACCCCACTTAAGAATCTTACCCATTACAGAGAATGCAAAATTCATCCGACCCATGTGGCAGAAAGAGTTGATCAAAATGTTAAAAGTGACAGTAAACGGCACAACACCCTTATATTCCATTAGGTTATATAGATTGATAGCTGTCGCATAGTATTTCATCTTCACAATCATTCCTAAGATTTTGGTGAATTCCACAATCGATGGCAGGGGATGCATATCAACCATGCGATGAAACAAAGCCACAGCATCATCAATGCCACAAAATCTGTAAGTGCTTTCCGATGGCAATGGCTGCGAATGTAGATGTATCCTCCTCATATGTGGCATAAGAAGGCGAGGAAGTTTCAGGAATTGCATACCTTGCCGTATACCACATGTGCTCTACTCCAAACACAACACAATATGCTCACTAAATTTCTCAGTCCTTCCCCATGTCCTTCCACGAGGTTTAACAACGAAACAGTAGAACTACATGGAAGAATGAAAACAGCTCCATTATCCATAAACTCTTTACTTTCTGCACTAACTAAAACAGAGAAAATATAAATTAACAGACAATGAGTATTGTTCAACAAAATAACCACAAACAAAATAAAAAATATAAGTTAAAAACCAAATGGGTATGTACCAATTTTTTTTTTCTCAAAAAAGTAATCCTATAAGAAAAGGAACTGACAAACAGGTAGCAAAGAGAGACATTTTGACAAACAGAAAGAGTGCATAGAGACACATACGTATTGAAAAACCATCGTTTTTTTAATAAAGAGAGATTGGTTTTCAGTATATAGATGTAATGCAAAATGACTGAGTCATAGCTACAAATTGAACAAAGTTGGGGGAACATAATATAACATGATAGGAGTGCAGAGAGTGAAAAGCGAGATGGTGAAAAATGGTTTAAGAGGTTACTGGAGAGGCAAAGACGTGAACTTGAGTATGGTAGAATGAGCGGCAAGAGTTGTTTGTGTTTCTTCCGTTTGCTGAGGCAGTGGGGTGGTGGCGGTGGTGCCCTCAACGTGAAGAAAACACAGCATGAGTCCACCTTAGGTATTCTTCAGTTTAAACTTTCTTCACACCATGTTTTCCAAACGAAAAATTAATAAAAAAAATAAAGTGAAAATGGAATGTTATAAATATAATAAACACAATTAAAAAAAGACCGCCAATTTATGAAAACGTAATTTTAACAACAATTTTTTTAAGGGGTGTTGCTCCCTCCACCTCCACAGCCTTCTCCCTCCACCTTCCCAATTATCTTTAATTCCAATTATATCCTTAAAGTTAAAATTTTTTATTTTTATTATTTTAATATTTTAATATTTAAATATAAACTAATATAAATATACATTATTAAAATACATTAAAAAGATATTCAAAAATAATAAATCAAAATATTAAAATATCTAATAAAATAATAACAAAAACATAAAATTAAAACAAAGCTTAAACGGATGACATCCTTCAACGGATGTCAACATCCGTTTAAGGCGAAACGGATGTCGACATCCGTTTTGCCTTAAACGGATGTTGACATCCGTTGAAGGATGTCATCCGTTTAGGCTTCGTTTTCATTTTACGTTTTAGGGTTAAAGGATTATTGGAAAGATTATTGGAAAGATTATTGGAAGGGTTTAGGGTTTAGGGTTTAGGATTATTAGAAGGATTATGACTACGTACCTGGAGAGGAACCACGACAAGCACATTACACCACAAACGCACTGCACCACGTACTGCACCGAAAGCAAGAGGAAGATTGCTTGATAATTCTTTTCACGATCACTGAGCTTTGCAGAAAAATATTTTACTCATACAAGGAACTACGTAGGTTATCAGTGAAATATGTTATAAATGAGTAAAATTAAAAAACAATAATTCTAAAAATAAAATTTTACTGAGGGGCAAAATAGTAAAGGGGAGGTGGAGGGAGAAGGCTGTGGTGGAGGGAGCAACACCCTCCATTGGATCACTAGCCCAATAATAATTTAAGCACTGGTACAATTACAATCCAATCTTTGACCTGGGTGAATGGACGACCGAACGGTGCTGAATGTTAACCGTTCGGTCTCCACTAGGTACTATACAATCTTAATTCTTACGATTTGATGGTTAAGGATTTTGTCGCTGTAAATCCACGTAAGATTAAAGTAAAACTACTATATTTTTCCTAATTTTTAAAATAAGAACATATTTTTTTCATACTTTCAATATAATAATACATATATTCTCATTAGGTTTCTAAACACATTTCTTAATAAATAATACTTATCTTATGAAAAATAAAAATTAAAGAAATTCTTATAAAGGAAAACTTGAATAATTTAATTATAGAAAAATTGTTGTTACTCTTTCTAAGATGTCTTTAAATGAAGTTAATATATCAATCTATGTAGCCAAAAACCCCTGTTTAATCTGTCCCATGTACAAAATCTACTTGGACAATTAGCTTTTAACACATTTGAGAGAAAAATGTTGGTAAAAGAAAATACATTATATTTTAATTTTAATTTAAAGATTAACCTTTATTGTACAATAAAGTAAACTATTAATCATAATCCTTATTTTATTTATATTTATATATTGATTAAATTTATTAAATTTTCTTAATTTTAATAAAAACAATTGAATTTTTTTTATTATATTCATTTTATTCTACCTTAACAAAATAAATGTATTTTTGTATAAAAGAATTACAAGAGTTACACTCTAATTATAAACAAATTATCGGTTATAAAGTAAATTTACTTTTTTTAGTACAATTAATAATTATTAGTTGTTAGTTATAACATTTCGGGATCATGAACCCAACATTTATATATTTAAATCTTAGAGAAAATTATGAATATATTCTTGAAATTCTAAAAAGACATAATTTTTCCAAACCTTAAACAGAAAAAAAGGATCGAAGAGAGTAACGTGTAATTTATTCTAATACATTTGCGACATAAATATATATTTCATATCATAAAATAATTAGTTTTTATCTTTTAATTTATTTCATATCATAAAATATAATTGACAATTTTTTAAAATAAAGAAAAACATTTAATGTTTTTGTAGCATTTATGGATAAATATCAACTTAAGATCAGTGATTTTTTCTAAAAAAAAAAGACTTAATTTAAACTAACCTTTTAATTGTCTTACTTTTCTTTTTCTGATATATTATGCAAAGATTTTATAAGAAAAAACACAATATATAAAAAAATTATATGCTTTTACCGTTTCCTATATAAATCCTTAAAAGGGACAAATTAAAACCTATGACTGAACTTTAAGAATTGCAGTTATTAAATTACTCTACTTTGCCTAGAACCTGAAATCATTGATAAATATTTAGCATGACGAACTGAAAATTTTCTACTATTGCAACATCTACAATGCCCCTTTAGGCAAGAATTTCTACAATAAAGATAGATTCATGAACTTCGTTTCCGATGCCTAATTCTTTGAACTATGGAAAACATTGTCGCATGAAACATTTTATGCATCTGCTAACAACTGCACAATCTAACAGTAAAACATTACTCTCTTCACATTTTCTTTCAAGGCTGGCAACGGCTTCACCACGCCGCACTCTCCACCACCTCCTCTTGTAGCCTTCGAACCACCACCACCTCCTGAGGAGCCATTTTCTTGCATGTCTGGTTCCATGTAGAACCGTGCTCGAAATGCAGCTAAGTGTGCGTAATATGCAGGAGGAACTGCACATCAATCAAATCCATTAAGCTTCATACTTTGCAAACAAATTAAATTTCAACTAAATCAATCACTACGGCTTACCAACAGACACTGAGCGTGTACACCTTGCATATGTATAACATAGATTGTTTGTCAAAGATTGGATTCCATCTGCTGTAAAGTTGTTTTCGTCCCAAAGAACATGATAATGAGCAGGACGACTTGTACCCTGCATCATAAGACAAACAACAATCATAATTCGACCAAATTACAGCTTTAGAGCTTCCTCTTGATAAGGAATCATGTTTTTCTCTTCTTAACCCAACAAAGAGATTAATGTTTCAGTACTTCCAACAAATGCAGAACATTATCTCTCACAAACCCTTTTAACTATCTAAGGGGTATCAAAACCTTGCAAAAAAAAAAAAACAGTTTGCTTCATAATCGACATTGTAATCATAAAGCTCAAATCTTCCACCTGGATACCGGCATGACTGCAGAGATAAAAATCAAATTCTGTTGGATGACAGATTTTAGAATCCACAACAGTCCCTGTGAACAAAAATGATCTAATTAGACAATCACTGTAAACAAAAAATAAAATTACTCATTTATTTGTTTACATGGGCAAGTGAATTCAGGTACAGTCATCATACCAGGCAATATATTTCCACTCTTATCTGTACTGTTTCTGTCCCTGTGGTTGTTTGCAAACAACCGAGTATGGTGTCTTTTTTGTACAACTATGAAAGTTACTGGAGGTTGATAGTTTGGTTCTAAAGAAGCACATGCCTGCAAGTATATACATATATATGTATTTTTGTCACAACATGTTTTATAGATTAAACAATTAGAACGTATGTGGGAATGTGTAAAATATCCTGATTCTGACCTTTCGAATTGCATCCAACTCGTAGAGTAGAACTTGGTAAAATTGCCCTTCACTTACACCATCCCTGTTCGAATTTCTTGTTAGCAGAACAGTTTCAACAAACTATAATGTTTAAAAAACTAGCCATTGCCTCATAATTAACATACATTAAAAATACATACCTATAAAATATAATCCTTAGAGGCTTTTGTCCTGTTGCCTTTCTAAAGGAAATCAACAAATCTCTGCAAAAAACGACACAGAACAAAATATTTAGATATAGGGGGAAAGTGAAACTTGCATTGCCAAAATCCCATCATTCCAAAACAAAACATTGAGAATTAGAAATGAGGATGTCAAATCTCTTGTATTACCGGATCATGCCACCACTAACTAAGCCACGAACAGGGTCATGCCACATTTTGTACAAGTCTTGTATAAGTTCCTGCCTATGAGCCTGAGCACACACTAAACCGGCATATTTTGTCACTTCAGGCCAGTCTTGAGATGCTACTACCTATAGATTAGTAATGGTAATAGATATCAGCAACCACAACCCAAAAGATTTTCACTGCAATATTATAAAAACCAAGACAAAAGCATACAGCTGCAATTGAAGGGCTGGAGTCTTCCCCATTTTCAGGGTGAGTAACATCTGCTCCAAATATTATAGTCGGTATGTCACTAACCAACGGTATTCTACAACTTACAGCATCAACCAAAACAGTGTTTCTACCTCCCATCTGCATTAAGTAGATGTCAAATGATCATTAAGGCGTTGGAAGCCTTTCAAAGCAGTTCTGACAATATCCATAAAGCAAGGATTGACTACATTGACCAGCATGACAATGTATTTTAGCGACAAAAGATAAAATAGTATCAATTTTACATCACTTTTGTATGTCAAAACACTCACTGCTGCTATGCTAAAAGCTTAAGCTAATAGTGAAATGCAAACGTTTTTTATTAGTCCTATCTGGATCAACTACTGAGATGTGGAACCCATTACTGGGAGTTTAAACAATGCCATAGGCAGCAAAGCCTTGACTAGCCAACAATTTATAACCATTTACACATGATTTTTATGCACAAAAATGCATCCATACCATAACAATGAAGAAAACCATATTAGACAGAATTGTCAAAAAATTGATAGAAGTTGACAGTAGACTTAAAATTCTTAGTTGGGAAAGTGCAATTTCATGTAACTGGGATCTGAGAGAAAATAAACCTTGACATTGATTTTCAAAGACACATTAGCCAGGTACTGCTTAGTGATCTTGAAGACATGCTTCGTCAGACAACATTGAGAAATTAAACCAAGGTCAGTTTCACAAATACGCTTTAGATCACCTGAAAACAAAATAAAGTTATGAGTTATGAGCATTTAAACTTGGAACAACGCTTATATGTCTGTCAACTGAAGTAAAACAGCAATACATAATCATGCACTTTTATCAACACTGAAGGTGGCTTACCGTAGAGAGAACCGTTGTTGTCAGGTAATATTGCTAATAAAAGCTCCAATTCCTTTCCTTTGGTTTTGTTTGATGACACATGATAAACATGCTTTAAAGCTTTCTCCACATGCTCAGGTTTGGCATTGTAGATGGGGATAACAGGCTCTGGATTAAATTCCTACAACCAAAAATCAATATGAATTTCAAGAAAGCTTGCGCACTCTTCAAAAATAAACAGAATAGAAGAAAAACTACCATGCCAGATACTTGGCACATTTGAGCTAGTTCGGTACAAAAAGAGAGAGCAACAGTGTCTTGTACACTTCGTGAAAAATTTATGCATGCCCACCGGCTGACAGTCATCCCATTTATCATTTTCTGAACCATTCAACAACAAAAAGGTAAAATATTTGCGTTCATAGTTGCTTGAAAACGGACCATTGTAATATCAATGTTCACCATGAAAACATTACCTTGTTCATCATATTCCATTGACCAACTTGGGGCAAACAATTCTTTTCTTTCCCACTTTCATGATATTTAAGCTGGCAAACAAGTACTAGATATCAATGAACAATGGCAAAAGAATTAATAATGTTTTATCTTGCCTCTGTTGGTGGAGAAGCAAATTACCCATGGGGCAGGAAGAATTCTCGCTTCTACCGAAGCTAGCTTCTCACTTATTTTAATCCCAAATTCCTTTGCATAAGGATCTTGATCATAAGCATTGTGCTGAATGGTCTGCATAAAGAAAAACTGAATCTTAAGTTTGATGGCCCAAATTTATATTTTAGCTTCTCGAAGTGTAGAGATATAAATGTCATGGTTGCATGCATTCTTCCTTATTCAACTTTACTTATTTAGTAGGATTTATTTTTCTGCAAGATCTCCCTCACGTGCTTCGAAGTTTGAAATATCATTTGCATCTTCCAATTTCAGCATTGTTTGAATCATATTATAGGCTGCAAGTTTTATACTATTCTGACTTTTAAGGTGTAAGTGACACACAGACAAGGGCTAGAACATATTTTTGCTAAGTACAGTTTAGGAAGGAATAATGAAAAGTGAACAACATAAATAGTGGCCCTGCAACCAAATATAAACATAGGTACAGTTATTCCTCTTTTCTTAAATTATGATGACAATAATGAATGTTAGCTTATTTGTAGTCATACATTCAGAGTGCCGCAGAGAGAAATTTTAACTGAAACTGCTTACAGCAAATGTTCATCAACTCAAAATCAACAAAATACCCGCAAAATGTCACTTTCACGATCACGGGGTCTTTGACAAGTAACTTTCAGGAGAGCGGTGATTTGCTTCTCATTCAACCTTTTTGTATAGCGTTGTCCCTCAACAATTTTGCAGGCCTGAGGAACCAGAAGTAAGAATGAAAAATAATTACTAGAAAGAAGAGAAGCTATGTCAATTACCAGGAATTCCCCTTACCTCCATTGGCAAATAATTTGCTTTCTTTTGATTTCCTACTTGAAGGCAAGGAAGGTGAGTATATTTAATTGTGAAACCATACATCTCTTGAAAATATTCAACTACCGACTTCATAGTTGAGTTCTCATCAACAGGAAACCTAAAAAGATACAACCTTGCCATCAAGACAACTTGTGGAAAATAAATGGAACTTCTTTGAACTTGGTGACAACAAGAGTTACTGCATATCATAAAATCAGAATTTTTACTCACACAAGTTCTCTGGTCGGTTGCGAAGTCAAACCAGAAACTCGGTACTTTCTTCTAACACTCCCTCTGTGGGTTACTTCAACTTTAACTCCTCTGAGAGCTTTCTTAATCTGTTAGACATCTTAAAGTAGTTCTGTAAGTTTTAGTACTAATACTATAACAAAAAAATCATCTATGCAAGCTTTGTTCATGTAAGTACTTTGATGCGATCAGCGTCAGACAATTGCCTTGACAGGATATCTTTTCCTAATAGCTGGCCAACATATTCCACAACTGGAAGAGGTTCAATGAACGCAGCAGAAGCCATATCTATGAAATGCAAGAAGAGTACAAACAGAAATTGAAGTTATAAAACAGTACTTCCCTCAGCAAATGATATCCATGGTGAGTAATATACCAATATTGAGGGAAAGACCCATCTGAGTGGGCCTTATGCTTTGGTAAAATCCACACCAAGACTCCAAACCTTCCCCAAGCCGTTGGGGTGTTCTAATATCCGGTGAAAAGAATGATCTCCCAATTGGACAGAACCTACAGAAAAAGCAGATTCTGTGAGAGACAAACAAGAACATAAAAATTCACATATTCTGTCAATTCCTTGGCAAAACTACCTCTTAGATGATAGCTCTCTTAATACAATGTCAAGAATTTGGAGTGCCTCTTGTGGAGCATCAGCACGTTTACCAGCCAGAAACTGGCCCAAGTGATGCAAATTCGCCCTAGCAACAAACTTGATCACCACTCTATATTCTCTTTCCCTTCTGAAAATGGGGCAAGTGTCAGTTGGTTTGGAAATTGAACTTAACTCAAATGCATACAGTAGATACACACAAATGTTTTTGCTTTAAAGCCAAATAAACGTATGAGATTATTATATAGATTTATATATTCAGTATGTTTAAACTGTATATATGCAATAAATCTTACTTGGGGCCATTAACTCCATCCTCATCATCCACAACCTTTATCTTAAACTCTCTCCAGGAAAAGGGAAGTGGCCCTGCTGTGTACAGACTTTTTCTGCCATCATATGCTGGAAGCCTCATCCCAAGGTCAGACTCTTTATACAGCCTCACGAGTTCTGCTATTATGGACCTGTTCACAGCTTTGGAAGAGACTTCAGGGGTGATACTGACCTACAAAACACGGTAGGGGCAACAAACAAAAAGAACAAAACTTCAGACCAAATTTAAGGAGTCATAAATGTTACAACTGGGAAAAGGACAGCAAAAACATAACCCCATTCAGATCCTTCTGCAATCGAATAGCACATATAAGAGGGAATAACAGGAAGAGCTTAAATACTTCCAAAAATGGGCACAGTAGAGTGATGTATGAGTCACTCACAGACCCCAACTTATTTTTTCTTGCAGATGGCTACAGTAGCGTGATAGAGGTCAAGCAAGCAAAAGGAGCTTACATCATACTGGTTTAAGTCCTTGTCTGGTAACTCTGCAAAGAAATGGTTACCCTTCACAATGCACTTTGTTCCAACTTGTCCAAAGCCAGGCCTAGGAGCAAAGCTCAAAGACTTGCTTGATGTAGGGTATCCCATCTCTATTTCACCACACATGGTGCTTCCATTTTCAACACCAGTTGTCACAATAGGTCTCATCAAAACATCCCCTTGATCACATTTTCTGCCACCCCTGCCCCTTCTTCTCCCCTTGTTCCTAGCATGAGATGAAGTTTGGTTGTGGGGTTCTTGTGGCAGTGGTGGTGGTGGACCTTTGCCATTTTGAACAGCTCTAGGAACCTTCTTAGCTCCATTCATGGGGTTCTGCAAATGGGGCTTGATAACAAGATGTTGCTCTGAGCTCTCCCTCATCTGTCTCACTGGCATGTTCACCTTTTGTGCTGAGTGGTGGCCAATGGATACACAAAAGAAGATACACACTTTGTCAAAGATGACCAGTTTTTGACGTTTAGTCTTTGCTTATAACAGCAAAGCAGTGCCAATTGCTTCAGCCAGGAACAAACAAACAAAGATAGAAAATCAATGAGTAGTAATTGCTGTAAAGTAAGAACCCAAAAAGTAAAACTTAATTATTTCGAGTTGTGTTCTCAGTGGACGGACTAATGCATAAAGTAAAATATGGTGATGGTATGCTGTGAAAACTGTAAAGTACATGCATTGTTTAAGGATACAAACATTATTACTATTCCTTTGCAAAACTTAAAAATCCAACAAGTCACCCTTCTTTCAGCAAGCAAACCCAAAAATGGTGAGCTGGTAGAACCATAGGGCTAAGTATCACAAAAAAGCAAATTTTGAGAACATTTTCTTCTGCCCTTTTGCTTTAAAGGAAATCCCAATGCAATTTAGGAGCTCGGTCATAAAGTTTTTTGTGTCACTCACGAAATATCACAAACAAACGTAGCAAGAAAAAAATTAATCAAAAGAGAAAAACTTATTATAATAAAATATGATTAGACATATATATATATATATATATATATATATATATATATATATATATATATATGAAAATCCCATAAAATGAAAAATACCCAGAAGACAAAACCAACTCCTTAGACCTGTCTCCTCCTACCAAAAACTGAAAACATCACCAAACACAGGCACATAAAAAACACTTGAATAAATAAACAAACAAAAAAATTGGAATAAAAATATTGACTGTACAGGTTTGAAACAAACCTTTGAGGACTGCCTTGGAGTAAAGAATAAAACAACCAGAAGAAAACAAAAATCAAGAACAAAACATCCTAAGTGAAGAGAATAAACATTGAAAAGGGCAGAAAAATCACTGTCTAGAAGATTTGCAGACAGAAAAAAATTATAAATAAATATTAACAAAAAAATGTCATGCAAAGGCTATGCTACATAGCAAAATGCTTTCCCCGACAAATGCCTTGAAGCGTAAACAAAGTCAGAAAACGAAAATCGACTAACTTGAACGGAAAAGACAGAGAAAAAAAAAACACAACTTGAACTCACCCTCTTTCTCTATGCTAGCAAAGAAGGCCTTATGGCTAACAAACCAAGTAGTAGCCACGTGAAAACTGGTATGGGGGTGATTGGAAAGATTGAGAATTTAGAAAGACGGAGAAGGGAAAACAGAAGATAAAGGGAGAAGATGATTGTGGTAGTGGTGATGAATCTTATACACGCATGCAAAAGAGCTTTTGGTGTTTTCTTTATCACGTGTAAAAAAAAAGGCCTCTGCCTTCTCTCGTATTCCCTCTTACTTCTTCTTCTCTCTCCTACATTACACCCTTGTTGTTGTAGCAGCACAGGCTATGAAGAGAGAGATATTAAAAAATGGTGAAAGTTGAAGAGAGAGAGGGTAATGAGTCCAAAAGAGGTACTGAGGATTATAAAAGCAATGATACAAGGAAGAAGAATAATTCGAACTTGCAGTCCTCTCTCTTGCAGGCTTCTGCAATGTTATTATGTATGCTTTCTTTTCTTTTTCATTTTCAAAAATAAAAAATCAATCTTTAACTTCTACAAGAAAACAGTTTCCATAGAAGAGTTTAACAAGATATTAAATTTAAACATGCAAGTATATTAATATTAGAAAAACACAATTATAAGAAAGATTTTTCGTGTGAGAAATTCGATAGTAAAATCTGATTGATCGTCCCAATGCAAATGTCGCAATAATCTTTACTTTGTTAAGTGTTCACTGCCCATCATCCACTTACGGGTAAGCCTCGTAACGGTCGATTCAATGGTTTTTGCATTCGGTGGGGTCCACTTTCCAATTGTTATGTTACTCTCTTTTTAACGCCACTTTCTTTAGTTGGAGTTTTGCGCTGTGATTCACTGCTTCTCGGTTCACGGCATCGTCCTGAGGGCCAGCGGTTTGCACGGTTGATGCCTTCAAATCATTAGATTCATGACCATACGAAAGGGCTCAGCTTGAACCTCGTTCATGATTCTTCACTTTGCTGGGTGCGGGTGCACTGTGCCTTTGGCTAATGCTAATCATTGGATCAGATCATGGGGTGTGACTGTGAGAGAGACAAAATCTAAGCTCACTATTTTTTTGAGATTCTTTTTTACATTTAATGATGATTAATTTAAATTCCATTTTAATTTTAAAGTATACAAAAGTTATTTTTTATTTAGTGTTATAATGGTTCTCGAAAAATAGAAGTTGTGTTGGAAATTATTTGGAGGAGTTGTTGTGTAGTGTATGATGATATGATGAGTGGGGACCCACGAGAAATGAAATCGGACGGTGGGAAATGGAAGTAGGTTTTTGATGAAAGCACACTCAAGTATAATTTGGAAGGTTGCATGTTGGAAACCTGGTAGGGGATCATTACTTGTTGACCCCAACAACACACATTATACTTTTCGATCTAACTTTTATTTTGTTGCAGACACTACCATCCCATGCTTATCATATTCCTATGTTTTTTTAAAACATATTATAAAATATATGTATAAGGATGTTTCATTCATTTCAAATTCATGTCTTCTGATTTTAGGTCTGCATTTAAGGTGTTATTTGTTATGGAATATCTTTATTATTATTTACAGATGAAGTTATTTAAATATTGTAATTTTAATGTTTATTAAATAGTTTGTGCATTTAAAATAAAATAAAAACTATATACAATTGTTGAATTAGAAGTTTTGTGATATATGGTAAGTTTAATGATTTTTATTATAACTGCTTTAAGAATTACATCCATCGTATTTTTTAATAGTATATACTATTTTTTTAGAAAGTACGTTTGCTTATCTTTTAGTTTTGTTCATTTAAATATAATTTAACAGTCTATATTTTCTTTTTATTACTATTACTAACAAGTTTTCATCACAAAGATATGTTTTCTAATTAAAAAAAATCACCTTCGAACATGTAAATGAACCGTCAAAGACCATATGGGAAAGACATGACCTACATGTGATTTGCCCAAAAAACAAAGAGGGTGTAATTATTAATTAACTTTAAGAACTAAAGTATGTACATTTAAGAATGATTATAGCATATGATTGGTAACTAATGCTGTACGATTAAGGTTACATTACTCAGGAATAGTTTTTCAATTAAATTATAGCAATTTCATTAATTTAAACATATGAAAGTGTGGTTGCGACTATATATACTCACATAACTTATCTAACTATAATACGAGAATGAAAATCTACGTTAGGGTGTAATTATATATTCTTTTTAAGATTATTTTCTACATAATACTAATTTTATTAAAATTAATAAATTATTTAATAACGGATGAAATAAATTATTTAATAAATTAAAATTGATAATTATTTAAACCCTAAAAAAGTTGATGTATGAACCTAAGTCCCATACACGAGGGTGTGGTTCCCTCTCCAAGAACCTTTGTTTTGTGGTGTTGTTTTGGACCACTTTGACAGTGTTATGATTCACTGTACAACAACACCCTTCTGCTATCTTTTTTTCATTTTCTTTGATTTCTTCTTTCTTCTTATTTTCCCTCACTTTTAACTTTTTCAATAAGTCTTTCTCCACTTCCAATCATTTCCCATACTTTCAACCTATACCCTCTAAAATCTAACATCAATAATACAATCAACTATCTAAAAGTAATGAATGTTAGAAATTTTATATCAATTAAAGATAAAAAAATTCGTTTTACAAGCTAATTTTATAGACTAAATTATATTTAAAAGTTTTCTTCTTAAGAAAATAATTTATTTTTTATTTTTTAAATAGTCATCGTGTATTAGGTGATGGATTTATTCACGTCTCCATGCACGTACGTGTCTTTTCTTTTATGGTATAGACGACTTGGCTCTTCTCCCTCTCTTTCTCCAAAAGTTGTTTGTTGCTGAGTTATTTTATAACTATGTAAAAATTATGTTTTGTGGACAAAAATGCAAACTCTTATGGTAAAAAAATATTATTTAAGAAAAATATCTATGTTGTACTTGTTACAAAAATCATCAAATGTAGCTGAAATGCTATTTCTCTATCTTTGGCACTAAACATGAGAGAGGGAAAAGGTGTGTGTGAGGACCATGATTGTCCTATAAAAGATAATGATGGGTTATTAGATGGCTTGGGATGCATGCTCACATCATTCTATAATACATTTATTGCACCAAATCATTACCCTCCCCAGAGATGAGGACAAAACTGGAATTCTCAATCCCAATATATTCTATATTTTTCATTCTACTATTATTATTACAATAATAAGTCTCCATAACACATAGTTTTATAAGATTATGTTAATTATAATAATGTGAAAAATGTTAAGACATGTTTGATTGAAGTGATGATCATCTTCATCATGGTGCTTAACACAAACAAGCCATTACCTTTTTTTTGTTTCTTTAGTATCATCAAAGTTGAGTAAAGGTTAGAAGGTGTATTCAGAACAAGGCTTATAAAGAAAGACATTGTACTATATTATATATTTTGTTGCAAATGAAAATGTTTTCCTACAACTTTATTCACATTAATATCGTCTATTTTCCAAAACATCTGCATCCTCTCCCAGCTAAATAACAGTACATCGTATATGTTTCATCGTTTTTATTTTTCTTATATGTATAATTAAATTACACTTAATTTGCTTTAATTAAATGCTACTTTAATATTTTTTGATTATGTTATAATTTTTCTTACTACTTGTTAAATTGAAGTTCATATAGTTTTAACTCATAACTCAACAATAGCCTTTCTGCTACAAATACACGTACGTTATCACACATTATATTTGTATAATTTTTTATTCGAATTGCAAAACTTATTATATAATAATTTTATATAGAATATTATATCCTAAAATAAATAAAATGAGAAATATGAAATATGTATAATGTAACATCCCAAAATATAGTAATTACCATAAATTAGAATTAATCACATTTACATAATTAAACAGTGCAGTCTTAAAAGAACAGCTATCAAAAGCCGAACGTTAAACAGCTACAGCGTTACCAAAAATCAATACAGAATAACCAAGGACCAAGACGAACGGTTTTACAAAAACTAATAACCGAACGTCACAAAAATTCTAAGCAGACTAATCCTACTGGACGATCTAAGTCTCGGCCTTCACTTCGACGTCCACCTGGTTTTCTTCTTCAACCACTTCCTCCAAAAGGGTGTCTCCATCTGCTCACATCCACACGGATGATCATTGCATTGACAGAACGGACGTACATATACAATAGACAACACAAGGAAAACGCAAGGGTAAGCTTAGGTAATTTAATTCATACGACCAACATACAAATCAACATAAGCAATTCAACATACAAGAATTATCATAATATATATATACCAGTACAGAATTAATCATCCAAAACTCTCATAAGACAGACCGTCCGGACTGTATGAAACCATGTATCTACAGGCGTTCGCGCACCCGGGTGATGTGATAACTGGGATACACTCAACAGCTGCCACCCGAGGTTAGCCCTATCAGTCCAAAGTACTCCTAAGGACTAGGATCTCCTGCCGTTCCCACACATGACCTACTCCCCTCTATGTAAGGACGAGCACCACGAAACATCAGGATGAACTGCCATGAGTAGCTTTACCACGTTCATACAACACAACTTCTCATATTCCAACCATAGAGTCGTTCCTCCTTGGAACGCTCGTTCAAAATCCATAATCATAGTTTCATCTCTTATACTGTTCGCACATCATAATATCTCCTCTAAATCACATTTTCATTCTTAGTTCCACTTTCATAAAATGACGAGCGTTCAATCCTCTTCATAATGAGGACGAACGTTAAAAGCGAGATTAAAAGGTTCTCTTTTCCGAAAGAATAAAGTTGACACACTTTCCATGACGAGTGACATGTCAATTTGAGTCAGTTAAATGAACTAACTCTAGAACGATTCGATTTATACTTAGAATAAATTAAGTACCAATATTCAAGGTCAAAACCCACTGGATAGAAATACAAAAGACTAGTATTAAATGTACCAAGAGCAAATTTAGTTAGGGTAGATCGACTGTCAGTCAATGACCGAACACCATTTATACAATTTGGACGAACACTATTTACGTCCGTTCAGAAATCAAAGGTAAAGACGAGCGTTCAGTATAAAACCGAACACTACTTAGGACGAACGCTAGGTAGATGATCGAGCACTAATTAGAACGAGCGCTCGGTATAAGACCGAGAGCTCATTAGGACGAGTGCTAGGTATACGACCGAGTGCTACTTATAACGAACGCTTGGTATAAGACCGAGCACCGATTTGGACGAACGCTTAGTATAAGACTAAGCGCTACCTATAACGAACGCTTGATATAAAACCGAACGTTACAAATATATATGACTTCAATTAATTTAAGATCGTCGTGTACCACTAGGCTGAGCCGAACGCTCAATCCTAGCCTTTCAAGAGAGGACGCTCGTTCTCGAGCGGAATTCTTTCCAAATGAAAGAATTCCAGTTATCCATTTCCTAGAGAGCCGAACGGTATAAGACCGTTTGATGACGAGCGTACATTATCAAGGTAAGGAATATCATTTTTCATATTTTTCATCTATCTTAACCCAACATTTCTCATACGATTCATATCTTATAATTTCCTATCATTCATAAATCACATACTTTATAGAATTCATATTATCATATCATACTCTACAGAAATCATCCATTTTCCAATTCATACGTTTCATCATCAACATACAGTTCAAATAATATCAACCATATACATTCAGCACAACAGTGCTCGTTCATGCATACGTGCAAAACATACATCTCCTACATCCAGTTCTTATCATGTTTTCACAGTACATACAAGTATCAATTAAAATTACTAAGCTTCCCTTACCTGGTTCAGTAGTGAACGCCCTAAGAGAGTGATTTTTGACTCGTCCAACTATGGCTTTTCTACGCTCAACGACTTCCTCAAGTCCTTCACTAAATCTAATCAAAAGAAACGTAGAAGAATTGAGGTTACACCCTTGCATGCAGCTGAATCTGGGCTCGCATGAACTCCAGAAACGAGCGTCTAGATTTAAGAGGCTTACCGGTTTCAGAATCGGAATTTGTTCGGTTCAGACTGAAGCTCACAACTCCGGGAATGCTCCTATGGTTTCTGAAATGTGATCGGAGAAGGGGATGGTGAGTTATAGTAGAGAGAAGATGAAAGGTTCTAGAGAGAAGGAGGAGAAAAAAATGGGGTCTGAGTTTGGAGGGAAGAAGATGAGTGCAGGAGAGTGAAAAGGTTTTCCAGAAAAATTCACTTTGTTTCTTCTCACGTCCGCACGTTTGTGCATCTCTCCCGTCGACACTTGTACCCCCCATTACTGACTCCAATTTCCTCTCGGTGACACTTGGCGTGGATGGCAGAGTTATGAAAGTGCGTTTTTAATGCACTGCAGAGGGGTTTTCCATACATTAATTTTGATTTGACAAGGTTTTTATCAGAATTAATTTTCCAGGGTCCACATATAAAATATTAAAAAAGATAAAACAAAATTTTCAAATAATATAATACTAAAACGATTAAAGATCTCACATCTTTGATAATATATAAAAATGTAAATCTAACCTATTTCTATAAATCAATTATACTAAAACTCCACCTGTTAATAACGATTCTAATGATAAAGAAAGTAAAAATGAGTTTTTATTTATTTATTTATTTGAAAACTTAATAAATGCACTCCTGATATTTATTGTGTTTTCATATGATTTGCATTGCAATAAAATAGTTTTCTTTTAATATCTGAAATAATATCGCAGTTGCACACTAGTTATAGTAAAACCCTAAAATATTATTGCATTTTATTTACTATCTATCGAGTTTAGAATAATAACACACAAATATATTTAAATGAAAAATATTATGAATTACTAACTGATATAATATGCATAAAGATATATGTTGGTGGAATTCTCCCCATTATGAAGCATGCTTCGCATCATAATGATACTCAGATTCTGCCTTCTAACCACTTATTTTCTTCCATGAATGAAGATCTTCTTCATTATGAAATTATTACAACTACATCATAAAATAAACTATATAATTATTATTTTAATGTCTTAGGCTTCGTCTTCTCTTGTGTCTGGAAATGCACGCGTGTATTATAACTATTCCTTTTGTAATAAATCATTATGATTATCTTTGCGGATTAATCAGCAGATAATCTGGAATTTGAGTTTGAATTGTACAACTTTATTAAATATCCAATACAAAAAATTTTGTAATATTTTCATAAGATTCGAGCATGATATGAAAAAAAGAGAGTTACTGATGTTGGAAGTCTCACATCAACTAGAGATAGGCCAATTTAGTGTATATAAGTGGGTGTAAATCTCACTCTACAAGTCGATTTTGTGGGGTTGAGTTAAGCTTAAAATCTACTTCTAACATTAAAATTGTCTAATCTCACATTCGAGACATGTATACCTCGACGTGACGGGATGTGTTGAAAGTCTCATATCAACTAGAGATAAAACCAATTCAGTGTATATAAATGGATGCAAACCTCACCTTACAATCCAGTTTTGTGGGATTAAGTTAGGTTTAAAATCTACTTCTTGACATAAGAAAAAAACTGAGTATATGATATAACCTTTTTCTATTATCAACTTTACTCATTCGTAAATGATTTATTATTTATATGGTTATCATCCACTAATCCTATAGCGGAAGCCCCACATTCACCTTTTTTTCTAGAAAAAAAAAGACAGAAAGTGGGACAAGTTCAAAGAGAAAAAGATGTATATCTTTGTCTTTTATGTGTTTGATTTGGGCCCCACAACTGTCCTAAAGTCCATGGGCCAATTAATCTTTTTACTGGGCCATACAATCCATGTTCCGTACAGTAAATTGGGCCACCTCGGTACTCCCTGAGACCAAAATGCAGTGTTTATTGTAGTTGGAAAACGCAAACGAAAAAATAAAATAAAAAGAAATAATGATTTTTGCAAACTATGTTAGTAATGTTACTTTAAATTTACTACTTTGGTTCCAAAACAATAACTGAGAGGAGATTGATGATTTAATGAAAAGTAAATAAAAAAATGTGACATGATTTTTCATTGAAAGGGTCCCAAACTTTTGTAATTGCTTTAGTGTCCACTTTATGCCTTTATTGGAGCTGACAAAAGGATTGAGGTGGTCATGGGCCTATCAGCTGCAAAGCTAAGAGAAAAAAAGACATTTTAAATCCAATTTGATTCTTTTTTTGCTTTATTGTGCCTGCAACTGTTCATGGGAAATAAAGGCCCAACATTATCATTTGAATAAAAGATTTTTTCTATTTTCTTTTGTTGAAGAATTTTGTATATGCATGCTTCCTATGGTATGATTGTATTAAAAGTGTAGCATAGTGATTTCTTAACTTTTCTAGCAAGAACCAAAGTGAAAAATAAGTGATTACTTTTAGGGAGAAATTTCATGTATTGACAATTATATAAACAATGAGTGTGCATTATTCCCCCAAATCAGCCAACATTCAAGGTGAAAAGTTATTGTGAAGTAATTTTTTTAAAATGGAGGTGCAAATATCAAATACCAAAGGATATGTTTCTATAAAGTGAAAAATGAGTTTGTGAATAAAGTATGTGATGATGATTAATCATCATATTGTGAATGAATCCAATTTAGATGTTTTCAGTGATGCGCCTCTACAGTCTGCTTCTTTAATTAGTATGTTTGTTGCGAAACATGTCACTCTCAACATCATTTATAACATTTATATTTATCTCACAATGCTTCTGAGACATTTTTTCATTATTTGACTTGTAAAAGAATTTATTTTATAAAAGAATTAAAATTAACTTCTAAAGAGACTGATATACTTTATGAAATACTTTATAAAAGAGAATATTCTAATACTGAAAGAGACGATAAACCAGTTCAAAATATAAGAAAATCTAACAAAAATTGGTAAAATATTGATATTGAAATTTCTAAAGTAAAGACTTGAGATTTTTTTTAAAAGTGAAAATATTATTTATTATAATTTTTTTAATATGTTAAAGATTTTTCACTCATATATTTACTTTTTTTTTCATAATAAATTTATTTTGACCTTTTATCATAAATTTTGTATGGACTCTCATGTTTTTATAATAAAATCTTCATGGTAATGTATTGGGAAAAACATATTATAAATATTAAAGTTATGTTATTTATTGATAATTGGAAGTGTTTATTTTATTGTTACCTATTTTATAAGATTCAAATCCCAATGCATGAGGTGACCAAAGACCAATAAAACAATCTTTGTCTGACTATGTTTTTGTTCTTTTCTATGATATATATATGTTGCATTTTGTGCTTTTGACTTTTCCAGTGAATTTTGGAGAGAAGTGCTTCATGTCATTCTCTTTCAAAGTTCAAAATTATTTGGAAGAATGATTAGATTAGGGAACAAGAACATATGCATAAAAAAAAAGTGTTATGCAATGAACAATAAGGTTGTGATGTTGTCATGAAAAAAGCTAAAGGTGGTCTGATTAAGTAAAAGTTTGCATTTTGCAAGTTTCCTTTTGAGACTGTTATCATATATCTATGTACTGCGACTCAGGAGTTCATTCATTCATTTATATTCACAGCTACCAATAAAATTAGGCTAAGTGATTGATTAATTTCATTTGAATTTAAGGTGTACAAAATATTAACTATTAATTGGAGTTTCCTAATGCACGAAACCAAGAAAATATATTTTTATTTTTTAAGCAACAAATTATTGTTTTTATTTTATTTTATTTTATTTTATATCCAAAATAATAACACCAGAATACAAAGAAGGAACCACTCTGTCTAGAAAACAGGTAATTGCTATTTGTATCAATGAATATTGATATTTCTCAATAACATTTAATTTTAGCAATATTAATTAAAATTATTATTTTTAAATCACTTCCCTCTTTACAAATATAATCGTAAATTAATTATTTGTATTTATATTTAAGTCTATCTTACAGTTCTTTTAACAATTTTGTTGATAGTGAATATTCATTGTATATACATATATGTTTATGCTAATTGTGTAATAATTAGTCATTTGACTCGTGTGTTTTGAGACGATGAATTTTGTTTTCCTTAATAATTTAAAATAAATTAAAAAATTACAAATAGATATTAAACTTTAAGTAATAGTGATAAATATGATTCAAAATAAAAAAATATTAATTTTAAATTTATAATTCAATGCAACAATCTTAAATATTCACGATCATGAGAACATTAATGATATCTACAATTATGAAAATACTAATGATAGTAATATTGTTTTGTTCGATATGAAGGTTAGAAAAAGTCCATCTGTGCTTTAATTTTTCTCTTTGAAAAATTAAAGAAAATAAAAATACAAATCATTTTTCCAGTTTTTCTCTTAAAAAAATCTAACAAAATAAGTGTTTAAATAAATAAAAGCAAATGTGTAAATAAATGTATAAATGTACGTAGAATAATATAACGCATAAATGTATATAATATAATGTATATAATGTATAACGTATACATAAATGTATTAATAAAAATGTAGAATGTATAATATAATATGTATAATGTATAATATATAATATGTAGCAAATATATTTAATATTTAATATGTATCAAATTATTTTAATGTTAAACCACTGAATAAAAATGAAAGCCCAATCAAGTTTTTAATTTTCAATCCATTTTTTGAAAAAAATCACTTTTTAAAAAAGTCCATTTTTCCTTTATTTTTCTATTTAAAAAATAAATAAATAAATGCATACGAACACACAAAAAAACACACACACACACACACACACACACACACATATATATATATATATATATATATATATATATATATATAATAAAATAAAAGTTCACCGAATGAAAATACAATTCCAGACCCAACCTATGAAAATGAAGGTCCATCTACTGGTTAATCAAGTTTTTCATTTTCAATTCATTTCCAAAAGAAATTTCAGATTTTCAAAAGGTCCACCTCGCCTTTAATTTTTCTCTCTAAATAATAAAAGAAAACCAAAGAATATAAATTATACGGACATGTGTCTATACATTTAAAAAAAAATACTTAAACTTTAAAATGCTTTTCAAATTCTAAATTACAGAAGTTACTTTTCAATCTTAAAGAAGTTAAACTTATCATACATTATAACATTTCCAGGTATATAATATTTCTTAAATCCTATTTCTGACGATGAAACAAACACTTCTGTTCTTTTCGCAGCTTAAAGAATTACAAAACTAATTGTGATTTACAAACCCAGCATTTTCTACTTTCTAAATATGATACTGATTTATATAACATCTCCATATACTTGACAGATAAGATGATAAATGTAATTACCTATCATAGTCATTCACCTTATTCTCTTCATTGCAAGGGGATTACCATACTAAGAGCCAAAGTCAGAGACTCTGCCAACAGCTTTTTTTGTTGTGGTGACTGCAATTCAAAATACATAAAAGAAAAACAATTTAGTAGGATAATTCACATTTAAGAAGCTACTAATGATCCTGTGATATCCATGGATAAGCTGCACGAGGGGTTTATCAAAGAGATTTCCATCAGTGAAATTCATTGCCTATAAGCTCTCCATATCTTGTTTTTCTCTACAAACAATACAACTTGCTTCTGAAAAGTCATATACGGAGAAGAAATAATTAGGTACTCTGTTACAAAACCATAATCAGGTACTCTTATTTCTTCCTGAGATCAATTCCAGCCTTCTTTGCAACTGCATCAAGTCCATTCTTCTCTATGGTTTTCAATGCCTTAGTTGATAAACGCAGCTTCACAAAGCGCTTCCCCGCTTCCCACCAAATTCTTTTGTACTGAAGGTTCACAAACTGCAGTTTCTTTGTCTTATGGTTTGAAAATGATACTTTGTTGGCCCTGTTTGATTTCTTTCCAGTGAAGGGACAAACTCTCTCTGAAAAAAAAAATACAATAAAATCACAGCATTAGAACAATCAATCACCAATCAACTAGTTTTTCTTTTTTATTTTTTTGAATCAACAAAAACAAAATTTATTCAAACTTGTAGCCAAACGATCACAAGGTGTGACCCGCCAAAAAATGCACATCACGGATATGTATAAAATGTAATCTACATGGAAAAACAAAATAAACATCCACCCATTTGCACATATCTCACCCCAAAAATAACAAATTTAACATAGTAACATGATTGCAGTCTATGACGCACACATTCGATGTGGCCATACGAAAATTCTATTTTAAAAATAACAAGATATGTGTAAGATGCATATTTAAAAATTTATAAAATATAATAAATATATGATTGCAACTGTACATATCCAATTCATAAACACACATTTATTTGACATTACCAAAATAAATAAAAAATTATAAATCATTGTCATAATAACTTACTTTCTATTATTTTCATACAGGAATAGCACTGCCAATCTTAGTACCCTTTTAAAATAATACATAAAGAAAACAATTTCCATTTTGATTTATGAAGAGACAATATCTCCATGTTTCTGTATTACACGTACTTTATGTTTCTTATAGTTTAATCAGTGCTTCGTAGATGTATCAGAAATGGAAGTGTGAAGCAAATTAAAGTATCAGTGCTTCATAGATTGCAGTTAAGAATCACACAGTAATGACAGTGAAGATGACTCACGCTAACAAGTAACGATATTAGAAAATCGTTAGTTAGGCATGATCTCTTGAAGTTTGGCTTGAAAAATATTTTCTATTTTCAATTTTAAATAAAAAAATCCAGAATAGTGAAATTAAGAAACAATGAAACCCATAAAAAATGTTTTCATCGTTTGTAATATAAACTTTTGAAATCAGAGAACAAAGAAAAGAATATGATAGCTTAATAACGGAAAGAATCAGAGCAATTAATATAGTGCATTTTACATTAACACTCTGTATTATTTCTTCCAAATTCACACAATACCCAAGCCTTTGTTTCCCTACAGTAACAATCTCTTAATTTTAGAAATACACTACACTATACTGATACCCTATAACCTCAGAAATACATTGCACCATAAACTTCCTTAATTGTTTGAAATATATCACGCCGATACTCAATTGCTAAATCTTATAGTTTGGATTTGGATCCAACTTCACTCCATAATACTGGTTTGTAAAGTGAAGTTTTTACCCTACTTGTATATTCCTTTTTAACCATTTGACTAGCTGCTGTGGGACTAAAGAAACCATCACTCTTGAAGTTGCAATTTCGGAAACTCCAAAGAGAGTCACAACTTAGCCGGGCTACTGCTTTTCCAACACTTAAAAGAATACATTACACCATATACTACCCCAGTAAGAATAAAAACAGAAATTGCCATTGGTGAGTGTATAGCTAAGCACATAAGTAATATATCATTAGCATTTAAAGAGTAAATAAGCTCAGAAATGGATACTAAAAATTGGCATTACCTTTACAACCCCTATCTTAAAAATAACTAGAGTCACATATATTATAAACAAAATAAATATTTTTTTACTGAAACAATTTAACTAAAACAATCTCCCTCTCTCAAGAAATAATTTCCTTTACAGATTAAAAATACAAAATATGGATACAATTTTGAATATATGAAGTAAAAAAAGGAGATGATTTAGAGATTTTGAGGGTGGAGGAAGTATATTGGTACAGATAATTAAAAGAAGAAGAAGAAGAAAACAATGTTGGAAGAAAATTTCCAACTGGCTATACATTTCCTAATTACTAACGGGGACCAACATGAATGTTAGGGTTAACGAATTGGGTGAAATTCAGAGAAATGAAGAAGTAACGGGAATTGCTTACTGGCTACGATGGGGAGAGGTGCGGGGAACGAGGGAGAAGCGGTGACGGGCGGTGTGGGGAATTTGGGGCAGCAGATTCTGAGGCCGCTCAACTGCGAGCTGACGAAGCCAAGATCCGCTGAAAGTCAAAATCAAAATCATTGATTTCACAAACACAAACAGAGAATAAAAGATGAAGAATGGAAGAAAGAAGGAAGAGAAGATGAGTGTTACAGGGTTTGTTGAGACCGAAGCTGTTCCTAAACGACACCGTACAGCTTGCAGAACTCGCCATTGCCATTGCCATTGTCATTGCTTCTGCGTTTGTTATCTCTTCAAATTTCCTACTACTTGGTACCCACACACCATGCGCTGCACCCGGATAAGATGAAAATAAAATATTATAATTAATTTTATCCATATTATATCTAAACATATTTTTTATTTATTTATGATTTTTCAATTTTTTTCTTTTGAATAGATAGGCCAGATGCACCTAATTTTACGATAAACTTAGATATATAAGATTTATAAATTATAAGAGAGGATAATGATATTTAATCATAAAGGCTTTTTTGATTTTGGAGGATGAAATTCTTTGGAAACTCTGTTAAATTTTGTGAGTAGTGACAAAGAATTACTTCATTCCATGCAACCCAATAATAGCTTTACTTGTTATTATTATTCTTTTTTCAATTTAATTTGAAATCTAACAACTTGTAAGAAAGATTTCAAATGATTTAACCTAACTATATATAAGAAAGACGAATACTACTATTTTAAATTATCTCTCGTCTCCATGTGAATTTGTAAATTATGATCCTTTTAACGAAATCAAAACCAATGTAATAAAAAAAATATTACATTGAACTTTTTTTTAACAAAATTAAAAATTATATTGAAAGCACAATTTTTTTTAAAAAAAAACTCAATGAATAATTCTGAAAAATTATAACTATTATACATAAATTGATTAGGTAAGTTTGTCATTATTATACAAACTTTATTTGTATTTAATGAAAAGTTGGTCTGGACTATGAATTGTTCAAGCGTCTCTTCCTAAATGCAACCAATTTTCATTATATAAGAGTGACTCAAGAATTTGAAAAAGTCTAAAACAAACTTAAAAATAATATCAGTTTTAAAACCATTTTTTAAGGCATAAAATAATTAGTACTATTTTTTTAAAACATTTTTGTTAAAATCTAAAGTAATTAATATTAAAAATATATTTTTGAGACTTTTTTTTAAGGTCTAAAACAAGAGTTTTATAGACCTTGAACCAACCCTATCACTATAGAATTTTGTTTCTTTTTTCTTTCATTTTAAGATATTATTTAACAAAACACGGTTATATATATAAAATTAAATTCTTACAGAAATTAAAATCAAAACTAATTATCTTACAAAGACTACAGTATATTAAAGTTATAAGAAATTTAATCATTTAATTTATCGCGTTAGAAAAAAGATACTTGTGAAAAAGTGCTTTTTTGTACTAAAAAAATACGATGTTTTTATAAATCATTAAAAAAGTCAATAGAATTTCTTAGTCATAAAAATGATAATAGACAAACTTTTATAAAAATATCACTCCTTTGACAAACGCAACAAACTTTTCTTGATGTTCCTTTCCAAGAGTTAAACAATTGAGAAGGTGTGAGTTGTTAAACTTCTTATCATATAGAAAAGCAGAAAGTACAGAGAAATAATGCACACAATGATGAATCCAATGCCAAAAATTATGGTACTTGTTTCCCAAGCCACCTTGCATACAAAGAATCATCTTTATGTACCAGAAAAAGATTAAGTCCTAATCATGATCATCACACAAATGGAAAAGTAAATAGACAATGGCTATGTCATTCTCATTCTTTGCAAATTGTTAATGGACATGTCCCATGATCCTACCTGTATTCATCGGTTCCTTTGTCCATTCAGACATCCTTACTTTAGAAAAGCAAAAGCCCTTTGAGGTTGAATATGTTTTCCCAAAAGCTCAACAACAAACAGCATAGGAACAATGATGGTTTGTTATAACTTGTTAAATTGTAATGACAGCATTTTTTACAACATTTTAAAGAACACATATGCATAGGGTATATAGGCTAAGGCTGCTTAATAATCATGGACTCACCGAAAGTGAATGCTGTTTGGTCACATTATCTTAGATTATGAAGCAATCATGGTCTAAGTTTGTAATGCCAGATAGATAAAAAAGAGATGAAGTTTTACATGTGATCAATTACTTTAAGGGTGTGATAATTATGCAAACATATCTGACCCAGAATGAAGAATATGGAGCAAGCAAGACCATGTTACTGGCTATAAACACTCTGGCAATGTCGCATAAATGAAGCTGTCCTCAAATGTCTAAAGTTAAGAGCATGTGAACATCATCATCAGTATCACTATCATGGTATGGCATAGCCTTGTTGTTCTTGGAGATTTTTAACTCCGAGCCTTTTTAATTGATATATCTTGTTCTATTATAAGCAAATCAATCGTGTGGGGATTATAGCATAATCTCTTTGCATTGGTTATATTGCAGGATTTGGAAAGCTGAGCATGGGCAACGAAATGGGTAATAACAACACATCTGCTATCAAAGGTACATGTTTTTTTGGATTGCTGAAGAAATTTTGGTTAAGTACAGTACAATTTTTCCTGTCTTTAACTCTTAATTTCATTTTCCATTTTGCAGAGGAAGATAACTTAGGTGAAGCGGAGAAAAATGGTTTCCAAGACGATACTAATGAAACATCTATAGCCAAAGATGTTGCGGAAAAAGCTTCAATTGATATAACAAATGAGCCAGGGAAAGATACATGGCAGGATGAAGGTCATGCAGAAGATGTAAAAGGGAAAGCTCAAACAATTACAACAGATGAAGCCAAAGATGAAGACTCTCAAGATAAAACTATAGGCTTTGCTTCTGACCATACAACAACAGTGCTTGAAAATGATTCAATGAAAGGAGATACTCATGCAAGTGATGTAAATATGGAAAATCAAACTCCTCCAACAGCTGAAGCTGAAGTTGTTCGGGAGAAAGGTGCGGCAGCACTGGCTTCCGAAGATGCAACAACTGAACTTGGAAAAGTTACACTGCAAGAAGATAGTCATGGTGATCGTATGAAAGAAAACATGAAAATGCTTCCATCGGATGAAGACAAAGATGTTCAGGAGGAAGAAGCCGAAGCTTTTCAGGATGAAGTCACAGGGCTAAATTCTAACAATACGGAAAGCAGGCTTAAAAATGATTTGTTGGAAGAAGATACTTGCAAAAGTGACTTGAATATGGAAAATAAAATACATCAGCCAACTGCTGAAGTCGAGGATGTTCAGGAGAAGACTACAGGAATGACTTCCTACTATTCTAGAAGTTCACTTGAAAATGATAAATATGAAGGAGACCCTGAGGATGATGTTAATGCAAATCATCAAAAGCACAAAACAGTTGAAGAGAAATTCGATCAACTACACATAGAAACAAGCCTGGATTTTGATGATGAAACAAGTGAATTTGATGATAAAACTCATGAAGATAAACAAGAAGCTAATGCAGTAAACCTTACTGCCAATGGCAAAGATGTTCAGGAAAAATCTATCATCCCAGCTTCCGATGCTGCATTGAAGTTGACAAATTCTTTTGAAGGTTCAGGTTGGTAATTTCTTTCAAAATGATGCATATAAAATAACTAATACTGATTGTTCAAATCTCACTTAGACCAGATGTTATCTAGTCTTTATAAGCTTCAAGCAATACTTAGCTTACGAACTGATTTTGTGGAATTGATTTTGGTGAGTCCAAGTTTTAAGATGATATTTAAGTCTATCCAAAATATGTTATTGGGTCTCCTGTTTTTGTCTGTACTTTAGATGTCTGTCCCTAGGAATGAAAGGGTGTTGTTAATCTGGTCACCAACTTTTGTCCAACTTAAGATTATAAGGTCAACTTCTAAGGGTAATCTACAAAAATTACTCATAATTCTGTTTTATAGGAGATGAAATAACTGAAGTCAGACAACCTGAAAAGTCTCCAAGCGATGGATCAGTTGAAGCTAAAGGTGGAAAGTCTGAGAGCTTGTCAAGTTTTTCTTTGGAAGGCACTGAAGAATATGAGAAGCAAGAGGCGTGCTTCAGAGAACACTGGATAGAAACATGTAATCATCACCTTAATAATAAGCCTTCAATCCAACAAGGTCAGGATTTAAGGCTATACTTTTAATATTTTGGTCGCCCTTATCCACATTTTCTAAAACAAAATTGAGTTAGGCCTTATAAAAGATTGATAACGATTCTGTTTTGTAGGGGATGAAATAACTGAAGTCGGACAACCTGAAATGTCTCTAATTGATAGATCAGTTGTAACTGAAGGTGGAAACTTGGAGATCTTGTCAAGTTCTTCATTGGAAGACACTCAAGAATATGTGAAGCAAGAAGAGACACGCGTGAGAGAACACATGTTAGTAACAGATAATCATGACCTCAATAGTGATCCTTCAATCTTACAAGGTTAGGACCTTTTCTAGATATTTTGATAGTCTTGTCCATATTTACTTGATTAATTCCATTTGAGTTAGGCCTTCTTATCTAAGAGTAATTTACAAAAAACGTACTTATAATTTTGTTTTATAGGGGATGAAATATCTGATTTCAGACAACCTGAAAAGTCTCCAAATGATGAAGCGGTTGAAGCTAAAGATGGAAACTCTGAGAGTTTTTCATCGTTTGAAGACACTGAAGAATATGAAAAGCAAGAAGAAACCTGCTTGAGAGAACAATTGTTGGTGGCATATAGCCATCACCTTCATAATGAGCCTTCAACTGAACAAGGTTAGTACAGTTCTGTTAATTTTTTGACAGTCTTATCCACGGTTAACTGATTAATGCCAGTTGAGTTAGGTACCAAACCAAATTCTGAGAGTAATTTATAAAAAAGACTATGATTCTGCTTTTATAGGGGATGAAGTAACCGAAGTCAGTCAACCTGACACTTCAAACGATGGATCATTTGAAGCTGAAGCTGGAAACTTTGAGATCTTGTCAAGTTCTTCACTAGAAGGCACTGAAGAATACGAGAAGCAAGAAGAGTCATGCTTGAGAGAAGAAATATTACTAACACATAATCATCAGCTTAATAATGAGCCTCCAATCCAACAAGGTTAGGACAATTCTGTTAATATTTTGATAGCCTTGTCCATATTTACTTGATTAGTGCAAGATTAGATCCACTTGTTGAAATGTTTTAGATTTTAATCCTAAAGTTAAGCTTCCAAATTATCAGAGATTGTAAGCCCACACTGAAAATTTAAGATGTATTTATTGTCTTGATTTGAATTATAGCAGATGTAGAGGAATCAACGGTTTTAACATTGAGTGCTGTGAACATGTCAAACAATATAGAGATTCAAGAATCAAGTGGACATTCTGACAATGATGAGCCAGACAAATTTCTCTCCCAACAATCATTTCTAGGCACAGACTCACTCCTAGAAGATAATTTGTTGGATACTAATTCTCACTCTGAGCATATTAAGGATGATGGCTTAGCTAAAGAAATGAAATCCCATGTAGAATTATGTACTGACATGTTGGATACTACATCTGATTCCCTAAGTATTGACACCACCACCAATGGTAATTCATTGACCAAGGTAAATTATACTACTGAGGATTCCCACAACTCACCTCTTGAATCTTCCGTTGTGGTTAGTCCAATTGAATTTGACCATGAGGAAAATTGCAAGGTACCATATGGAAAAAGTATATTAAGCAGAAGTGGATCAATGGAGAATTCACATGATTGCAATTCAGATCAATGCATCAAATATTCATTGAAGGAATACAACATGGTGTATATATGTGATGTGTCAATAGAGTCTAATGGGGACTGCAATGGAGAGAGAAATATGTTACTTGATTCTGATGTCTTCAGGCTTGCCACTAATGATCAAGTTGAAGAATCTAAAGTCACCGAGAATGGAGTACCATTTGATGCTTATATTAACAACTCCAACAAGGCTTCAGAGGAAAGTGGTGCTACTTCAGAAGAAAAACATTCTGCGGTTCCTGAAGCCAAAAGGGTTTCTCTTATTGAAGGTTTAGCTGATGTTGATTGCAGACATGATGAAGGAAACGAGAATAAAATTGAAGAAATGAATGAAAAGCCAGAAGTTTCAAATGTCATGATAAATACTTTTGAGGGGACTGAAATGTCAGAACAGTGCAATTGTGATCTGGTAACTATAAATCAGGAAGAATCTTTTCCCTTGCAAAATAATTCCTCTTTGTTGCATTTGTATGATGACCATCAGGACAATGTAAAGCAAGACAGAAGTTTTACTGCTACCAGCATGCCAAACTTAGGTTGGAAGCAAACAAACAAGACCAAAAACTCTGGCCACACCATTGACAACTCTAATTCTTCTGAGTTAACAGTTCCATCTCTGGACTTGGATAATAAAGAAGCATTTGAGAAAGAAGATAAAGAAGATCCAGAACATGCAGAAGCAGAACTAACAACTTCTACAGCTACCATGTCCATTGTTGAACCATATTCAAACAAGTCCATTGAAAATGGTGCAAATGAAACAAAGGAAAGTATAACAAGGCCCAGTACTGAATCAAACCCTGACAATCCAAACACCTCGAGTCAGATGCAACAATCACCAAGCTTCAATCTCAACCTCAGAAAGGAAGCAAGGCCTGGAGAATCAGATAAGATTCCACTGCTTCATCAGAATAAGTCTGCAAATGAAAGCTTCTCAAAACAGAATAGTATGAATCTCATAAACTCAATGCCTCATTCTCAGTATGAGCAGTGCATGTTACACAGTGAAGAAATGCCAGTGGAAGAGAAAATAGTTACTATGGAAAGAAGTTACTCTAGGAAATCTAAAGCTCCATTCATAGGCCTCTTAAAAGAAGAGGAAGAAGCTCATCTTCTAGGCATGGCACGGACACAAGACAACCATGCTGGCACAAGGAATAGAGTGTCATCTACTTCACCTAAAAAAGATAAGCGAAAGCCTCGATCTTCCTTCTTCAGCAGCTGCATGTGTTGTGCAACTGTACCTTGAGAATTACACTTACAATTCTATTTTACTTTTCTCCTTTGTGTTGTGAGTTTCTTTCTAATTTATCAAGGTTTTAAAAACAGTCCATAATTACAGTGGTGGTTATAACGTCAAGGCTTTGAAGATTTCATGACCACCATGTGACAGCAATTGCAACCTTAACTGTGGCATTTCTCGACAAACCTCCCTAATATCAAAGATTTCATTGTAACTGTGACTTCAATTTAAAGCCTTGTAATTTGTTTTTTTGAAAGTGAAGTTTTGATCTGGAAAATTCTGATGGGCAATTTGGCATCATGGTGAGTTCAACCAACAGCGGGGACACTGCAGCAACCATGATCATTGGTTTCCGTGCTTATTTTCTGATGCAAGTTCAAGATGAAGTGAATAGACCAACTTTTCTGCTTTTGATTGTATGTTGTAACGTTTTTTTTTCTTTCCACAGTGAACTTGGACAATTATACTGATAAAACCTCATTCTTGTGTTTGACTTTTTTATGCACAACAGAACGAATATATTTATATATATATAATCATGAATCTGCATGATTAAAAAAGTATTGACCAAAAAAACATATATATAAAAGAAAATGTATCTAAAAGAGAACTGAAAAATAAGAGGCAACAAAATGTGTCAGATTTAAGTGGCCTCCGCTGGTAATGAGACATTAGAACAGTAGAAGAATATGAGACATAATATGCCTTAAAGACAGCTAAGTGCAAGCTCTGTTATGACTTGTACACATTATTTTTGGAGAAATCATGGTAAACATAAAGTCAGTGTAACAACTAATATGAAGGAGTGTTGTTTATTTGTTTTATGTATATCCCAAGGCTACTTCAGAAAGAGATGAAAGCAAAAGCAAAAGTGGAGAAAATGACAAAGTTCTCCATAAATTTTCTGATGATAAATTTTCTCATTCAGCAGTCGCTGTTGTCAAGTGTTGTTATATGTCGTGTTTTTGTTTCAAGAAAAAGACATATTTGTAGGGTGGTTGGATCTTAGAAACTAAGTTTGAAAGTACGAAAATTCATTGGCATTTAGAAAGCCCTGGTTCAAGAAGTTCCCAGAACTAAGAATATGAGACAGAGGCGTTATATTTATTGAGTTTGAGTCTTACATTGTCCTAAGATTTGTGGTGTTAAAGTTTTTAACTTTTTATTACTAAATTTTATTTTTAATTTAGGAGTCCCAAATAAAAATTACTTCAAGTTTTAGTATCAAATAAAAGCAAATAATTAAACTTATTTATTAATTTCAAAAACTTTCTCACTCAATTAAATGTTTCTATTTTAATTATTATTCAACGTGTGATAATTAAGTCAAACACTACCCGAGTAAATATATCTGACTTTGACTGTGTTTAAGGAACAAGGTTATATATATGTCAACACACCTCTTGCAGAAATTTTGGGACCTTAAAAAGAAGACTTAAATATAATGTTAGATAATATTTTTATATACTTTTTATAACTTAGTCATATTTTATATTAAGACATTCTAAACAATAAAAAAAAAACAATGAATAATATGAATTAAATAATAATAAGAGTTGAAAAATTACACTTTGATTTTTTTTGCTGTAACAATTATATATATACATATATTAAGAATACTTTTAAGGAACAGAAGAGTAATTGCTAAATTAACTTAAACCGTGTTTAGTGGATCAAAATTATAAATGGTTCCACCTAGCTTAACTTATTACATATGTTATCATGAAAATATTAATTTAATATAGTCTATTATGATTTGGTGAATTAAACAAGTCAATATACCTAAATTTGAAAATAAGAAAATGAAAAATATTTTTAAATTTTTTATACATTTAAGAAATATAATACGTAAAAATTAAAACTCCCAGAATTAAAAACTTTATGTAATACATCACGACTTAGAAATTTAAAATTGTCATAGTAACTTATTTTTCAATCTTCAAACTTGACGTGCTTTTAGCATTATTCTTATATAATCAAAGCTTTTGAAAGTTTTACCCGATACAAAATTCCAAGTAATATTAAAGTTTTAATTTAATGTTGTCGTTGTAATTAAACGTTGTTGTTTTCATTTTTTTAAATCGCTCAACTTAAATAATTCAGGTCATAGGAAAATCAAGTCTAAATTTTTAATTTATTATAAAAATATTTTCATTTTCACTTAACTCGACGCGGATGGAGTTAACCTATAACTATAAACTTATTTTAATCGCTCGTTATTGTGACAATATTTGTATTATTCATGTGTTTTTAAATCGTAAAATTCAAATACAATTTTTATATTTTAATTCAATATATATATAAAAAAGTAATAATTGAAATAAAGTAAATTGCAGCATACATTAACATGTCATGAAGGAGAGTGGCCAATATAAGAAATTCTTAAACCAAACTCCATTTAATTTTAAAACATAATTAAGGAATGTTAAACTGAAAATAAAAAATAATTATGGGTTGGAATTTTGAACAAATGAAATGATATATATATATATATATATGTGAGATGTGAAGCTAATGTATATTGGTCATTCACATCATGCATATGTGCTACATTAATTATAGTACAACAAACGTTAAAAAGAAAACATATGAAAGTTTCATCCAACGGTCATCATCATCTTCACAAATTCATCATAGTTAACTTGACCATCACCGTCCAAATCCGCTTCTTTGATCATCTGCGCCACCTCCTCATCACTTAATTTCTCACCCAGATTTATCATAACGTGTCTCAACTGCATAACAAACAAACCATTTTAATTTTATTTTTCAAACTTTACCTAAGATGGAAACTTTATCTTAAAAACCAATTTTATAAAATTAAGTTAAACTTAAAATATACTTTTTAATAATTAAATATTTTTATTTATAAGTTATTGATATGTATGGAAAGATTAATTGAAAAAAAAAAGGCCACCGCATGAATATCAATAATTGAAGGAGGAAATTTGACCAAGATGGGTTGAAAATTTTAAAAGGAAGAAAAAACCTGCATATGCAGCTTCTGCTACGTAGCCAGAAAAGTAAACGCACATTTATAGAAAGATATTGAAAAGGGAAGAGATTCGGTTTTGTTAAAGTTTGAAGAAACGCTTAGAACGCTTTGATTTGTCATTGCCGTCAAAGAAAGAAAATATAAAAAGTGAATAGAAAGAATAAAAAGTTCATATAATATATACCTCACTTGCTGAAATGTAACCGTTTTGATCTTTGTCAAACACCTTGAAGGCCTCTTTGAGATCTTCCTCTGCATCAGTTTCCTAAATCAGAAAAATGAGTTAATCTCTGGAAGAAAAGCATGGTTTGGAAGTATATACATATAATCATATACTTACTTTCATTTTCTTGGCCATTAAGTTCAAAAACTCAACAAATTCTATGGTTCCGTTGCCGTCTGCATCGACCTCGTTTATCATATCTTGGAGCTCTTCTTCCGTGGGGTTCTGATCCAGTGATCGGATAACAGTGGCCAATTCTTCCACAGTGATGCACCCTGTCAATTCAACATATATATAAAAGTTATTAGCATTGTTATATTTCTGAAATGAAAACTGAAAAAGAGAAAAAGTGAACTCACCGTCTCCATCTTTGTCAAACAAGCCAAAGGCTTCTTTGATCTCACCAATCTGTTCTTCGCTCAGAACATCTGCCATGGTGTTTGTGTTTATGCTTCACTCAGAAAATAGAGAGAGAAATTTGATTGATGTGTTGTGTATATAGAAATTTTGAACCTCAACGCGGCTATTTGTAGAGGCTAGCTTCAATGTAGAAAGCCTTATTTCTTTTTCAATTAAAACTTTTTCTTTTTAAAAACGTATAATTTAGTCAAACCACGTTGATGACTCTGGTGTGCTCCATTCTTGATATTGTTATGGAAATTTTATGAGTTTTAAACCTAAATCAATGTAAAATAAAATTTATATATTTTAAATTGATTTTATTTATTGTTGATACGAAATTTTTAATATATTTATCATATTATATATAATAATATTTTAATATAATTTCAAAATTATTTATGTTAAATTAACTAAAAGTGAACTTAATTTATAATATATAAATTTCACTTTATAAAATAGTTTTATAGATGGGTGAGAATGTAGATATAATGGCTTTCATATTTGTTTAGTGAAATGCAGAAATATTATATTGGGGGATGAAATTTGGATCAGTTAATGAATATGAAAACATTAATTAAAATTTATATAAAGTGATAACTGTGTTTGTGAAATAATAGATTATGGTTTTACTTAAAAAAGAAAAGTAAATATTTTTGTAAAGATTGAATTTGATGTGAGAAGGAAATTCTACGTTTGGCGTTGAATGCATTGATCGCTTTCGACGCGGTTTGAGAATTAGAAAAACACGCGTAGTGTTGTTGTTCTAATTAATTTCCATTGGGAACAACAATCGCACGTAATGTTCTTTCATTGGAAGGGGTCAAAATTTCTGTTTCCGTTATAAAAATTTACAATAATAGTAATAATTAACTGACAAAGTTAATTATTATAATAATACTTTGGAAAATGTTAATGGTAGGTATAAGAGATAACAATTATAATAAGTTACTAACGTAGAAAATTAATAAAATTTTTTTGTTAATAGTAAGAATTGAACACGTGTTAAAAGTGTACGACGTGTGTTTCATAATCTCAACAAATAGAAAACGAAATTAACTAATTCTTATGGAATGGTTGTACTTTCAAATTCAAACTAGGCTAACATTTTTTTGAAATCTAGAAGACTTCTTTTTTTAATAATTAATCAATCATTATTCTAAGTTGAGAGTTAATGAAATTACTATTTTTAGTCATGTTGGTTTTTCGGATATGTTTCTAAACTTTTGTTTCCAATCCTAATTGCTTAGAAATTAGAATATTAATGGAATATTTTAATTTAACAACATTGGACGTCCATGAATACTCTTTAGAGTATTCAGAATTTGAATAACTTTTAACGTGTTTAACTAAATATCACATTATAAGTAGAGTTATAGCATTTAATTTTTAAAATATATTAATTAAGAATTTTATCTAAAGGTAGCTAATATTTTTTTGTATGTAATATGTACATCACTGAGTTCCAAAAAGTGTGGATTTCCACATGCATATTTAATCATTTTTCTACATCCATCTACCAAATATCCAAGTATAGATTATATAGACAAAAATATTTTATGCTAAAATACTAAGTGACAAATTTGTATAATTGTGTCAAGAATCATATTATTAAAACCCATATTAGTACTAAGTATTAAACACACATCAACGTTAAATAGTATAATTAAAGCACTTTAATTAAATACTTAGTTAAATACGTCAATAAAGAATATAGTAAGATCATGTGGGTCATTCTTCCTAACGACACTGAAGTCTCAATTTTAGAGACAAGTTAGTAACATTGATTTCAATAAAACTTTAACTTCCTTACAAGTATAATACTATATATTCGAACTTCTTGTTATGAATAATTAATATTAACTAATATCAGCTAATGTGTTTGAATGAACAAATAATGACACCAAGAAAAGAATTATTAATTTTAGTTAAAACTAATTACATTAAAAAGTGCTCAATCTTACAGAATTAATTTCCAAGTAAAATTTCAGTTAAGATGGAATTTCTACAAATCCTCATCAAAGACATATATGAGCTAGAACAATGATAATTACCCTGTGGTGTACATTTGGTACAAAACAAAGAAAAAAAAAAGCACACCATTTTACTGATCCTGACACTGTTCATCGAACAAGAGGCTACCACATCACACATTCTATTCTTCTTTGCCAGATGACAGATACAAATTAAACTCAGCACATCTTCTGCTTCTGTAAAATCCTCTCCAACAAAAACAGATAAAGCTAGTAACGGCAGAAAACTAAGCTAATGGTTTTGAAGCATGTCAAATAGAAGCAACTCTTTCCTCCTACTTTTGAAAGGTGGAAAGATTGAAGTAAGATGTTGAATTGTTATACCCTTCACACTTCACAAACACTTGACCATCCTACTTTTTCCAATCTCAAATGGGGATGCCCTTTGGAACAATTTTGTCTTTGATCCACATGTAGATTGGTACTAGTACGTAGTAAGTGGATGCAATTACACCAAGAATGAACCGGTAAAGAAACACTAGTGGATTTACAGCCTTCTTCACATCCTCTACCTTGGGACCAAGCTGCATAAAGCCAAGAACAGAACATAGTTGTGTTTGAGAAAAAGCGAAAGCTGAAATCTTAAATGAATCTTAGAATAGAAAGAAGAAGAAAGAAAAAGCAATATTATACGTACCTTGAGGGGAGAGTCTCCAGACAAAGGCTTGACTCCTGTGACTGAGCAACCCATGATGAGACCGTGCCTACGCACCCCACGATACCATTTTGGACCAATCCTTTTGAGCTCAACATCTTTGAATCCAGCCTTTTTAAACCATTCAATGTACTCTTCCTCCTTGGGGAAGAGCATCCACACATCTGCAAAGAACCGAGACAACCAAAATGTTGGGTGGACTGGACCAATAACACAAGCTTTTCCCCCTATCCTTAGCACTCTGTAGGCTTCTTTAATGCCTCGCTGCGGGTCTGGCCAGTATTCAATACTGAAAAAAATCATCATTATTAGACTATGTGATTAATTAGATTGTTATCAAGGTAAATATTGTTGTTACCTTCCAGCAGAAACGTATCTATCAGCATAATCAGTTGGAAATGGAAGATCTTCTGCATCACCCTCAATTATCTTGCATTCTTTGAGGGGCTCCTTCTGCTTAGCCTTGGCAAGCTGGTGGGGTGACTGATCAAGAATTGTAACGTTTTTGGCATCCACATGCTTCACTATTCCAAGAGTTGTGAAGCCAGTTCCACCTCCAACATCCACCACCCTCAGGTTACTGCTGTAGAGATCGGCAGGCTCCAGCGCCTCGTCTCTCATGTCTTCGGTCCAGTGGCCAGGATTTATTATATGATCATACACAATAGACAGAAACCTGTAGAACCAAAATGCCTCCTTCTTGTGCTGGATGAACCTAGGCTGAGAAGCAGGCCTAGAGGCTGAGATGCTGCATCTGAGGGTCATGTTTTTTCTGACCCTGAACTTGTCATGAGACGGCACGGCCTTCTTGAAGAAGCACTTGTCGTTCAAGTTAACAGCAGTTGAGGCTAAGCCAGTGATGAGCTTTGGATTTTGGGCTCCATTGAGCATTAAGGAGGCCATGACTGATATATATGAAGATAGGACAATAATACTACAGTTGCAACGAATGGCACATTGCGTGTGGAAAATGGAAAGCAACTATTGATGGTTTATGTCATGAAAACAGGAGAGTAACAGGGTCAGTGGAGCAGTGAGAGAGAATTGCTGGAAAGGGCGGTAGAGGTATAGTTGTGTAAGTAAGAATTATGCGGTGAGAGAGAAAGACAGATTGGTAGATGTGCACCACATATCCATTCTGGAGCTAGCTGATACTTCCCACTTGTGCCATACAATCACTTCAATTTCATCCGCTTTGGATTTTCTCTATTGACTAGTTTACATCACCCTCCATAATTTTTTAAAATATTATATGCTTTTAATCATTACTTAAATTTCATTCAACACTATTCATAACTTCCCTATACTACTAATCTTAAACAAATATTTTTTTATAATTTACATTTTTGCGAATAATATATTTTAAAAATCATATTTATTTAATATCAATAAACGAATATTCTGGGATGTTTTGCACTTCCTTTTGAAACCGGTAATGAGCGAATTTACGTAATGCTTTACCTAACACGTGATTATGAGCAAATATAGTTGAATTAAGAAACAAATTGTACGAGTGAAATAGAATATGTATATATCTTTGTCAAAACAAGAGCAGAGTATTGATCCTACGAGTGAAATAGCGTGTTTTGAGATGATTTATGGCTCCTGAACTTGCTGTATCTCTGATTCAGATGGTTTGGGAACTTCCAGAATTTCAGATGGTTTGGGAACTTCCAGAATTTCAGATGGTTTGGGAACTTCCAGAATTTCAGATGGTTTGGGAACTTGCCTGAGCTGGACGGAGTTTTCATAGCAGTTAAAGAAGCCATAATGAGGGAATTTCTCGTACCAGGTTTCTTCATTAACGTGTGTGTCCCAGTGCTCCCCAGAACTGCTCTTGCCGTACTTGTGAATCCAACCAGAGCCATTGTGTTGCTCACCCCAGGTTCGGTTCCACCGTTCTCCATGCTTACCCTCCCACCAGCTCTCCCCCTGCTTCACGCCGTGAGCATTTGGATCAAAGTTTTCGTCCCATTTGTCACCCCATTTCTCCCATCCACCTTCCACTGATCTTTCAGCCCATTTGTCAGTGTATTTTATGCTCCCACCATACCCGTCATATTTGCCACCCCACCTGCCAAAATCATTTCTGTTCATCAAAATCTCAACATCGAATTCTCAAACCACACACACAAGATCCCTCAGAACCACTCCTCTCATAAATGCAAGCAAATAATATATTCTTTCAACTTTTAATCATGTCAGAAAATCAAGCTTCACCGAAAAAACAAATTGCATAAAGCTTAAACATCTTGTTTGAAAAATAACTCTAAAATACTCTGATGAATTCATAAGCTTAGACAGAGTTGACGTTCTGACTTTGAAAACGTATTTCCTTGAATTTGTACAAATATATTATCGCAGATTAAAAATTTTTGGTATGATGGCATGAATCACATAAACGGAGCTCAGAATAATTCAGTCCGTGCCACCATTTTCTGAGTTCTTAATCCTCCCAAAATTGTGCAAAGTATCATTTGCAGTCGACGAGTCTTGAACAAATATACACTTCAATTGATTATTGAACATTTTAAACAGTAAGGTCTAAATACTTTAAAAAGAGCATTCAAATTCCAATATTGACAATTACCTTTCATGCCAAACATGGGCGTGCCCTGGTTGAAGTGGTGTGTTTGGGTCAATACTGCACCACTTGTCTGCCCATTTTTCTGATTGACCAGCGGCATTGTAGCGTTCCCCCCATTTTTCCTGCCACTCATTACCTTTACCATTACTTCCCCACTTGTCTGCAGTTTTCTCAAAATTCATAAGCCCATTTTCCTGCATGGGAAAACCATACTTCGTATGATTATACTGAAATGAAAGAACGAATCTGTTGTCCAAGACCTATTTACTGATGTGGCTACAACTACAACTAACGCATCAATAATTGGCAAGGTACGGTAGAGACCAGTTACAGAGAGTTTGAACGGAGGCAGTAATGATGAGTTCTAGAAATAAGCCAATCGTATTTCAGCAAACTGTATGAGAAACTATAATAAGAAAGCTATTTATATGCAAATTAAATGTGTCAAATTTTGCTAACCAGACTCATGGATTCTCTCCAAAATTCGCGCCAAACATTTCCATATGCGTCACGGCCAGATTTCTCAGAACCAAGTTCCTTATAGCCAAAATCATCAGAAGCCTCCCAGTACTTCTCTTGCCACTCAATCTCTTTGTCGGCACTAACACCTCTGGTCATTGTCCATCTGCAGATCACGCCATCAGGTCTTCGCTCAATTCCAGTGTCTTTCCACCATCTTGTTCCATCCGGATTCACTCCAATGGGTGACCATTTACTGGCCTCACTAAGGGCATTTGCTGCTTCTTCGGCATAGCCAGAACAAGATTCACCAAGTAACTGTTCCTCTTCCAGGGTAAGAGACGAGGAAATTGACTGTGGCTCAGATGCAGAATCCGCTTTCTCAACCTCTAAAAATGACTGAAATGGTGGAAGAGTGTCACTCTGTTCGCTTTGAGAAAGTAAACTCTCAAATGGAATAGTGAGAAACTGCGGTGTCCGCTCCTTCTCCACAACTGCACTGGGTAAAGTTGGACGAACAGAAGCCTTGGTATTTAGCTGCAACCCACTGTCCTGATCTGAGGGAACGTCGCTTTCCACGGGAGGAGTCCAGGACCAAAAATCAGGGCCAGGCACACCATGTCCCTGAGCTGCTGACTCTTGCACAGGAATAACCCCACTCCGCACTCCGATTCCCGAACCCAATTCTATCACATAATTAACAAACAAAGAAAAAAAAAACAATAAATGAGAAATCGACACTTTCAATAACATCTCTCAAGTATAGTATCAATTTCTTAGGGAATAAAATAAACACAATAGCATCTTCACAGAATATGAGATTAATATACCATGTAACCTCAATCTCAGTGCTAACTTCAAATTTTGATAACTAGAATACAAGAAATCAATAGTAACATTTCCATTAGAAATAAAACTAAATCAAACCACTCCATTTCTTAGTTAAGAAAACCCAGCGAAAGAATCTTCACAGAACGTTATATTGCAATCTTCAGAATTCAGGCAATTCACAAACCATGCAACCTCAATGCTACAGAAGCATTGATTTCCTTATTATTGTGTTTGCCGTTCTTTATTAAAATAAAAGAACGCGGCCGCATTCCAAGATTACCAACGCAGACAGATAACAAAAATGCAACCAAAATTTAATTGCAATATGTAAAATATTAGAAACCTTGATTTTCTTGATTTTTAATTATCTTTCTTGATTATTGAGTGATAATGTAAAAGACTGAAAGAAAGAAGCGAAAGATATCGAAACAGGTAATTCGGTTATACCGCGCTGTTGTTCGTCGTGGCCGTCGTGGCCGTCGTCGCCTTCGTTGTCGTCAGAACCAGCGGAAGCGCGATCCTGAATGAGTGCCTTGGCGGCTGCGATGGCGGCGGCGGCGCGGTCGATGACCTGCATCCGCTGAACGCGGTCGCGCTCATCGGAAGGGATTTGGAGAAGCTTGTTGAACTCGCTGGTCTTCTTCTCCAAATCGTCATGCACAGTGCCTCCGTGACGCGCCGAGGACACGCGCTCGGCGATTGTCTTGAAGTTCGCGCTCTTCCGCTCTCTCTGAACCGCCTTCTTCCACATCTCCAAGTAGGAGGTGTCTCCGTCTTCTTTTTCTCCTGTTGCTCCACGCGCCATCGCTCTCACTCGCGTCCATTCTCTGTTTCCGTGTTGCCGGTGAAGGTGCACCCAACGATGTGGTGCACCAGCGGCACAAGTTCCGAAATGCATTGAGAGCGAAGCGTGAGTGTGTGAAGAAGATAGCTGATCGGAAAGGAGAGTGAGTGAGTGAGTGAAACTGTGAAAGTGAAATGTGGCGCTGAGAGTATTTATACGGTGTTGAATGAGAGGGAAGGGTAATATGGTGAATGTCAATTTTGTTAATAATGGCGAATTTTAAGGGTTTTTATTTAATTTTACTTTTTTAAAAGGTTAGGGACATTTTCTTTGTCTTCAAGCGAGGAACCCAACCCCGTATTATTAGGGTGTTCCATAAACTTTTTCCAAAGCTTCCTATTTAGTTTCTTTTTCATTTTAATTTATTTTTAGTTTCACATTTTATCTCCTTAAATTTTTATTAATATATATATTACTTTCTGTGACTCTCGTTTTCCGTGCATGGTACGCTGCTTAGGTTTAAGAAAATGAAAGCAACGGATGAAATCACGTGAAAGCTGTTAAAGGTTAAAAAGGTAATAACAATGTTGATCTTGATGGATGAAAACAGTTGCATCTTACATCTTTTGTTTGCCTCACCATTACAGCTATGACTCCCTTTGCCACGTGGCGATTTAAAGACATGCAAAAGAAATCCCATGGTGTGCGTTGGAGTGTTTCAAACACTTACATCTGTTTCTCCATGCATGCAAAGTTAAGAACATTTTCCACTATTTCATGTAATCAACAACATACAGCATTCGAGAACAACCACGACCAAAACAAAAACACAAGAATGTCTTCGTCAATGTCTACATTAATCTCATCCTCTCTCTCACAAACCCTCAAAATAAGAACCCTAGTTTTTCCTCTCTCTCCCCACACCCTTCTCACTTCCAAAACTCCACCATCCTCAATTTCCCTCACAAACATGTTCAACCCACAACCCAATGAAATACCCCAACCGCAACGGGTCCCACCCGAGATCCCTTCCCTGCCAAAGGTTCAACCTTCTCCTCTTCCCAGTGAGCAACCCGTCATTCCTACCCGTGACCCGGAAACCGACCCGCATGTACCACCCGAAATAGTCACTGATCCGGCTCCTGGCCACCCGAATCCCAAACCGGATGCCCCAAAACCGCCGCTGGCCCCACCCGGGATTGAGATTCCACTGCCAAAGCCGCCTGAAAAGATGCCAAAGCAACCACCGGAAGTGGATCCACCGCGGCCGCCGGAGATTCCGCCGCCACCAAGTGCTCCGCCGGATATAACGCCACCCACTGGACCAAGAATCTTTGGGTAGAACAGAAGCATGGATAGTATGATGAAGAAATAGTTATTAAGTTTTTTATTTATTCTATCATTTATATTATATCCTACCAATATACTGCAGAGTGGTGTTTTTCGTAAATAATATTACATAAATGTTTTCTGTATTTTTAATTTATATTGTAATTTTGTTGTAGGTGTACACTCTTTATATTAAGTTATACAATACGAAAGTGTAAATTTTGTATTGCTTTTCTTTAATAAATGAATAGTTGTCGCGACATTATCCAACAATATAAGAAATTATTGTTTTTCTTTAATAAATGAATAGTTATCGCGACATTATCCAAGAGTATAAGAAACTGTATTTGATGGAAATAGTTGACTAGGTGTAATCATCTATATCTTTTTATTTTGTTTTTGTTAACATCTTTAATTTATTAATTAATTAATTTTTGTTCTATTTTATTTAAAATTATGTTTTCTGTTTTAGATTATTGAAACATTTTTATAATTAAGGTAATCAACTTCATTTTATTTTGTCTTCCTTTCTTAAATTAGTGAAACATTCCTATCAAGTAATTAACCTCATTCTATTTGTCTTCTCCGTACAAAACACTTTTAATAATTTATTAAGTAATATAAAAAATTTCTATAATTTATATATTCAAAAATTAATATTATAAAGTTCTCTTAAAATTTTCTTTTAAGCCATATTTGATAGTTTTAACCTTTTTTATATGGTATAAATGTCCATTATTTATCTGGTATCTCTAAAGGGTATTGTCTACGCATATATGCGTATATATTTTTTTAAAATTAACAAAATATTAATGTAAATTATTTTTTTCGTTTAAAAAAATTAAATAAATTTTGTTAAAATATAAATTTCAAAAAAATATTTTATAAAATAACTTTAATTTTATATGTCTAAATAAAAAATATATATAATTTATTTTTAAATAGTATTGTATAATTAATATTTTGTTACCAATAATTTTATTTTGTCACTTGAATTTATAAAAGAATACTTCATAAATTTTATTAATAATAATTGGTGAGTACATTATACATATACATTTGTGTTTTATTTTAATAAAGAATATAAACACAAGTTTATATTTTGTTTCATTACTTAAAACAAATTATGTTTTTAAAATTCTCTATTTTTTCTTTAAAGTTTCAATTCTTGAATTATCTATCTGACTATTAGGATCCACCTAAGATCCACGAGACAACAACCAGAGACAATAAGGTTTACGTTTCTACCCGATCAATTTTTCAATAAAATGAGTAAGTTTTCATCCTCTTTTCTTATTAATTGTCTATGATCATGTTAGGAAAACCTCTTTGAATGTGTTCTTTTCCTAGTTCTTTGTCAATTTGTGGTCCTAAAGACTTTTTTTTATCATAATTTGGTGATTCGTTGGTGTTTTTAGAGTTCCTTGTGCAGGGTGTGTTCTAAGAGTTATATAGTTTTAGTGTAAGGTAAGGTAATTTCAGTATAAGGTAAGGGAAGTTAGATATTAAACTTTAATTTATCTTTATTGTATAGGTTTGGTACTTGCTAGTATGTTAAATTGACTTATCTTACAAATTTTGATATTGTGTGAATGATTATTCATATGTGCTTGTTTGAGAATTGGTTTATGATTAAATATTTTGGGATGTATTTAAGATGATGAATTTCATGTTATGAAGTTGTGATGATGGTTGAAACAGGCTAAATTGTGCAAAGGCTAGTGAGAGGTTAAAATTATATGTTTTATAATTGATTTAGTAGGTTTGAGGGGGTGAATTATGGAAATCTAGGTTTAATGTGATGATTGATGGTTTAAGATAGTTTATTTGCTCTTTAGTAACTTAATTAGGATGAGAGTTGGTTTATATGTGGTTTATAATGGAATGGCAGTGATTTTAGCATGTTTACAATGTTGTTTTAAAGGGATTTAGAGGTTTTAATAGGTGAAAGTTTAAAGGAAGTAAGTTTAATGTAAAACAGAATTTTTAGGTTCATCATTAAGTGATTTAAAACTGATTTGAACTTTAATAATGGTAGGAAAATTGATGTAAAACTCTTTAGTAGTTGATATGTTGAATTGGCTTGAATTGTAACTAGTTTTATGGGTTTTGATGAGTGAGATTTTGAATTAGAAGGTTTAGGGTAAAAAGGATGATTTGAGTCTGTCATTTATGACTTGTTTGTACCTTTGGTTGATTGAAATTGGTATTAGAAAAAGTAGAAATGAATTTGGGTAGCTTAGAGAAATTGATTTGGTTTGAAGTGGCCATATTGAGTTAGAATGGTCTTTTCTGAGGTTTCTCAGTGTCAATAAAGTCTAAGGGATTAGTTGAAGTGGTGTAGGAAGTTCCCCAGGTCATAGAAATAAAGTTTCAAGTTTTGATATGGCGCTGAGCGCCTCTGTCATGGCGCTTGAGTGTCATTTTCCAGTGTTGTTGAGGTTGAGCACCAGGATTCTAGGGTTGAGCGCCAGGATTCTAGTGGTTGTAGCACTGAGTGCTAGTTTCTAGGGCATAGTGTTACTTTTGTAAGTATGAGTTTAAAAGGATTTTTTTGTTGTTTAGTGGTTGTTTTTGGACTGATTCTTGTATATTGATGTATATGGAATGGTTTCATGTGATTTCTTACCATGTTTATGTGAAATACATGTATATGATTATGTGGATTGTGTGATGATGTTTACATGAGGCTATGTACATGATTAAGTATGGTGAAAACATATGGGAATTGTGGATTTAAGTATGATGTGAGAAAGGAATTCCAAAGAAATATATTATAAGGTTGTTATCTTGTTTAATGTATTGAAGTAGGGGTTTCTAGATTGGGGAATGATCCTGACACTCTTAAAGTAAAGATGAGTTATTTTGTTGTGGAGAGTAGCAGGAGGTCCTAGTTTATGGTCATTGGTTTTGGCCATAGATGTTTGACGAATTAACCTTAGTGCATGACATTATGGTTATGGTTGAGGTTGTGGTTATTATTCTGAGCAAGTTGCTCCACCATACACGGGTGCAGGTTCCCCATGAGTTTGACATCAATACATATATTCGAAAAGTTGGAGTATAAGGTTGATGGGAATTATTTTTAGATGTTTCTTGATTCATAATATAGATGTATATTGTTATTGTTTTAAAATGTATGTATATCCTTTTGGTGCTCTAGCTTACATTGCTTTTGTGTTGTTTGCTCTTTTGGGATGATCACTGAAATGATGTGAACTTAGAGAGACGTTCTTTTCAATTGCTCAAACGAAAAGAGAGTGTGAAACAGATGGAAAGTCGAATGATTCTACAGGTGTAGATGTTACCTTTGTTTTCATTCAATTAGTGATTCTATCATCATATATGTAATATTTTATTTTAGTAATATTATATTATTAAAATGGAATACATTAAACTTTATTATTTATTTAGTATATATTATCAATTGCAAATTTTTATATTGCATGGAAGAATAGGATATTAAATTTACATCTTATTTATTATTTAAGTTTGTGTATTGTGTAAGGATTTACATCTATATAGTATTTATGAATATTAGGACATACAAATTTATGGATTTTTGTACCATATGTAATATCTAAGGATGAGATAGATAAACCTCTGAATTTTTTTATTTAAGTTTAAGTTTATGTATTATTTTTATATTTAATATTTTGTAATATGATATTTTTTACTATAATTTTTCATGTAAGTATTTCGAGACATGGATAATAATAAGGAAGACAAAATTTGTATGTGTGGATGTTTTTCAAATTCGTTTCTGTTTTGGCGAGAAATTTAAGAAATTCCTAAATTAGTTAGATATAGATATAAGGATGGGTAATTGATGATATTTTCAATTGAGTATACACATAAGAATAGAAATCTACATATCCATCTCATTTCACACACTATAAAAAATATTGAATTTATTGATTGATAATATCCGTTGAAAATTACAAAAATTCATTCATAATTGATGTTTTCCAACATAATACCAATGAATGGAATACATTGATAAAAGTATTGTGGATAAGATATATTATAGATATATCCATGACAGATTTCAGTACATTGGAAAGCATTCTCTTATCATACAAATATATTGGACATAAACATTAACGTTTCAATACAAAATTGATAATGACAATTAGACAATAAAATCTACACAATTTAATAATGTTTCAATGCATACATGTTTACAAGACAAAACATATAATTTTTAAAAGTATGTTTATAAGTAACAAAGCAATGTGAAATTATTTGAGGTTTTGAAATCTGGTATGGAATTTTGAAATCCAGTTATGTGAATGATGTATATTCTCTAAATTTTGAAATTTAGTTTTATTTATGTATATACCAGAATTCGAGATTCAAGTGAAATTCAGGTTTCGAGATTTTGAAGTTGTGTTTGGTCACCAGAGATTGAAATTTTATTTGTGTTTGTATGATTTAATTACTTAATATATAATTTGTTGTAGGGGCAAAATGTGAAAGGCAACTAAAGTTGGAGGTGCAAGAAGAAAATAATGGGATACAGGAAGAAGCTCCCATTGAACTGTAATAGTACAAACTCCTATTGTTAGGCCCATCGTACTAGTTGGCATTCTTGGGCCAATATTAGGCTCATCATATTAATATGGCGTTCATGGCCCGTTTTTAGGACCACTTTGAAATTATTTTGAACAAAACATTGCATTACATTTAGCTCTATAGTTGTTATGTTATGCAATATAATAAAAAACATGTTTCAAATAATAATTTAAAGAAATGACTTAAACAAGAACGAAATAAGGGATCTTTTACAATGCCTAAAATTCGATGAAGATTTTGAAGCACTTTTTCTCACTGAAACGATAAATGATCATATTTTGAATTTTTTTAAAGAAAATATGTTTGTTATTGGAATTTATTTGAGAATGAGAGCCATAAAAGAAGATCGAAACCACACATTTATTATGAAATGCAGCAAATATGAACATCAGAAAAAAGAACATGTTACTAAAATAATTGAGAAAATTAAATGTTTTTGGATAATGATAGAAGAGAAACCTCTGGCTGTGAGATTGCCACACATTGGAAATGCACAAGAGTAACAGCTTCTACACTGCCAATTATTAGGTCCCCACCTCCTCTCAATTTAATTACATAAAATTATTTTATAACTGTGTTATAAGAAAACGTGTACGTTTTCATAATAATAATAATCATAAATATCAATATGATCAATAACAGAATGATACGTAAATGATATTAAAATATTATAAAAATATCGTTATTCTTTTTTATTCCACCAAGAGATAATTATGTTACCACTGACACAGGAAAACAAGAAGAAAAAAAAGATAGAAATGTTTAGGTGAGGACTAGGTATGATGTCGAACACGGCCTTCATTTTCAATAACCTTTATGTCCTGATGAGTCGTTATCTGTTATTTATTTTATACATCAACATAGGAAAATGAGGCATTTTCATTTTACACACCAACTTTTGTACCAATTGATACAAACAAACACTAACATTTTTTTAATAATGCAATCACTCACTATTCTGCCATTCGTCATCGCTCTACTCCACACATATCAATGTGGTCTACAATCAATCCCATGAAAAATAATAATAATAATAATAAATAATAATTGAGATTTTATTTCACAAAGTAAAATAACCCATGAAATTGGGTCTAATGGCATGATGTGAAAGCAAGGTTAAATATATAAAATTCTTTTATAATTATGATCGTTTTTCAAAGGTTCGTCACTTTGTATATGGTTCGATTCATATAAAAAAATGAAATTTGTAATTTTTGAAGGAAATGTAGGACCTCTCCTTAATTAGTGACACTTTTGTTCAAGTCACACAAAAAGTAAAGCCATGGCAAAATTAAAGCAATTTTCATGTTTGGAGGTAATAACCATCCCATGTTCCCGAAAGATTTAGAGCAAAAGATGGGATTTTTGAAAAAGAAAATTCAATAATTTCAGCAGACATCATCAAAAGATGTTCACTAAAGATGCATCAAATGTCTTCCATCATGGAAAAATAAATCCAATGGGCTTAATCCATTCAACATCATTATGCATCACTAATTGCCAACCGTTTCCCTTTTCAACATCATAATACTCAAAGATCATGAAATTACCTCTCATAAGCTTTCTCAGTTAAATTATTATTTTTTTAATTAAAAAAATAATAATGTTTCGGATATTAATTAACCATATTCATGTGCTGTGCACACGTCTCTTTCCAAAACTCTTACTTAATGCTTTAATTACTTTAGGCCTCATTGTGTCATGCAATTCTTTAATTGCCATAGCCAAAGTTCACAACTAAAATTTATCATTCTAATATTTTAATACACAAATTATGAAAAGGAAAAAAATTCATAAATACCATTTGACTTTGTATGCTTATATTAAGAACAAAATATCATTTCATAATTACATTTTGTAACATATATAGTATAAACTATATTAAAGAGAAACTACAAGTGGTAAAATATACACTTATCCATCTAAGATATAAAGTGTTATCTTTACAGTCATCCAAAAACAACTATAAATTTAAACTTTATATATACATACTGAAGAATACTCCAAAACTATACACAAACGTCTACTAAACTAAGCCAACTACTCAGCAGCATCACCTCCATCCAAAGCTTGCTCCAAAGAAACCTCTTCCTCCGCTGCTCACATCCAAAGGATGATCATTGTAGAAGAAGAACATCAGAACATACAAAATACAAGCACACAACAAGGTAAGCTAGTTTAAACAAAGATTAATCATACATCAATTTATTTAACTTCATACAATCATACTATTCATTCACATCACATAAACTCTTCACACATAATACCACACTGACTTTGACTGTCCGGACTTAGAATGATTGTCGAGCTATGGCGGGTCGTGCACTCGTGGTGGCTTCTACTGCTTTGCAAATCCATTGCCAATGGGTTTCACCCTACCACACTCACGAGGTTAGTCCGTTATCACTCACCTTGGGCCATATTGGAAGCACCCAAGATTAGGACCTCCTGCTACTCCTCACGACATGGATCAATCCTCTCTACTTGAGAATGAAAGACCATTGGAGTTTCAGGATAACCCCCAAGACTAAGCTCCTGCATTCATTCTAAACTTACTTGAATCTCAACTAGAGATTTCACTTTGAATCACAACATAGGGCACCACCATGTCTCCTCTCCTTGAGGATCATGGAATTACGTCCATTAACCATACTTTGAACTTTACACTTTGAAACCACCAACTTACACTTTGAAATACAGCATACATCAATAACTAATGATATTACATGATACAACTTCAACTTACTTCATACAACACTCAATGTTTCTTTTAAAACAATCTAAGATCAAAAGAAGAGTGAACTAGAACTGAAACCCTCGCATAGTGCACACATTCACATAGCGAAACTAGAGGCCTCTCGCACAGCGACTTGGCTCGCTGTGCGAATCCTCAAAAAGAGATCACACCCTCTAAACCATTCGCATAACGATTATACTCGCTAGGCGAATAAACCATGACTTAAATTAGACCTCAGACCCCTCGCATAGTGTCCCAGCTCGCTATGCGAGAACCTCAAACAATGGCTCATGCTCCTTAAGCACTCGCAGAGCGAAACTCATTCCTTGTTCGAATAAAAAGAATAATAGTTCCAGACCCCAACCAGTAGCATAGCGACTTGATTCGCTATGAGGATTGACGAACAGAGAGCAACCCTCTCAATCCATTCGCACAGCGCACCCATTCGTTGTGCTAATTCCTTGGCAGAGAGCACCTCGCCAAGGTGACTCGCTATGCGAATTCATTCACACAGCGAGTCTGCATAATCTGCAAACATAATTATGCAACTCAACCACAACTTATCAATTCTACTCAATTTTCTCAACTTCTAACACTCATAGATTGTTGTACAAACTTAATTAAACTTGACTATGTGATTCTAAACCTTCCTAACATCAATCTAAAGTGTTTATGCATCAAATCCTACTCTAAAACCTCAATTTCCTCAACTTAGAGACCCAAATTCCAATTTACCACTTTGAACTTGATTTTGACCAATTTGATGACTCAAACAAGTCACATATGACTTATCTAAACTGCCCCAACATACCATAACATCACTTGACCTCTAATGCTCAAATTCACTACCTCACTTCCTCTAAATTACACTAAACAAGCTCAATTCACTTCACTTTTTATCTAAACCCTACCATAACAGGTTTCTCACACAAAATACCTCCAACCAGTTAAATCACCACTGATAAATTCATCCAACTCAATTCATAAACATCACAATACAGTTTCATACATTAAACATTCCAGTACATACTATTCAATCTACTCAGCATACAAACAGTGTCCCAAAACAACATACTAATTCAGAATTTATCATACATACATATCATACAACCAATTGAGATAAAGTTTCTAGCTCCCCTTACCTTAGAGATTATCAGCCTAACTCACAGAGATACTCTGACAATGCCTTACAATGCAAGGAAACTCAACAGAAACCTACGACTCACCAATTGGTGATAGAAAACAACTCTTAGAGCTTGAATTTAACTAGAAAGTGAAGGAGGAAACTGCTAACCACATGCAAAGCATAAACGATGCATGTTCACAGTCCAAAAAGGTACGAATAACAATGGAAACAACTTACCAGCTGAAGAACAAGAAATTGATCGGTCCAAAACGAAGCCTTCAACGCCAGGATCGCCTAGGTACCTCCTGATCGTCGAACAGATAACTTAACAGTGAGAGATTGTAGAGAGAAGTCAGAAAACTTTGAGGAATAGAGTTCTAGAGAGATAAGGTGTTCTTAGAACAATGAGAAGTGTTTATAAAATTTTATTTATAGTATAAGATGATTTTAAAGTTAAATAATCTGTCTCGTTATTTTAATACACTTATATGTTCTATAATACTCTATTTTCTAGGTCCTTACACATTTTTTATCCTAAAATTATTACTTTTATTGTTAAAAATTATTGAAAATATTTTGTTATAAAGTGAGGTTCTTTAGGTTTGGTCCACCCTGCATATGCAGTTTGTACGATCATAGGGTTTGTTTGATGTAAATATTAATTTGATGTGCGAAAGGAAGAAAATGGTTCGCACCAAAACTCAAGTTGAAGAATGAAGTAGCACAGACAATGAGCTGAAGATGAAGAAGGTGAAATGTTAAGGTTCGGAAAAGGGACATTGTGATTGCAGCTACAGACCATAGTAGTACACAAAAAAATCCCATAAACAAAAACAACATTGTTCTTTGATGTTACCAATGAATGCTGGGCCACATAAGTTTTGCTGATAAATTACAATGGAGCATATCTTTCATTACATTTTTCATGTTTATGCTAAATTCTTCTTTCATTTAACACAAAACTTTATCTTTTTTTTATCATTCAGTCTAATTCAATTCTAAAAACTAATTAGTAAGGTTTGTATTATATATTATAAATTGATTTAAGTTGATGTAAAACTTTTAATACGTTATCTTATGACGCTATTAATAAGTGAATTTTAAATTTAATTTAATCTCACCGAATTGATTTGATTTGTAAGATGAGATTTACATTCACTTGTATACTTAAATTGGTCTTATTTTTAGTTGACATAAAATTTTCAACACAAATATACACATATTGAAAATAAAACTAAACATTAATAAATAATCAAATAACAACAAAAGAACTCAACAAACAATAAACTTCTCTCTAATATATTTTGATTTATTATACTCTTATAATAAATTTTAAGTTAAACTAAATCTCATTTTAAAAATTAATTTTATTATATTAAATTCGATTTAAAATTTACTTTTTAAAATTTTTAATTTTTTTTTCATTTCCTAAACAAAACGAGAAAGTGAGAGATTCAAATGATGAAAACTGACGAAGCTCAACTTCATAATTCTTTATCATATCCTCTTCATTTTTCTTATTCTTTTGGCCAAACCAAATGCAAGGTAAATGAAATATCCCTTTCATCTTTTTCTCACTTTTCCCTTTTTTTTTCTTTCATAAAAGATTCATTGAATTCTTGTTCCCCAATTCACATTAAGTGAATTATGTTATGTTACTTATAAAAATGATATATTATTTGTACTGAAGAGATGAGTCTGTGAAAAAATATGATGAGAAATTGACACGACATTGTACAATGGTAGAGTCATCTTCAATCCTGGTCTGTAATAACTCTTGTTTTCACCATTTTAACTCTCACATACGACAAACCCTTCCATCATTTCAACCTAAACTTTCCATGCTCATGAAAATTTGAAATCTCCACACTGCTAAAATGACGCATAATCTACCTACACTATCATTGCAGCATCAATGAAGTCCATTAGGGCATCAATGTGTAGGTTTTATCATCATTCCTGCAACAAAATATCATCATGGGTAAAGGAAACTCTTTTAATCATCCTATAACATGTTAAAACAAAGGGTATGCTTCAATTCCACATTATAACAAATTTTTGGTCTCTTCTTTAGAATTCATACTTTGTTTCCTCGTATTCATGTTATGAACTTCATGAATTGTATCATATAACTATATATAGCCATAGCAAATGCCTTATAAGAAAAATAATATAAACTAAATTAATGTAAACAAAGCACAATATATTTATAAATCATATAAATATTAATGAAACCACATTTATTTAAACTCTCATTTATAAAAATTTAAATATATTCTAAGACCTTACCTTGTACTTATATTATGAATATTAAGGAAATAAAAAATTTAAATAACATTGACTATATATATTATTATTTGTACCAATTTTTATCTTTCTTCTTCTATATCACTTAAGATAAATGATGCTAAAAAGAAGAGATAAAATAAAATATATTATTAACATAGTTTTGGATGTAGGTTCAAGTAACTATTATACATACTTTAATAATTTTCTTCCAAAATCGTTCAAGTATCTGCCATAGACACTTTAATGCTTAAGTGAGGAAATAGTTCATACAGGGTCAGAAGAATAGTTTTAAATGTACAGTAAATGCGACCACTTACCTCTTACCAAGCTCTATTTATAGTTTTTAAAGTGAGCTAAGATTAATCAAACCTTAATCACAGTCCAACCTCAATCCATAACACTAACTAATACTTATATGTAAACCTGCTTTTTAATATCTTTTTAGTAAGAATATTTTTGGGATAAATCGTTCAATCTTTGCTCATAACATATCAAATAGATCTTAAATTTATTTTAGCTTCATGATTATCTATTATGTTGGATCGTTTATACATGTCCGACCATTACTCTAATAGTTTTTTTTTTATAATATAAGTATTATGTATGTTATATAGTATGCCAGTGACATGAATAAATTTGATGCCTTCTAATCATTAATTACAATTATTTAATTACAATTATTTAATTGTATATGGATATATAAATAAAAAATATAGTATATAACTATTTTTCATGGACACGTGTCGAAAACTTTAGGCGCAAACATCTATGACAGCATGGACTTCACATACACGCCATAAAGATCTCCATCTCTCCACTCTCACGCATCATTAGCTTTTCTTTTTCTCTTTAAAAATTATATAATTTTAATTTCTTTTGAAAAAAAAGTAGCATGATTAATCAATCAGTTAATGAATGAATGAAAGTGGGTGTTTTTTCTTACAGTCAAGGGCTGAACGGTAACTTCACAGGCTCAGTTGAGGCAATCATTCGTACCACGCGTCGTTCGGTCGAGAAACCTTTCCGTGCACACTGGGTGCGGTTATCAAACTTCATGGTCCAAACGACTGGTGCCACGTCGGGAACACGTGGCCTGAGAATGTCCATGTCAGCAACCTTGACTCGTTATAAAATCCAATCCCACCAAGTCACCTAATCCAGAACAATTTCAAACACACAAAAAGAAAAAACTAAAAAAAAGTATTAAAACCTTTCTTCTTCTTCACCGCCGGAGAATGAACACTCCGGCGACGCAAAGCTCCCCTTCGATAACCACTGCTCGTCTCTCCGACCACCGTCGCCACGTGTTTCATGAAAACCCTCACCTTGAAACCTTCACTCTCGTAGCCTAGAAGAAAAGAAAACCGTACATACACAATTACGAATTAAAATTTCTTTTTCTTTTTTTTTTCTTTTAACCTGTCCTCTCTCATGAAGAACACGCCCAATCCGTGACTTATTATTGACTGGTGTAGGAAGTTAGAAGGGTGAATGTGTGTTGAATAGGGTTTGGTTTTTGTTTTTTGGAGAAAAAAATTATTAGAAGCTCTGAAAAACAGAGTAGCAGAAGAAACGCATGGCTCCGATGAAGGTTCAACCGATTGCAATCGACATCGATTCCGAGAAGGTGAAGGACGCGGTGGTGGTTCGGAACGAGTCAGTGTTGAAGTCGCGTCTGAAACGGTTGTTCGTCTTTGACCGTCAGTTACCGAAGAACAACAAAGATGTAGCAACAGAGTTCGAACCGAGCTCGGTGTGCTTGGCGAAAATGGTGCAGAATTTCATGGAGGAACAACCTCCGGCACCGAAATGCGGTCGCAACCGCTGCAACTGCTTCAACGCAAATAGCTCCGACGAAGACGATTTCGATCTCTTTGGTGCACCGCCACCAGAATCATCCAGTACCGACGCCGCTGAATCTCTCAAGGTGGATAATCAATCTCAATTATAGTCCAATTTTATTTTAATTTATCACAGTTTCTTTGATTTATGACAATTTTGATTTTGTGATGAGCAGACTTTGATCCCCTGCGCGAGTGTAGGCGAGAGGAACCTGTTAGCTGACGTGGCTAGAATCGTGGAGAAAAACGGCAAGTTGTTTAAGAGGAAAGACGATCTGATAAAGGTAGTCGCGGAAGCACTTTCCTCCGCTCTCGGTTACGATTCTTCCATCTGCAAATCGAAATGGGAGAAAACTTCGTCGTGTCCTGCTGGTACTGTTAATTTACTGTGAATTTCAATTTGAGTTTGGATTTGGAGTTGAATTTGAATTTGGCCGACTGAGTGTGTTTGCGTCTTTGGTTTAGGTGAATATGAATTCATAGATGCGATTGTGGAAGGTGAGCGGTTGATCGTGGATGTCGATTTTCGATCCGAGTTTGAGGTGGCGAGATCCACGGGAAGTTACAAGGCAATTCTTCAATCGCTGCCGTTCATCTTCGTTGGAAAATCTGAGAGACTGAAGCAGATCGTGGCGATTGTCTCCGAAGCGGCAAAGCAGAGTTTGAAGAAGAAAGGAATGCACGTTCCGCCCTGGAGGAAGCGCGATTACATGCTCGCAAAGTGGCTCTCTCCGTCCAGCGTTAGGGAGAAGCAACCCCCGTCCTCCTCCGTGCAAGTCGCCGTAGCTCCACCGGAAACAATGTACTCCGGTGATGCAGCGTCGAGGGAGAGCGATTGCGGTGAGTTGGAGCTGATCTTCAGCGAGTCACCGCCGAAGAACGAGACCGAGTCCGAGTCCGAGGCTGATTCCGGCAAGGAGAAGGCGGAGTCGCCATCACCTACCACGGCGTGGCAACCGCCAGCGGTGAAGCCGAAGAGCGTCGAGAGAGGGACCAAGGTGGTTACCGGATTGGCCTCTCTTCTCAAGGACAAACCATAGAAATCTTTTTTGTTATTTTTCTTTTTTTTTTTTAGTTCCGAAATTAAAAAATTAAAATATAAAAGAGAAAATATCGGATGAGGCTCCCTTTTTTATGAAGTATTTTTGTTTTCCCTTCTTTTGTTATCAAGGGAAAATTTGTAAGAAGTAACTTTTTGTTATTTTATTTTTGGTTCGCACCATGTAAGTGTAAGAAGCTGCTGCCACAGCAATATCATCTGTAATAAAATCAAAAGCTGAAATTAAAATTTTTCTAAAGTTCATAAAACTGAAAAAGAAAAGAAAAACCACCTGAGGATGCATGCATGGCGCCGAGAGATTCTTTTGCTTCGATTTCCCAAATGTCAGTACTATGCTTCTGCTATGATCAGAATTTTCTTTCTTTCTTTTTTATTTGTTTTGAACAGAAACCACTTTTTCTCTTTTTATTTTATTTTTTTAATTTTTCTGTGAGTGTTGGTTTTGGTTCATCATGATTGAGAAAGTGCAGAGAGAGGTTACAAGTTACACGACCCAGCAACTTTCAAAATTTTTTTTGGCATCGTGCTACTACTCACAACGTTCTGGTCCCTTGAAAGGAGACAAGGAAGTATGAAACTTTGCTATCTTAAATTTTCTCATCTTTTCATGAACACTTGATTAAGGACTTCAACTAACTCCTCCTTTTTATTCTTCTAATTTTCTCTAATATCCATTGAACTCTGGAATGGATAAAGATGAAGAAGCATTGAATATGTGTAAACTACTGGTATCATACTTAATAATTATATTATATGGATTAGATTATATAAAAATAATTTATAGTGACTGTGGAATGCTGAAAACGCAGGATGGAGCAGCAGAAGAAGGAAGAAGGGTCGTGGCATCTCGAATTTCGTGAGGATTGGGAACTCGTGAAGAAATCAGTTGAAGGAGAAGAGACAGAGAGGGTAAATTATTATTATTATTATTATTATTATTATTGCATTTGGTACATTAAAAATAATTTTCTTTCTTCTTATTTATTTTATCTTAAAATCTTTTGGAGTACATCAAAAGCAAAAGAGGAAAAGTGAAAAAGTGAAAATCTCTGCTCCTTTCTCTCACCAAGCAATGCCCTTTAAATGAAACCTGACAGAATATGCCTAATTATTTCCGATACTGTTACTCATACATACTACAAGCCACTACCAACAAAAAAATAAATAAATACTATGTTTAATACCTTAAAATTTTAAAAAGTTTTTCAAATTTTTCAATAATTAAGAAATAGGAAAAATATATTTTGGAATTGTTTTTTGAATCCACAGTTTCTGTAAAAAAACAAAAAGAAAAGGAAACTCAGATTAGGTGAGCAGTTACTTTGACTAATGAAAAATTTGATTGTGGTCACTGTGACTTGACTTTGGGCACATATTAATCAGAAAGGAGAAATATATTTCTATATAGTAATAAAAAAGAAAGTATACAACAAGTTATAAAAATAGAGAATACAAAATATAAGATAACTCACATAAGACGGAGAATTTATCAATGTTATATCTTTCTATAAATTCAAAGAGTAATAACCAGATAATTTAACCAGTTATTATTTTGTAAATTATTATTTAATTTTCATAAGTTGAGATAGCTTGTATGTTTATTTCTTTCTCTCATGATAGGATTAGGAATTTAGGAGACTCTTGTGAACTAAACATAAATAATTCACAATGATTGCAGTGGGCCCCAGTAATCCATTGCGATGCCCAACTGCAGTATATAATATTTGAAGAAAATAGGCATTTATTTATGATATTACTAATATTGCAAAACTCATTTATAAAGCGAGTGGGCCCATCACAAAGCTCTCCTGTCAGAGCAAAAAATAGGGTCCTTTTCCTTCTGCCTTCAAAACTTTTAAAAACAATAAACATCACCATTGAAAATTAAAAGAAAAAAATGTATTTTTTAAAGTTTGCAATAATAAATAGACATAAACTGATAAATAGGGTGATGAAAGCAACCCCACACCTAACCTCTAACATAAGAATGGGTTTTAATTTTTAGTTTAATGTTGGTTTGTTTGGTTGTAGCCCATTCGATAGAGAAAGGTTACTTAGGAAGTGGATTTTTTATTTTTTTACAACCCTTTGCCCAACCCACACGAAATATATACCACCCTTTCTTCTTTACTTTCTCTTAATTATTATGCAATTTTTTAATATTTTATACATCAAAATATATCTTTTTATTAATTTTAAATACTAAAAATATTTATTTATGGTGCCTAACCTGGAGAAGAGTTTGGGAGAGAGAAGCAGTGGGAGTTTGAGGAAAAAGAAAACAAAGTGAAAAGCCTTTATCCTATGTTGATTTGACATGTCTCCTTTGTTCTCACAAGCTCCTCTTTTCTTTCTTTATTGCCACTCATATCATCATACCATATCATAACATCATACCATATGGATGTGGATCCACTCTCACATCCATCATCCATAATGCATCTTCTCTTATCATAGCTATGTATAATTATCATTATGAATCATTCTTTCAAATACACTTTTTATTATGGCTTAATTACCTACTTAGTCCTCATGTTAGGAGGTAATTTTCTGTTTAGTACCCAGTTTTAAAAATGTAGACATTTGGTATCTATGTTTTGAAATTTGTATAAATTCAATCTTATCCAGCTGGGTGGAATAGCTATCAAATGTTTGAATGCATCTTCATTAACGTCCTTAATTTCTCGCATCAATTATAACGCCGTTAACTGGATAAGATTGAATTGATACAAATTTCAAAACATAGGTACCAAATGCCTACATTTTTAAAACTGGGTACTAAACAGAAAATTACCTCCTAATATGGGGACTAAGTCGGTAATTAAGCCTTTTATTATTCATTCTCACTATTTTATAATTTTTATTTTCAAAATCACCTTTAAATTTAATTAGCACCAAATTTTGTTAAAATGGATTTCAACAATAATTTTGATACAACAAAATACAAGTAGGAAATGAGATTTACATTCATTTATTTTAAATTAGTTTTATCATTATTTTTATTATTAATTTTTATTTAAATTTCTTTAATATTTCACATTGTATTTATCTACGAAACAAGTATTTGAAAATATTTAATAATAAAGTGCATTGTATTAAAATTGGAAAAGTACATAATTAGTTTAGATCTAAAAGTAGTAAGTTAATTTGGTATAAAGAAAACTTGGAATGAAGGATTTGTACAAATATAAAGGAGAAGACATGTTCCAAAAAATTGCTTGTAAGAAGGGAATTCTTGTACATTAATTTATTGCGTGAAGCAAACACATTATTATACGAATCCAGATAACTAATTTATCAAAAATACGTTACTTACATCAAAGGCCGTACACAAATTCAGATAATTAATTTGTCAATAATAGTTGCTTACATCGAATACCGTAGACCTTAATTGGTGCTTACGTAATTGTTTATACATATCTTATTCTTAAATAATTTTTCCTTCATTATAAAGAATTAGCATATTGAAGTATTCTACTAAAGACACCTACAATTCTTAAAGATTCCTGTTTAATTCATATAACTATTAACCAAATTTACATAAATTATTGAAATTGAAATTTTGTATTCCAAATTTTTCTTTTATCATATTTAAAAAAGTAATAGGATGATATTTATATACTAAAACTATTTATTAAAAAAATATAATTTAATTTTTTTCTTCTACATATTAATATATGTAAATTTAAAGAGAAAAATACATCATCATAATCCATTGATGCAATAAAAGAAATCTTCACTATATAGATAAATTTTCATTTTAAATATTTAGTAAGAGATGGTAATTAATTCATGATAACACAATGAACTAAAAGGAAATTGCATTGTGATTAATTTATTTTCTTTCAAAAATAATATGTATTTTTATTTTTAAAAGTATAATACGAATAAAGTATATTTTATTGGTTAGAATTTTATGACTTATAATATTTTAAAAATTATTCGATGCTCAAATTAATAAAAGAGTTTGACTTTTTTAGATAAGAAATAATTAATATGAATGAATGAGTACTTATTGGTGAAATACTATATGTATTTATATGGTTTATGGACAATGTGACTTATGCAATAAAATTAGTAATATAAAAAAAAATATTAAGTATTATCGACAAATATAATGATTTATTGTATACACAACGAAATAATAATGATAATGTGACACTTTACCTGATTTATCAAATATTTTGTAAATATATAATATTAATAAATATTATGATGTAATCAGACTACAGATATTTGGTTACATATGTTGTTAATATATGAATATTTGCACCAACAAATATATTTTAGAATATTCTTTAATCACTTTAAATTAGCAAAGTTGAATGTGTCTTGTTGGTCCATATGATTTAGCATAGTTTTTAGGACAGGTATGTACATAAGCTCCCCGTCTTGGGAGTTTGATCATTGTGTGGGAAGTGCTTGTTGTGATTATGATTAGCCTTTTGGCCGACCAATGGTTGACTTTTAGGGTTTTGCAAATGGGTCGACCATTAGGTGGAGTTGTAAGTAGTTGTCTTTAACCATGCGAGTGGATTGGCTAGACTTTGTTGTTGCCTTACCTTAGATGTCTCTATTGTATAAGTACTACTGACTTAGGTAGACTTTGCTTGGTGTTGTCGACTTAAACGCACTTCATTTTGTGTTGCTGACTTAGGCAGACTCTAGTGTTAGTTTAGGCAGACTTGTGCTTAATGTTGTTACTTTGGTCAGACTTTGTTGGGTGTTGTCGGCTTAGTCATGCTCTGGTGCTTGTATTGCTTGGTTAATGATAATTTTATTGGTAAATGTAGAGCATTAATGAAGAGTTTTTCTAAAACATCACATTGATTACCTTGAGGTGTAAAAAAGTCCTTCAATTAAATGGTTCTGATCGTGGCTAACATGGCTACATCACAATAGTTGAACTCAAAGAATGAAACATCAAAAGTTATTCATAGTTGAGAGGGAAATGATGCTTGACTAACATTCATTTCACTTTGAATTCTTTGCTTTTATACTTTGTTTCTTCATAATCTTTTTTGCACCTTTGGCATTTCTTTCCCCGCATGTTGTACATCTTCTTTGTTTGCTTATGTGAGTCGCCCTTGTTTCCTTTAAGCCTTTCTTTTCGTTCCTGCATTTGCTTTGATAATTGGTATGTCTTCATCTTCCTCCTCTGATATTGGTTATGGTTGTCGTCGCTCTATCTTGGAGAGAGATATCACTCCTATGAGCCCAATTCTCCTCCTCTTTTTGACGAGAGGGTTTCCTCAATGGATCCCCTCTCTGTCACCCCTCTTGTGATGGCTTCTCCTAGGGTCACCATGATGGTTTCTAAAAGGTAGAAGAAGGCAATAAAGAGTAGAAGGACATACCTTTGCAACGTGGGTTGAGTAGCCTACACTAACGACCAAAAGGCACAATGGTTTCCCCATTAGGGATCTTATATATATCTGGATTCAAGATGAGGTGACCCTTTTATGCCTTTGAGTTTGTTAGCATTTGGATTTGATTTTGAAGGACCGCCACTAGGTTGGACTCGATTAGTCACATGATTCTAAGCATGAATATTCTAAAAAGTAACAAGATTTGAGTGGATTGAAAAACTTTGATGTATACTCCTAAGGATTGGGAAGCAAGAAGAAATTTATTTGCAAAAGACTTTACGATGTTGAAGTCATTAAGAAAGTTTGAAATATTTAAAGTAGGATACAATGAATATAAGTGAACGTATATTTTCTGGTAAGATATTATATATATATATATATTTGAAGAGTTTATAAATTTTGTGACTCATATAATAAAATTAATAATATAAAAAATATATAAACTAATTTCGACAAATATAATAACTTATCATATATAATAATTAACGATTTAATAGTGATACCGTGACACCTTATCTAATTTATCAAATATTAGTTAAATAGATTATATTAATAAATTAGGTTAGCAAAATTAAACAAGTCTTGTTAGAATACTTGAGTTAATATATTTGTTGGATTCTTTGTATAAATATTTTTTTTGAATTTTATTTTGAATTAATGTTGGACTTGAAAATATGACGTAATGAAGTATCAAAGTAAAATATCAAGTTCGTTGTTTTTATAAAAAATTGGTTACTTTCAACAAAACTCTAAACATGTTATTATCAATGATGAAATTACAAGTTAAAATAATGTTATAGCATTGAATTAAATTCCAAAATAATATAGTTACCAAATATTATTACACTTAAATTAAGCTACCAATTAACTTTGATTAGATAGAGAAAAATATGATTTAAACATTAAAATAATTGAACAAATTTAAATACGCATTTATATATGTTGAAATCTATTTTGAGTGGTACAAACTTTTCTACGTGGTTCAGTTTGTGTCAGACTATATGCTATTCATTGTTTAATTTAATTACAAATTAAAATAAGTTTAAATAAAAAGATATTTTCAATTTACTAATATATGATATATTGAATTTATTTAATAATATGTGGGGTATTTTAAAAATAATAAAAATTATATAACAAAAATATATTGAAATTATTATAATGATTTTACTATATTCAGCCAGAGATATTTTCTCCATGACTTGATTGACATAAGTATATGATCGAATAAAGTGCTCAGCAATAAAATCAAAAGCATATCTAAATTATTGGAGGGATGAATGGGTTAGTTGACTAAGTTAATAATACCATTATCTTGTGATGAATTTAAGGATTTTAGTTTTTGCTTTAATCATAAAATATTATAGAATCATTTACTTTTTATTGCCTTTTATCAAAAACTTCTCATAGAAATTAGAGAATTGAATAGTTTACATATAGATGGAATGTTTCTAATTAAGAATATCTTTCACAATGATAAGATATATAATAGCTTATTAACTATGTTATAAATTAATTTATAATTTATTACTACTTTTCTGTTTTAATACACTTGTATATTCTTCTTAATTTCTTTTTATTTATTATTATCTATTTAATTTTTATAGATAGTGTTAACTATGTGCATTTTATAATATTTGATGGATTACTTTCTAATTTTTTTATATATTTTAAATTAAAAAGTTTAATATTATAAATTGAAGTTAGTAATATTTCATTATATGGTGTTATATGGAAATAACACACAATAAAAAAAATTAAGAAAGGGATTTACTCCAATAATAGTTTAAATTTAGAAAAAAATTAAATTAAATTCTATCATTTTATTCAAATAAAATGAATTATTTAAATAAAAAATTGTATATACAACTTAAAAAAAATATATAAAAAAAGTACTAAAAGTTTCAAAAGAAATTGAATCATACTTTATAAAAAGTAAATTTATAATTGTAAAATAATACCAAATTTTTTAAATGAATTTTATTTATACAATAAAACTCATTTAATTGTGTTTTCTTTACTTCAATAGTGCAAATGAAGTACACAATTATATAAATATAAACTATACAATAAATGTATTTGTTTATATGAATATATCTTCAGAGCTTAAAGATTCTCAAAATATATATAGTACACAAATTGTAATATAATAAAATCACAATAGTTGATGTGTACCATTTTCCACCAATGTTTGTAATAAAATATGATTTTATTAAGTATGATCATGATAATAACATAAATTTTTTTTTAATACAAACTTCTATTTCAATTTTAAAAATTTGATTTATGATTTTTTTTATAGAAGTTTAATAAATTGAACATTTTGTGGTTGGAATTTTAAGAAGCTTGTCCTATAAACAGTACTGAACAGGGAAACAAAATTAACACTGTAGAAGACATCATATTATGTTGTTTTGGATGTCATGGTAATGTCTACAAAGCATTCATAATCTTAGGAACATAAACACACGAATCGGAGCCAACTTTTTTCATTATCCAAACAAAAAGTAGAAATACGACGCTCTCAATCATCTTCCAAAAATCAACATTTTATGACCCCACACGCACAAAACCTTCTAATCAATGTTTAATGTATTATGACACATTAGTTTTATATTATTAAAAATCACAATTTATTTATTTATTTTATTTACTATTCATGCTTTCTTCCAAAATCTAAAATAAACATAAATGATTCAATATTAGTCCATATAATAAAGTCAGATTATGCCGTGAAATATTTAGTTTGTAGAAAACTGAAGTATTATGATAAAATTAAATAAGTTTTGATCATTGACTTGTATATTTGTGTATAATAGGAGTTCAATCTTTGTTAATAGAATATTTATCATAAATTTTTAATAGTGTTGAAATTTTGAATTCACACATGGATAAAGTACTTATTACTAAGTCCAAGAAAAAACTATAACTAGTATAATTATATTTTCTTCAAATATAATTCATTTATATATATAATCAACATGATTAACTGAACCAACAGTGGATGATGTTATGATTTGTTTACCATTATAAAACATTATTTTTGTGGGTTGAATTAGAATAATTTATGATTGGTCATTTTTTGTGGTATTTTAGAGCACAAGTTGCAACCTATTTTACCAATAAATATTACTGGAGAGTCACGACTCACTCATGCGACAAAACTGATGCTACATGGGAGAAAGAGACACTTTCCTCCATTTCAATGTCAATTATCAAGCTTCAAATTACACTCTTTAAATAATTTGTTAAGAAAAACTATTCACCAATTTTTTATTCACTTAAACAAAACCTTCAATTATCGCTAAATTTGATAGTTTATATCAGATTTGATCATAAAATGAGTTAAGTTTAAGTTTTCCAATTTCAATGTTTTACCATCACTTCAGTATTCTAGCACAGATACATCTGCCAAGCACTAAATGAATAAATAGAATTACATTTATCAAACAATTAAATCTATATATTAATTCAGTTTAATAGTTTCAAACCTTTATCTACTCCAAGAAATGTTTGGCTTGTAACTTAATCAAGTAGAGTAAAATCAGCAATTTTTTTTTTTCAAAAGCCAAAATTTTAATGTTAAGTTGGACCATTTTCCATAATTAATGCATAGTCTAGTTTCTTTTGTACATGAACTTGTTCTCTCTTATTGATAGGTTTTTGTTAATCCATTGATTTTGAAGCTAAATCACAATTCCAAAGGACAAGAGAAGGAGCAGTTTTATGAGGAAAACCACCACTGTCATGTAAACTCAGCCAATGAGCAGCATCTGGTGATTCAAAGATTGCTTTCAAAATTCACAGAAAAAAAGGAAAAAAAAACATAGAAGGGTGAAAAAGAAAAGTAAGGTGTTGCTTTCAATTTAATTATCAATTAGCTGAAATGGGGTCCTCTAAATTTTACTTATTGCTACCATATGAGGTATGGCTATCTCTCTGCTACCATTGGTTCATTGGATATTCTTATGTGTGTAGTTAGTGTGGTGAAGCAGTACAATCAACATCATCAGGAAAATAACATAAGATTCATTAACTTATTCACCAGAGAACAGCTTGCATCACTGCTTTAGGAAAAGTATATATATTATGTATCACAGGAATCAGAAACATCCAGGGAAAAAAATAAAATTGAAGTACAGAACAAAAAAAAAAACTAAATTTGTCTCAGGAATTAGGATCACTAGGATCTAGAGATTCTGCATATAATGCTTTTCCATTTCATGGTCTGCTGCTCCAGTGGAGGAATCCTAGAAGCCTGTGGCATAATCCCAATACAGTAAATGACATTTTGAGATGAGCAGAGAGAAAAAACAAATAAAGGGTGTTAGAAAATGAAAAGCCTTTCACTGCTTTTAAGTTATTACTTTATACATATTTGTACAAAACCAGTGTGGTGTGTTTGTGTGACACAGTGCTAGTGCATCTGTTTTGCTTGTCTCTTTGCACTGCCTTTACCCTTTACCATGTTTGCCATCATGAAATCACCATTATCTTTTCTTTTCTCCTCAGGTTGTAATTTTCTCTTCCAGTATCTCAAATTAAACACTAGTAGCAGTTAGATAAGTTGAACTATTCTCACATCAACTAATAAAGATAATTCTCAATTTACAAAATACATCATGACTCATGCTCTAAGGGGAGATGATGGTTATCTTGTTATCACATTGTAATGGTTTAGGCCTATTCATTACCCTTTTACTGGTTTTGTTTGGTTGATGGGAAATCTAATTTCTGCTACTGCAAAATGCCAAAGCAGAAGTTGTATGACATAAAGATGGAGTAGAATTACTCTGCAGCTCCTATTATGTTACGTTTTATGGTTACCTTTTCGGACACTGACACTGTCCAGTGTTGCTGAGATTTTTTATAAGATTACAAAGGTTGAGTGCCCCACCATACACACTATTAACCGAAACTAATCCACAAAATTGGCTACCTGTGTTCTTATTTGTCACCATAGTTGGTCATCATCTTATGGTGGGGTTCTTTATTTTTCTTCTAACATTATGCCCCCCTTGAAATGATAAAAAAATAAAACATGAAATGTATAATTTGACTATGCAGAAATGGTATTGGTTCACTTCTCTCTATCAGATAATGCTATGTTGTGTGGGTTGGTTGATCCAATTATTCAACATTAAACTGACATTGAAGAAAAGTTCTAGATGGGTTGAATTTCCTTGGAAAGACCAGTAGTTGAGAGAGATTAAATTTCAAACTTTAAAATCGACATTTATTATTGTTTCTGTGACCGAAAGCGATGTAACAAACGTGGAATCAACCTTAGATACCATGTTCTCTACGTTGTTGAGCTTTAAGGTGTTTTCTTTCAGCTTTTTCTTATTCTTTTTTCTTTAGTTTTACAAAAAGAGAAAATCCCTTCAATTGTTTAAAAATTAAGAGTATGGGTAAAAAATTACCATGAAATTATTCTTGACATTGATACCCCTCAAATCAAACTAAAAAGCCTAAAGCAGATACAGATAAGAACCACACAGATGTCAACTACCCTTATAATATTAATTGAAATCTCTTAACAGGAAAAGTATAGGGATATGTATGAAGTAACATTATTATTAGATCAACCAATGCTACAAGACATGGAGGGTCAAGGAAAGTAGCTTTTGGCAAAAATAGTAATCAACATTAGATGCTACGAAAAGCATAAGTTATACATGTATATCAACTGGCCCATCCACTAGCTGGCAGAGATAACTATGTTCTGAATAATTTTGGCAGTTTCATGATTAACAACAACATAGCCATAATGCATCAATACATAGTATTTAGCTATTTTGTGATCAGCAGCACACAAAAGTGGTCCTCATTATTGCTAAAAACAAGCTCATCCATCATCTTTTAATTTTCCTCATCTACTCCTGGATTTACCAACAAATCATGGTAACATTGGAACAAACACTGACAAGGTCTATGATTTGGATGAATAATTATATGGAATCTATAACTATACAGCCATAAGTAGAAGCCCTACACATGGAGCCAGAGATTTGATGTTAATATACTGTTTTTGTTCTGTTGGATTCATAGAACTATAGCTCACACCTGACCTTGTAACCTAGCTGACATTAACACTGTGTATATATTTTGGCATTTCTGTGCAAACAATCAAATGCATGGTGTGCACAACCAGCTATCAATCATATCAAAGAATATTGCAGATGCAAGATTCTCACCAAAACCAACTGATATCAAATTACCACCAACTCTTGGGGAGAACAACATTAAACAAAGTTCACCAAAATATAAAAAAAATACCTTCTCATCTTCTAACCAAAACAGCAATTGGTTGAAACTTCAAGTACCTAAAATGAAGCAAAAAAACAAACCAAGTAGGTCCTGTATGATGAAACACCATAGAAAAACCTTAAAATATCTTGATGAGGATTCCTTGATTGGTTCAACCACTTTCATGGTTTTGAAACCTTGAATTAGGAAGAGTCATTTCCCCCATACTCCTATCTAACTCAAACCAAACCCCTTAGTACAATAATATTAATTTTTACATGACATTGTATCCAAGCTTTCAATTAAGACTAAAATAATGTGTAAAAATTTATACTGTAACATTAGTAATTTGACCAAGTTATTTTAAATGCTGTTATTTTAGAAATGGAGTAGTAAAGTGTACCAAATAATTATTGATGATAAAAAAGACAAAAATAAAAAATCATGATAAAATGTTTTGTCTTCTTTTTATTGTAAGACTCTCTCGAAACTTCATAAAAAAATATTTTACACAAACTACTACTATTGTATGTACAATAGAAAAATTATTGAACTATCCATTATTAGTTTGGTGGGATTAATGTATTACAGGTAGGTCCTATTCACTCATGTAAATCTTGAATTTTTTGGAAATTTTAATTTTTTGAACTTTATTTATTTTAGGATTTATATTATTTATGGTCCTTTATGTAAAGAAGGTAAAGAAAGCCCAAAAGGGTTGTACTTAGAAGCCCAGAAACCTGTTTGGGTAAGACTATTTCTTCTCTCACCCCATTTTTTCTTCATATTCCTCCATGTGGTTGTTGGAATGTCTAAATTATCCAAGTTTTAGAATTTATAATGTATTTTTATATTGGGTGTTATAAAAACATATTCTAAATTGTGTAATTCAGAAAAGTATTTCATATTGCATATTCAAAAATGTATTCTAAATTGTAAATTATGGAATTTGGAATTTTATTTTGAATTATATAATGTAAAAAAACTATTTTTGAATTTAAAAATAAATTCCAAATTATGTGAATTAGAACAAGTTTTCGGATTATACTACTCTGAATTTACATTAATTATGCTAATCTTCAGGTTGAGGTTGCACTTTTTGTCAAAGAATCTATTTGTTTATTCTTTGTTATTCATGTAAAATCTAACCTAATGCATCAAGTTTTTAAAAATGTATTTGGATTAAATTTAATGAATTATATAAATAAGTAGATCAATAATAAATTCATCCTATTTTTTTTTCATAATTAATGACTGTCTAATTAACATTTTATGTATTAAAAGTCAATCCAACAAATATTTTCTGTTTTTTAGTTTATGAAAAATCGTTTCTTATATAGTACTTTTAAAATCACATAGAACTAGATATGAAAAATATGCGAATACCATGATTATAAGTAATAATCGATTTTTAAAAAAGATAAAGATAAACATACATACATATATATATATATATATATATATATATATATATATATATATATATATATATATATATATATATATATATATATATATATATATATATATATATATATATTATTCTCATACGTGTCTATGATATAAATTTTCATTTTAAATTATTAAAATACATTTAATTTTATGAATAATTTAAATATTTTATTTAAATTTTTGTTATTAGTTTGGAAATTTGTTTTTAAAACATATATTTAATATTTTTTATTTTTTTCATGTAATTATTTTATCTTTATTGAATTATTAGTTAATAATATTGATGTATATTTACATAGTTATATTTGTTTTTAATATTAAATATTTAATAAAATTATATATTTTGTTATTTTTTTTCATAAAATAATTATTTAATTAATATTTAATATTAAATATTTTTTTGTCATCCCCATAAGACCAATTCGTGACATAAAAGAAGAAAAACTCTACGGAAATGTAATCTGAGCCTTTCTCTTAATATGGGTATGTTAGGAATAAAAATATAGATGGAGGTACATTTATAAATATTGGAAGTATACATTATAGCTTTTTACGAAAATATCTCGGCCTTCCCTGCTCCAGGGATCCAAAAAGAAGCCCAACTAAGGTACCAAGCAAAACAGTTCGAAATCGCACCGCAAACCCGAAAATCCCTAGAGTGAGAGCGATGCAGAAGAGGGAACAGGGTAAGTCCGGTGGATCCGCCGGAGGTGGGGCGGCGCCACCGGCCAAGAGGGGCCGTCCCTTCGGAAGCGGTAGCAGCGGTGCCTCTGCATCGGCTTCCGCCGCCGATTCGGCAGCTCCGTCAACCCTTCTTGGTCCTTCTCTTCACGTTCACAACTCCTTTGCCGGTTAGTTCACAGCTTCTTCCCATTCCATGACTCTTTATACTCATAATTGGCTCTACATTTTCTCTTTAAAAATTGTATTTTGTTTTATTGTGTCTGAATTTACACAAGACACGCACTCTTGCACTAATAATCATATTTTGAATTTTAATAAACAATTTTTTTATTGTTAATGACATGAATAGCCACTTAATTTGATGTTTCAATTCGAGGAACTATATTATTCGCATAATAGCGTAGAACACTGCAAGTCCACTTTGTGGCTAGGGTATGCTGTGTAAGGATAACATCGGTTTCTTAAGTATCTGGGAGCATTCCTTTTTTGCAACTTGCAGTGTTTTAATTTTTTCTTTTTTGAACCCTTTTTTGTTTATATTTCTCTTGCAGATCAGAACAATAAAAGAATTGTTTTAGCTCTTCAAAGTGGTCTGAAGAGTGAGCTGACCTGGGCTCTGAATACTCTTACTCTGCTCTCATTCAAAGAAAAGGATGACATGCGAAAGGATGCAACTCCCCTTGCGAAAATTCCTGGCTTGCTTGATGCACTCCTTCAAGTTGTATGTGCCACCAATCTTGTTTTGAATTTTATGAAAATGTTCATAGATAGAAAATTTTTTTGGTCCCTGTATGTTGTTGTTAAAATTATTACCCTTATAATATTTTATACGGTCCTGTTGTAACTTGAAACAGATAGATGATTGGCGGGATATAGCTCTCCCAAAAGAATTAGCCAAGTCAACAAGAGTCAGAACATTAGGTGCTAGTTCTGTTGTAACAGGATTTGGGAATGAATATCAGGCGTTGGGCTCGACTAGTGCTCTCCACCGCCCCGGGTAAATTTGTTCTTCTTGAATATGATCTTTGATTTTCAGTTTTTAATTTTTCAATTAATTGTATGTTTTCCTTTTGGAGATGGGGTGGTAAGAGAATGAATTTCATTGTAGGATGATTCTCTTTGTGCAGTGTTGGATTAGGCTCTGCTGGTACAGAATCAACACAGCACAGTGGTGTGACAAAATCTCGTTTTACAGAGTTATGGCTTGATGAAGATGGTCTGTTTAATTTAGATGATGAAGGGCGATCAGAAAAACAGCAATGTGCTGTTGCTGCTTCAAATATCATCAGGAACTTCTCTTTCATGCCAGATAATGAAGTTATAATGGCCCAACATCGTCATTGTTTGGAAACGGCCTTCCAATGCATAGAAGATCATCTTGTAGGTGAGGATACCTGCTTGTTATAACCTATTATCTTTTTAGGTTTATAGTATATTTTATCCATCTGGCTTCCACTTTTTTGGTTTCTGTTCCTGATAATTTTCTCATTTGGTTTAGGCCCTTATCATTATGTATCGTTTCTTATATTCTTTGAAACACTTTGGTAGTGCTCTTTGATTGTTATACAAATAAAAAAGAAGAGGATAGGGAATCATCTCTTTATTCTTTACGGTAAAACAAAAGATGGTGGACTAACTTATATTTTTTATCAGTTAATGAAAATGCTCGATTGCAAAAAAAAAATGCATGTTGGGTTTTGGAAACAATTTTTTCAGTAATTTTGGTTTTGATTTCCGTAGTTTTTATTCATGACTTATGTTTCATGTTGGACAGGTCCCTATAGTTTATTGTTAATATATTAGTCCTTGAGGTACTAAACCCTTAGTAGTGTGGGTGATTATGGATGTGACTATGATATTGATGGTTAAATGATTCTGTATAGTATGTGCATACGTTGACCAATAAAAGCACTAGTACTACCATATCCTTCATTGCTTTTGGAACTTCTGGAAACATGGACTAATCCATTTGGCTTAAAAATGAGCAAAGACATTGACTGGTTTCGTGTGAAGTTTAAGATTGTGTAACAAATCCTATCATTCCCTGTCCTCATAACAATACCAACCTTTGAATTAGACTTTTATAAATCAGTTTTATGTCAAATTCTGTTTAGATAAAACCTACCCCCTTAAAATTTAAGTGTATTCCAAACATCTTATGTCTTATGTTGATTCCAACTGTGCTTCTAACAGGATTTCAGTTAAAGGAGAACTATGTTAAACAAAAGGAAGAATCTGATTTTTGTTGGTTTCTAGAAACTCTGTAAATCTGTGATGAAAGTTTTTTTCTCTTTTAATCACCATTATGTGCTGCCCTATCACGAGAAGAGTTTGTTCACTGTTTTATTATAATCCAAATGTTCATAATGTTGATAGAGGATGATGAACTTGTCACAAATGCTCTGGAGACAATTGTTAACTTAGCTCCCCTGCTGGATCTTCGAATATTTAGCTCATCCAAACCATCATTTATTAAAATAACGTAAGTGAGTGATCTATCTTGAATATAACGTTTGCGCAGTATTGTCATTCTCTTTTGTTGATTGATAAATTGTTGTATTATTTACAGAGAAAAACGGGCAGTTCAGGCTATCATGGGGATGTTGGAATCTGCAGTCAAAGCCTGGCATTGTGCTGCCGCTGAATTACTTGGGCGTTTGATTATTAATCCTGACAATGAACCTTTCTTGCTGCCATTTTTTCCTCAGGTTAAACTTTATTTTATGCGTGTGATGTTGCTTGTTAGTTTGTTGTATGTTCCAAAAAAATATAATCAAGATTGGTTTATTTATGCAGATACACAAGCGCTTAATTGATCTCATCAGCATGCCGGCATTGGATGCACAGGCAGCTGCTATAGGTGCACTCTATAACCTTGCAGAAGTTAATATGGACTGCAGGTTGAAGATTGCTAACGAGAGATGGTGAACCCCTTATTCCATTTTTTTTAGAACACTAACATATTTTGATTCTGAGAAAAGGTAAATTATATCAGTAATTTTCTTTAAATAACACTCATCAAGATCCCTCAAACACAGGGCTATTGATCGGTTGCTTAAAGTGATAAAGACACCGCATCCGGTTCCAGAAGTTTGCCGGAAAGCTGCCATGATATTGGAAAGCCTAGTTTCTGAACCGCAGAACAGAAGTTTGCTGCTAGCCTATGAGAATGCGTTTGCTGAGATACTTTTCACTGATGGAAGATATTCTGATACATTTGCAAGGATATTGTATGAACTAACATCTAGACCAAATAACAAAGTGGCAACGGCTCGTGGCATATGGGGTATGTAAACGCCAAACCTTGATACGGTATTCATTAGTGATTAGTTCTACATATAGTTTTGCTACTTGGACAGCTTTTTGGATGACTGGTTCGTTTGAAGATTCAAATTATATATGTACATGTCTTCTCTCTAGGATTGTACAATACCTCGTGTGTATTAAGTTGTAATGTTAATGTACTCCAGTTGTATGATGACAAATCCTTTTACTTTCTATTTTTTCTTCAGTTTAAGACCCTTGTGAAGATTAGAAATTTCATTTTAGATGTATTGGCTGGAAAATGCCCGATTCGTAGAATGAGAAATGGTCTCCCTCATGGAATTTTTTCATAACTATGTTCATATCTGATCAGTTTATTAGGTCAAAATTCAAAAACGCATCCGGGATTAACCACATATCATACATGCAGTACAATATTCAATTACAAGAAAAAAAGAAAAATAGCCATTGGTTCTACAACGAAGTTGAAACAAGAAACCCAGAGTTCTACTCTCCCTCACATTGTTGCCATGTTCCTATTAGGTGTCGTCTTCACCATGCTGAAAATGTATCCTGTTGTCATAATTTGTTCTCATAATAGTTCATAAAACATCAACGAAGCGACAAGCTTTGTTTCATATTTATAGCTCCAGTTCTAAGAATCTTTTCCCAACCACCATCTTGAAAAAAACTTCTTCTACTTAGCTTTCTTCCCATTCATTGACAAACTAGGTTAGAGAGTGATAGATCCAAAACTAGTGCCCACACTCATCACTTTGTCGTTTCTTTGCCCAAATCATAAGTTTTTGCTTTTCTTATGTAGCAACAATCATGGATGACGATTTCTATTAAAAACTCTCGAAATGTATTCAACCAGAGTAGTTAGAATGGTAAGAATTGTACGATTTGAATTGTAATTTGTTTCAAAAATCTTCTTTAATGGCACATATCATCATATAAACAGTTTTATAGTTAAAATTGTAGCTTGAATACAATCCATAACACGCGTACAGTGAACAAAACGAAAAATAGAAAAAAAGAAAATCCTTTTTTTGACATTATAAAATTCTTTACTTATCCCCTTCGTTTCTGAAATGAAAAGTTTACGTACTTGAATAATCATTCTGATCCAATATTTCTAGAGGATGCTTCTCATTGCAAATAAAAAAACACGATTTTTTCGTTTTGTACATATAAAATGATACGGATAGTTATTAACAAAAATATAAATATCAATATTTTATAAACAATAGAAAGTATTGATGATAATAAAAAACAACAGTTATTTGACATCTTTCTTTTTTAAGCAATTCAAATGACTTTATCTACATATATTAAATGTTATTTAACCAATGTTTTATGAACATATTTATTATAGGTTATTTTGTCCACCTTAAATAAGTGTTTTGTTCTCTATTTTATGGCACGAGTTCACTGGGTTTATATGGCTGTTTCGTACTACACGCTACAATTAAAACCCCACTTTATTAGTGTGGTTGGATGTACAATTATAAAATTTAGTTGCGATCATCATGATTTCAGAAATTTTGTTTAGATAATTAATTTTCTTAAAAATATTTTCGTTTGTATCAAGATTTTTTTATACATGCATGTACAACGAAAAGTCTAAGCACACCATTTTTGAAAATGAAAACCCACCATAAATGAAAAAATTGTCATAATAATTAAATGTCTCTATTTACATTTAGGAGAATTAAATTGACTGATTGAATTACATTAAGACAATGATCTTTTCCGTGATGTACAAGAAACTGAGTAGCTTCACCCAAAAAAGGAAAAAAAAAAAAACTCGTGACTTTATTTCCAACTAAAACATCCAAGAACAATTGCCATATTTCCTTTTAACAGTTAGTCACTTAGAATAATTTTTTTAATACATCTATTTATTTTATAACATATGATATAGTCGAACTTGATCGTTTCTACTAAAACCTAATTTTGAGTATTAACTTTGAAAATAACATTAAGAAACGTAATATATATAATATCGAACACAGATGTTAGTAATCATGCAGGTCATTCTGTTAGAGAAATCCTTATAAGAAAAATAATGAAATCTATGTTGAATCAGAGAATAGCTGCATGCAAAGTCTTTATAACTTGAACACACTGTTACAAGAGCAAAGACACAGGTAATAATCTTGTGTGCCGTTTTTTCACAACTCCTAAGATCAGCTATAACATTAAAAATGAACAAGTCTGTTTGGTTTAGTAAAAGAAAAAGGATGTTTTTGATTCAGGAAGCATTAATGGGTGCCACTTTAGGGACATGAACAGGAAAGTCATGAATCTCATCGATCCAAGGATTCTTCTCCTTTGCTGGATCGATGGTTCTCAAAGCCCTCCAAACAGCACTGTTGCACTTGAAACCTGAACCAAATGCAATCTGCCAAGTTCTGTCACCCTTTTTTATCCTCCCTTTGCTTTCAGTGTAGGACAACTCATACCACAAGGAACTGCTAGAAGTGTTTCCAAACCTGTATAGGGTCATTCTAGAAGGTTCCATGTGCCACTCACTTAGGTCAAGGTTCTTCTCCAGCTCATCCAAGACTGCCCTACCTCCAGCATGGATGCAAAAGTGGTCAAATGCCAGCTTGAAATCAGGGATGTAGGGCTTTATCTTGATCTTCAACACTTTCCTAGCGACCAAGGTGGCAAAGAAAAGGAGCTGTTCTGACATGGGAAGCACCAGGGGACCCAGTGTAGTGATGTTGGTCTTTAGGGCCTCTCCTGCCACTGCCATCAAGTCCTTTGAGAGTGCCACACCTATTCTCTTTGTCTCATCCTCTTCTTGGAACACACACCCATACGACTTGTCATCTGCTCCCTTGTGAGTCCTCACCGTGTGGACCAGTTGGTATTTCGCCCGCCTCCGGTCGCCGGAGCGGTTCGAGAGAAGTATCGCCGCCCCTCCCATTCTGAACAGACAGTTTGACACCAGCATTGATCGGTTGTTTCCAAAATACCAGTTCAGAGTTATGTTCTCCATGCTCACCACCAAGGCATAAGAGTTTGGATGAACCTAAAATTTATCAATATCAAAACTGTCTCTGCTAAACATTAAATGCTTTGTGAATTGTATATAAACCTGGAGGAGCTGTTTGGCAAGGTCAATGGAGATAAGACCAGCACTGCAACCCATGCCACCGAGATTATAACTGAGGATATTCCCTCTGAGCTTGTAGTGATTGACAATCATGGCAGAGAGGGAAGGTGTGGGATTGAACAAGCTGCAATTCACGACCAGAATCCCAATATCCTTAGCCTTGACCCCAGTCTTTTCCAGCAGCTGGTCAATGGCTCCAAACATCACCTCCTCGGCCTCCTTCCTAGCCGCAGCCATGCAAGGTTTTGGTGGCAAACTCAAGATTGCTGGGGGCAGATAAGTCTTCTGTCCCAAACCAGACCTCTCCAGAATCTTCTTCTGAAAGGACAAGTTCTCCTCCGAGAATGTCCCTGTGAGAGCAGACTTCTCGACGAAAGTCTCCCTTGTGCACGTGCAATCGACGTGAGGCTTGTAGCATGCAAAATCCATGAGATACACACCCCTTGGTCGGGTCATGAAGTAAAGGGTAGCAAGGAAGACCATGAGGCTTGAACAGACAGTGACCGAGAGAAGGTTGAACTTGAGATTCTCCCAGAGTTGGAGAAAGTCGTTGATGGAAAGGGTTGACAGATGAGCTGAGGCTACGGCAAGAAGGGGTATGAGCAAAAGGTACATAGCATTGGAGATGACATAGTGGTAGCCTAGCTTCACGTACTTGAGCCTCACAGATAGCAGAAAGTTTGGAAGTTTATTCCTTCCTTTTGCTGATTCAACATTAACAGTTCCCGAATTTGGGTTCTCCTTCTTCTGATCTGCCATGAAGGGAAGAAAAATTAAAAGTGGTGACAGAATAGTTTATAGAAAGTTGTTGTGAGAAAAATGTAAAAGAAAAGAGAAAAGGGAGAGAAATATGAATGTGGTGCAAGAAAATGTGGAAGATGAGAAGGTTTTAAAGAATGTAAGTGGGAAAGGAGAGATGGGTAGTGGATACAACTACCCCAACGAACTTTTAATTGAGAACATGCACAGGCATTCAATTTGCCAACTGGGAAAATATTGCGTATTTTCTATCTTCAAAAATCATAATATATATAAGAAGAAAGATTCATTAAATTATACAAGAAAATAAAAAGTATGGTTTTTAATGTTTCTATATTAGTATTGGAAATACAAGTGTTAGTCTAGGTTTTTTTTCACTTGTATGGTGCATTTTTCTAGCTAAAATACCATATAGATACAAGGTTTCGGGGTAAGTCGTGAGCTAACCAAACGTTTTCTTAATAAGTTAACTAAAACGTCGTTTACACTCATGGAAAAATGCTTTTGAAATAATATGTTTCGATTTCAGAAAAAAAATAAGTCTTTCCAAACGTACTCACAATTTTTTATTTTTTTTATAATTATAGGTATTAGTTATTTAAATAATTTAGACTTATTTGTATGTTAGGGTTAAAATTTCACAAATTTTATACTCCTATCAAAATTTTCCAATTGCATCATTGTATCACTCCTCCATTGCAAGAGTCACTCTTCTTCCATCCTTGTCACCAAACGCGAATCACATTGTCTTTTTCATTGTTACTACTCTACTCTCCTTTTTTCTTACTCGTTTTTAAGATGAATTGTGTCGTCGCGTCATCACTGTGAGCCTCTCTTTCTTTCCCATTTTGAAAGTGGCGAGATGTTCGTTCTCTCGTTTTGCTTTTTTTTTTTCTAATGGAAGTATTTTTTAAAGTCTTTTATTCAAAGTGAAGTGGCTCTATTCGTTGGCAGGGAGTACAATGATTCTAGGGTGGGAAATTGTGGAAAGGTAAGGATGAGAAGAAATTGAAACAATACTTTCTTTTTAAAAAAAATAAAGGAATAAGATTTGGTTCAAGAAAGACCAGAAGTATAAAGTATAGAATAGGCTTCGGTTATGAACTAAAGCCTAAAATCCTACATTTTTTTATTACCTCACTTGAATCCTACATTTTTTTTACCTCTCTTGAATATGTTTCGGTTAAAGAACCAATTTATAATTTCCAAAATAACTAGTGCCAAAGCCCTTACCTACACTAGTCTTACTTGGGCCACGACTTCCAATTTGTATTTTCATACACTAAATCGTGTTTCTTGTGCACACTTTTGTCCTGAAATCATTTGCAATGTGTATGACTTTCAATTGGATTGTAGTTGAATCTCCCCATTGTAACACTCATCACATGTGGATCATAGTCATTGCCTTATCAAAATCGGAGTTGTAAACATCATTGATGACACTCTTCTCTTCTTCATCTTAACTGCGCGACTCAGGCCCTCTCGCTACAAGCGTCAATACACACGACTCATCTAGCTTAAGTAGTCATATTGCAAAGCACCCTATTTGCGTCGTCCGTGCATCCTTCTAAATCTGCTTGCACCAACCCTTGGTGAGTCACAAAACATCATGGGTTCCTTCATTGCCACTGGGCCTTCACTATATCTTCCAACTTAGGCTACCATCAACACGACTACAACGCGCAACCATAATCGTCATTGGTGTGGTTGCATTACTCTCCTTCTTCATTGCGTGTGAGGGTGCTCTTCTCCCTTTTAGATTTGAGACTTGCAGCTAAATAAAAGTCGTATAAACGACTTCAGGTCAAAAATTGGAAGTTGTTCAACAAAATAATTTATGTGTTGACGTCATTCTTTCAGCTTAAGACTAAACATGTCAAAACGAGTTAGAATCTATGAGCCAACTCGACTCACCACGGGTTTGAGCCAAGTCAGGTTGAGAAATTGAATTTTTTTCTAATTATGGGTGAGAACGGGATAGGCTCACTTAACCTACGTGTTAAGCGGGTTTGAGCCGAGTTGGTCTCACATAACCCGTAACCCACTTATTTTTTGAAAAACCTATTTTCTATCTTTGAACTAGAAAAGAAGCCTTGATTTCGTTGCCTTTTCTCCCATGTTCACTGGATCAAAAGCTTCTCAATAGCAATGAAATTGTCGAACATAACACAATCGCTTAGTTGCTTGCCTTTGTCAAACACCACTGCTTGCGCCTTCTTAGGCCAATGGGCTTTAAACATTGTCTCCATTTTCGACTTTGTGCTCCTTCATCGAACACCACCAGTATGGTTTGTTGTTTGTCGCATTCTCCTTCGTCGAACACCACTACTCTAGTTCGTGGTTTTTTGCGTTCTCCTTCTTCGAACACCATTGCTTTGATTCATTGTTTGTCGTGTTCTCCTTCATTGAACACCACTCTTTGGTTCCTGGTCCACTGTGTTCTTTTGTGTTGCTTTGGATTCCTCAGGTTCTCCTCAACGTTCGTTGTGTTCCTCCGCATCTCTTCGACGGTCCATTGTCGCTCCTTTATCGCACTTCCACTCGTCCTTCACCTTCCTTTACTACCTCGTACTCTTTTGTTTTTTAAGGTTTGTAAATAATTCCAAAAATACTTTTTTAATTTTATGTTGGTTAATAAGGCTATTCATTTAACCCATCAACATGTGATAGGTTTCACTAGATTGTAAAATTTCTTACTTACTAGAAAGTGAGCTAGATTGGATTCATTCAGTTTTAATCAACTCATGGTGAGTCAACCCATATAATCCAAAATGACCAAATTTAACACTCATACTCACGACTTATACAAAATCAATAATAATAAAAATATGTCCATTTTGGTATTTTAATTAAAAAATATACTACAATAAAAATTTATGAATTGAAGTTTCATATTGAATGTGAAAAAGTTAAATATTATATAAAGATAAAAATTTATAAATTCATTGATTTTAGATAAAAAATAATGTGAATGCTAGATTGAATTATATTTTATTATATTATATTTTTGTATGATTCTTCTTCCAAATAACTACCATAATGAATAAAGTAGGGGAAAAAATGCATGGACGTGAGAGGAGGGTTGGTTGGGTCAAAAGTGTACGTTGGTAATTGGTGAACTATAAATATAATGTATATGACAAGCTATTGCTTTCTGTCTTTCCTTTTATATTATGTTGTTGTCTTCTCATCCTTTACGCTTTTGTATAAAAGTTAAACTCTAACTTCTAACTACAATTTTCTATCTATCCTTCCCTTTTTCTATATTAATTTATTCATTAGAACCTATTTTAGAAAATGATTAAACTCATGAAATGTTTCACTTTTTATTGTAATTTTTACCACTAAAAGTTTCTACTCTTTTTAGAAAAACCAAGAAACCCTTAATTTTTCCCATCCCTGCATGAAAATAATTTTGGAAAATGAACTTTCTCTACCATATTTTATTATTCATTGAAATTTATTATTATTTCTGATATTTTTTACTCTCATTTCACATTTATTATTAGTTCTATTTTTTAATGAACTTAGCTAATATTGGTATGGATATCAACGGAGGTTTATAAAAATAGGCTTTAATTACCTATGGAAAAGATTATTATTAAGTAATTAAATAGTTTGAATATGGTGATATTGTTTGATAAATTAAATCGAGCGTTAAAAAAGAAGGTGAAATGAATGATTGTAATTTAATGACAAAAATCTCTCAGAAACCTTAAAAACATGAAATAATTAGAACAGTTATTCATAGATTCTGTAAATTAAAATGAGACGTGTGAGGTAATTGTGTCTAGAATGAATCATTAATCATCCATCCAACAACAAACTCTTAACTATTTCTATCTTAAATGCTAAACCTTCCCACCAAACACCTACCTATTGGTTACAACCTCAATTTCATCAAATTTCAAAAAATTAGCAAAGAAAAAGACACCTTTTATAGGGCATAAGATTCTATTATTTCTATTATTCACATCCTTCACACGAAAGTGAGTGAAAATTGTCATTGTTATTTCTATTTTTCGCACTAATCATTACTGCTAATCGTCATTGTTATGTTGATGAAGTCGCAGTTTGCTGTTGTTATTAAGAAAATTGACACTGACATTCGTTTGAAGGAGATTGAAAAATTAATTATAATTTGCATGAAATTAGAAAAGTCACCACCCTTCATTAAGCCCTCATTATGAGTCATTGTCTTAGAACAACAAGGCCTTCACTCTCTCCAAAGCCACCAAAAACCTACAAAACCAAGACAACAATCAACTATCATTTATTACTCACGACTTAGTCTTTTGCTTACAACATGTTATCTTAAAAAAAAATATCAGAACTATAAACAAGTGGCTATCATCCAACTTTATTCAATTACAACTTATATATGTACTCTTTTAGAAAAATTATATATATATCAATAATAATTTTATATTAATATATAACTTAGAGTAGTGTATATGCACACGCATGTATTATAAGTGATAAATATTTTGTTTTATTTAGGTAAAGTTTGCTAAAGAAATAATTTATTTAAAGTTTGGCATGATGTATTTTAATGAAATTTTTTTAATATTATATTTTTTTTCATTCACAAGGTTCGAATCCAAAACATTACGAGTTCGTTTCATTTGAACCAAATACCAATTTTTTTGAATAATAAATAAAAAAAAAATGTTAGATCTAGAAGTTATCAAGGTTTACATTAACTTAGGAGTTGCACATGGAAAGATAAACCGCTTATGCATTATACTTTAGTATCGAGGTATCAATTTTCACTTAATGAACTATTATTTTAGGTTAACATTTTCTTTTATATATGCTCAAGTTCTAACAATTAATTATTGATTTAATGAAAAAGTTGGGTTACGGAACAAATATTTATAAGCTAGATTAAGGTACAAGCCGAATGTTGATGGACAAGTAAAACATCAGAAAAAAGAAAATATTGGTAACTAAGCCTTTAGACTCTTTCACTTGGTAAATTGATGTGTTGAATCATTAATATGATATGATAATATTGAGAAGTTATATGAATAATATATATTAGTTAAACTTCACCTTTAATCACATAAATATTTTTTTTTTACTTAATATTAGTATTCAATGAAGGATTTTTAATGTTTAGTAAAGATGGTGCTTAATGGTTACACTCAACACAAGTGGCATTAGTAACACATTTCAGAGTTCAAGAATTGTAGTTCTTGAAAGGTAACAGCAACTTGAGGTGTATGTTTTAGAAGCTTTTAGTATAAGTTTCAATAGCTTGCTTGGTATGTTGGCTTTAGTAATAATACACTTGGTTAATCACGAATTAATAAAGGATTAGGATCTCTTAATCAATGGCTTCTCCTATAAATAAAGGAGTTATGTGTGTAATAGATTTTGAAAATGTTAGTACAAAAATGCAGCTTGTTTTCATTCTGAAATATTTTATTGGGTAAGCTTGACTCTATAAGCTTTTATTTTCTACTACTTGTCACCCTAAAGAGACAAACTAAAGGGGTCAATGAAATTGTCTCAAATGTTAAGATGCATTATTTATACGAATCCTAGGATATGGGAAGATCTCCTACCTCACTGAGTTTGCTTATAATAGATTTGTGCATTCCACCACATCCCATTCCCATTTTAAGATTGTTTACGGTTTTATAATCTTCTTACTCCTACTGAGATGTGCATAATGAGGATTTGATTGACTATTGACTAGAAGCATGGTTCATAAAAAGTTTTGCATTAGTATATTGGTGTCCTATGAAGGAATATTTTCACTCAACGGTCATATATATATATATATATATATATATATATATATATATATATATATATATAGAGAGAGAGAGAGAGAGAGAGAGAGAGAGAGAGAGAGTTTAGGAATTTAGTTCTTGAAATTGTAGATACCAATAGTTTGGGTGTAAGTTTTAGAAGCTTGTGGTACAAGTTTTAGTAGCTTGCTTGGTATGCTGACTTTAGTAGGAGCTTGTTCATACACTTGGTTAATCACAGATTAGTAAGGGATTAAGATTTCTTAATCAATAACATATCCTATAAATAGAGGAACTACATGTGTAATAGACAGATTTTGGAAATGTTAATACAAAAATGTTGCTTGTTTCATTCTACAGACTTGAGTGAATGGATGCATGAGTTTTATCTTGACCTTCCAACCAAGTGGAAACTCTCCCTACTTATCTCAATATGGTTTAGTTGTGTAATAATGCATATAGTTTCTTTAATCTCGGTGTATAAATGAATTCATGATTAAACATAAAGACTTTAACCAAATAAGTGTTTTCCCCTTAATTTTATTCGTGCTTAATTTTGTCTTTTGTGTCTAGTTGTGAATTGATGTATCTGTATTATGAAGGTCTTGATGCATTTACATTCCTTAATCCCAATATCAGTTGTGCAATGATTGTTCTATAATAATCAGGAATAAGTAATTAAAATCCTGTTAAATATCTATCCTTTTTAAATAAGTTTAAATTATAAACTTTTTATTTTGATTTTATATGATTAAATTTTTTTATTATAGCATAACTTTATAATTGTATATAATAAAACAATATATTTTACTACTTTTTCATGTAATAAATAAAATTATACAAAACATAATAATAAAAAAAAAACTCTACGTTTTGTTAGTATTACAATAAAGAAAATAACCCTATTAAAGGATTGGCTGATAATATACATAAATTGACAACATCTAAGATTAAGACTACATAATACTAACATGTGTGTTGAGAATTTACAAGGATTTTTAGTAAATAACAACTAATGGTTGTACATTATTATGATTTGACAGAGAAAATATCACAAAAAATATTTGCAAGTAACCCATCACGTCATACAGTACTATATGTTGTCAGCAAGTCAACATTTTTATATTAATGTTGACATCCATTGAAGGATTTTGACATCCGTTGAAGGATTTTGACACCGTTGAAGGATTTTGACATCCGTTGAAGGATGTCTTAAAGGTTACGTTTTTTATTTTAGGGTTTTATTTGAAGGTTTATTTGAATACGCATCTTGAGGAAGCAACACACACTGCACCACTCCACACACTGCACTAGGAGAGCGACACTGCACCACGAGAGGGAGACTGCTTGATAATTTTTTCCACCACCACCAACCTTTGCAACTTGTAAAAGAAAGAGAAGAAGAAATATAATGTTAAAATGAAAGAAAAATATTTTACTCATAGTGGAATAGGTTGTGAATGGGTAAAATTAAAAAATAACCCTAAAAATAAAATTTTACTTAAGAGCAAAATAGTAAATAGGAGGTGGAGGGAGAAAGGTGTGGTGGTGGAGGGAGCAACATCCACGTCGTCTTTGCTAAGTAGAATATATCTTATTAATAATGGGTCTTCAAAGGCTTAAAAGCCCAAATTAATAATTTAAGAACAACATCATTTAATTGATTAAAAAAGATACTCAAATTTAATATTGTACTAAGAAGAAAATGATAATTTATCCCATAAGTCTTTGTTTTATTCTTGATGATGTTGGTGTCAAATAAAACAATAATGTTTAATTACATATCTTACTTTCTTCATTTCCAAACTCATGTTTTCCCAACTAGATCACATATATTCTATCAAATCTTCTGTTATGAATTCCTAAATCAATTGGCATGTGAAATTAATATGACATCTTAACAAAAAGATTTTTGAATTGAAATCTTTAAATACAAAATGTTAAATATTATAAAAGAGTATATTATTGACGAACATGTATTATCCTAATTCCTATCACAAATAATAATCTTACATAGTTTAAAAGTTGATATCAAATACGCTTTAAATAAAAGAATTCTCCACCAAATTAAAATCGAAATAAATTTTAATCATACCTACAATTCTTTTATCATCTATATTAAAATTGTTATCTTTAATTTTGATGTTTATGATAATTTAATCTTAAAACTAATTTTATTATTCTTAAATTAACGTTATTATAATGAAAAGTATTACATGTCAACACAAATATAAATATCTTAATAAAAAGGATAAAAAAAAGTAACAAACATAACCAGAAGACATTTTTGGCCATCACAGCTGTAAAATTTTGAACACTAACAATATATTGAGCTTATTAAACATGTTTTAAAAAAGTTAAAATGATTAAATATATTGTTTATAGAATTTAGTGAACAAAATATAAAGATTTGATTTTTGAGCTTGTACAAATCATTAAATAGAATTTAGTGCACATGTGTTGTCGCACCAATAATTAATACGCATTGCAACTGTTATTGAAAATTTTGAAATACTGTAGGAATAAATTCGACATGGATAACCCAAAATGTTTGCCAAATAATTGCTGAATACTCTTTTGTCGGTGTTTTGACTTTCAAGGTTTTTACATTTCAGTACGATTTAATCAATTAACTAATTAATTCACATTTCTTTCAAACAATTATTCATGTATAATATATGATAAATATTAATAGGAGAAAGTTACATTTTTTTCTTTATTATTAATTTCTCTTTCTCTCTCTATATATGCATATACACGCAAATGCTTACCTATTAAAGATAGAAACAAAAAATGAGTCTATATATTGGTTTGGTTCAATATTAAAATACGAAGAACGTGACAGGTTAAAAGGTGTATTTTTTAAATAAAAAATAAATATAAAAAATAAACACTCTTAATTTTAAAAAAAAAACTTTATTAAAGGTCAATATCGCACGGGAACGAAGGAAAGAAAGAAGGCTCTGCGCGTATGGGGCTTTGAAAGAGTCCATGGACCCTTGATATCTCTTCCTGCACCCCATCTTTTCTTTTTATAATTTCATAATCTTATATTAGTAATTAGTTAGTTTTCATTAAAAAAATTAATCTTTAAAGAATCACAACTGAATGAAAGAACCAATACAAATATAAGTTTGGTTCTTCTAAATTTAGTATCAAATATCATTATATGATATACTTCGGTCTCAAAGGTCCACAATTTAATTAAAACAATTAATTAAATTATTAAATCTTAAATAATTTTTGTATAATGCAGTTATCAATTTATCATGTTTTACAAAATATTTTTATAATTATACTGTATTTTGTTTGCTATGGTGATTTCATAATAGTTTAGAATAAATTATAATCGTAATGTTTTAAACTTTTTTATGATCAATTTGATTTCTTAATTTTTTTTAAAAAAATAAGCTTATTTCGTTAAGCTTTTAAAATAGTTTAAATTGGTCTTTTGTCGATTGATGATGAACCAACTTTTTTTCAGAAGTTTTTAAAACACAACTTGATCAAATAATTAAAAAGTAAAATGAATAAAATATGAAAAGTAAAAAAAAAAAATATAAAAATGAGGAATACAAAACAATACATCAATACACCTTCAGTTTTCCTATTTTCGTACTTACATGTATTTGTTACAATTAACTGTACATGTATTTGCCCTTTTAAATAATTCATTAGTAATCTATAAATTTTTATATAAATTTACGAATTATTATTTTATATATTGTAAAAATTTTAAATATTTATTCATCGTAAAGCTTATTCTTCGTAAACAATACATCAATACACATTCATATTTTTCTTTTCTTAATATATTTCATTTAATAATAAACCTTCAAAACTTAAAGCCCAAATTAATAATTTAAAAACGACATTATTTAACTGTTTAAAAAGGGACTTTGAATTCAATTTTGTACTAACAAAAAAATTGAGAATTTTATCCAATACATAGATCTTTGTTTTATTCATGATAATGTTGGTGTCAAATAAAACAAAAATGTTTAATTATATACTTACTTTCTTCATTTCCAAATTCATGTTTTTCCAACAAGATCAGGTTTATTTTATCAAATCTTCTATTATGAATGTCTAAATCAATTGGCATGTGAAATTAATATTACATCTTAATAAAAAATATTTTTGAGTCGAAATCCTTTAATACATAGTATTAAATATTAAAAAGTTATATTATTGATAACAATTTAATTCTAATTTCTATCTTATATAATAATTTCATATTCTTTAAAAGTTAATACTTATTTCTTTATTTACATTTCGAATCACTTTTCAATTATAAAACTATTATGTTACGTTTCAAAACAAACAATGCATTAAATATAATCGATACTTTAAATCCGGATGATGATCATTAATCAAACATGTTTATCCAAAATCAGAAAAAACATTATTATTTTCCTATTAAATTTTGAAATAGTGTAGGAATAAAGTCGACTTGGATAATTGCTCAATACTCTTTTGTTGGTGTTTTGACTTTCAAGGTTTTTACCTGCATTGCAGTACGATTTAATTAATTAATTAATTCAAATTTTTCATAAACAATTATTCATGTATAATATATAATAAATATTAATAAGACAAAGTTACATTTTTTTTCTTTATTATTAATTTCTCTTTCTCTCTCTATATATATACATATACATGCAAATGCTTACCCATTAAAGACAGAAACAAAAAAATGAGTCTAGATATTGGTTTGGTTCAATATAAAAATACGAACAACAACGTGACAGGATTAAATTAAACAATAAATAAATATGAAAAATAAACACTCTTAATTTGAAAATAAAAAGAAAAAACCTTTATTTAAGGCTCTATATCGCGCGGGAACGAAGGAAAGAAAGAAGGCTCTGCGTATGGGGCTTTGAAAGAGCCCATGGACCCTTGATATCTCTTCCTGCACCCAATTTTTTTCTTTTTATAATCTCGTAATCTTATAATTTTATAGCCTTAGTGAATTAGTTAGTATTTATTAAACAAATTGGATTTTTGAAGAACATGTACCTGTCTTTCTCTATTTCATTACTAAGAAGAAAATGAGAATTTTATTTGATACATAGGTCTTTGTTTTATTCTTGATGATGATGATGTTAAATAAAACAAAAATGTTTACTTACATATCTTATTTTCTTCATTTCCAAACTTATGTTTTCCCAACTAGATCACATTCACTCTATCAAATCTTCTATTATGAATTCTTAGATTTTGAGTTGAAATCTTTAAATACACTGTGTTAAGTATTAAAAAAAAGTATTATTGATAATAAGTATTATCATAATTCCTATAGTAATTAATAATTTTACGTGTTTAAAAGTTGATATCATTTAAATACTTATTTATCTTTTTCACTTTCTAAAACATCTTTTAAAAAAATAAAACCGTAATAAAATTTAATGTTTTAAAACAAATAACATTTATAATAATAAACTCTAACGATATTATTCAACTATCAGAATTCAATGATGAATAACCAAAACATGTTTATCCAAAATCAGAAAAAGATTATTATATTTTCATAAAGAACCCTAATTGTTATGTGACTCTAGATCAAGCAAAAGGGCAGCCAACCCTTGTCTCTTTTTTTGGTAAGTGTGTGTTTGGCATTTGGGAATTAAGCAAATTTAATTATGTGCACACTTTTTGTTTGTCTACATCAAATGGCTTTTCTTCTCTTGTTCATGAGAAAGCTTAGAGAATAAAGTAATGTGACATGATATGGACATAATATCTAATACTCTCTTCTCAGTGGTCCAATTCAAACCATATAATAATATCTTCTTATTCACATCGCACTAACAAAACCCCATTAACTCCACCTTCTTTTTTAAATATACCTTTCAGTAACTGTTGCTGCATTTTAATTCTTTTTTTATTGCAGATATTTTTACTTTGATATTGACATCTAGGTTCCGATAATTACAACTTCCATTAACAAACGACATTGCACCTTAATATAATCATACTAGTTATTTTTATTCTTAATCTATATGAAAAATTATTAAATAACAGTTATTTCGAGACTAACAATACTATTTTTTAGTAAAACATAAAATTCAAAAACTGGTTTCCCTATGCAAGACTGTTTATATAATTTAGAGAATAGAAAACAGTATAACTCAAAACAAAAGAGATTAAAAATAGACCATTTAAGAAAAAAAAGTTATATTCGAAAGAAAAACGAATAATATTAATTAGTATCACAACAAACTTAACACTAAAGTATATAATTAGTTCACTTTTTCATAATATCACTTTTCTCAAAAGTATTAAAAGATTTCCTATGTCAAATATCAGCCTAATAGAAGCTTTGAAGTGATGATAAATTGGTGTTTATCTCCTTGGTGAGGTTCATAGAAGTCATGGTCATCCATTTTAAAGAAACCTTTGTATGATTTTATATGACAATTAAAAAAAACAAAACGAAAGATGACAATAAATACTAAATGAGTAAACGGTGTATTTTAATATATATATTTTGTAATATTAATATTTAGGTAAGAACCTGAAAAATAGAGTAATAGAGTAGATAAGTGGATTGAAATAATGAGACGAACTTCTTAATTTTAAAATAATTATATAATATAGATATAACTTACTAAAGCTCAATTCATTATCTAAATCACTTCATCTCTCTAAAACCTCCGTTCTCTACTCGTTCTCTGTCTTTTCTCTAGAATTCCTTCTCACTGAGTTGTCGGATTGACGATCAAGAGGTGCCCAGACGTCCACGACGTTGAAAGCTTTGTAACTGACCGATCAATTTCTCGATTCTAGTTAGTAAATTGTTCTTTCCATCTTTCCGCTGTTTTTAAACCTAGACCAGGCAATCTCTACTGATTGCATGTGTTTTGGGTGTTCTCCTGTCCATTCTCTATCAAATTTTAGCTCTAAGAGTTGTTCTTGGTCACCAATTGGTGATTTGTAGGGTCCTGTTGAGTTTCCTTGCGGTGCAAGGTACTGTAGAGGTAATCCGGCGAGCTGAACTGTGAATCTCTACAGTAAGGGGAGTTAGATTTATATTTAAATTGATAGTTTGATAGGTGTGTGTATTGATTTCTGCATGTAGTTGTTGTTTGAGCTGAAATGTGGTAATTGTGTAAGTTAAATCCTATATGTTTTGAATGATTAATATGAATCTGATAAAATGTGGTTTGTGAGCTGATTGTGATTAATTGTGCATTTGTAATTTGATACATTATAAACTGGTATTCTGTGATAGTAGCTGCCAGTTAGAAAGTTAGGAAATTGGAAGTGTTTTAGGGTATTCTAGAGGAAGTGAGATGGTGAAATTGGGAATTTGAGGTCAGTGGCTCTTTTGGTCTGTTTAGGCAGTATAGGTAAGTCATTTGTGACTTGTATGAGTTTTCTAAATGGTCAGGAACATGTGCAAAGTGATAGATTTTGATTTGGGTCTTTTAGTGGTGAAATTGAGTGTTTTAGAGTAGAAATTGGTTCATAATCTTTTTATATTGGTGGTAGGCATGTTTAGAATCACTTAGAAAAGTCTAATTAGGTGTATAATACAATCTAGGAGTGTTAGAAGTTGAGAAAAATAGTTAGAATAGGTATTTGGTGTTTGTGTTGCATAAATCTGCAGAATTACGTTCTGTAGATTATGCAGACTCGTTGTGCGAGTAGTTTCGCATAGCGAGTCGCTATGATAAGGTGTTCTCTGTCAAGGGCATTCGCACAGCGAGTTGGTGCGTTGTGAGGATGACGTGAGAGGTTACTCTCTGTTTGTTTATTTAAATAGCGAATTTGGGCGCTGCGCGAATGGTTGGAGTGGGTTGCTCTCTGTCTAGTGATTCGCATGGCGAATCAAGGCGTTATGCGCCTGGTAAGGGTCTGGGGTTAATTCTAATTTTATTCGAATGGAGAAAAGGATAACATAGAGAGTGGTTTGGGAAGGTTTGTCTCTGTTTGGGGTTCTCGCATAGCGACCTAAGTCTGCTATGCGAGAGGTTGAGGTTTGGTACCTCTGCGAGTTAATTCGCATAGCGAGACAAATCACTATGTGAGTGACTCCTGGTCTCGCCTTGCGAATTGGGTGCGCAGAGCGAATGATGGTAAGCAGATTTGTCTCTTTTGTTATTATATGGGATGAAATTCTATTAAATGTTGATATATCTTGTGAAGTATGTTTAAGGTGTATGGCAATATATAAATATGTATGATTATGATTGAAATTACAAGTAAAAGTATGTGATTCAAGGGGAGGAATGTAAGATCAGTATAGAATCTCTTGGTGAGATTCCAGGTTGTTTAGAGTAATTGCAGGGAGCTCAGTCTTGGGGGTTTTCCTGAAACTCCAATGGTCTTTCATTCTCAAGTAGAGAGGATTGAACCATGTGGTGAGGAGTAGCAGGAGGTCTTAGTCTTGAGGGCTTCCAATATGCCTCAAGACCCGGAACAGACTAACCTCGTGAGGGTGGCAAGGTGAAACCCTTTGACAATGACTTTGCAAAGCAGTAGAGGCCACCACGAGTGCATAACCCGTCATAGCTCGGCAATTATTCTAAGTCCAGACGAGTCAAGTCTAGAATTTAACATGGTAGGATGTATGATTTAGTATTATGTGTTGGATTGAACTTTGCATGTTATAGGTTATCTTAATTGTATGATCTTTGTTTATCTAGCTCACCCTTCTGTTTGTGTTTGTATGTTGCCCGTGTGATGTTTTCCTTTTGCAATAATCATTTATTTGGATGTGAGCAGAAGTGGATGAGGTTCCTTTGAAGCAGGCATTGGAGGGCGATGACGCTGCTGTCTATTTTAGATATAATCTTTTAGTTGTCGGTTATCTTTTTGGAATACTCTATTGTAGATAAAATTTTAAATTTTATAGCCATTTTGGATGACTGTAAGATTAACTCCTTATCTGCAAGTATTTAATTGTTCTATCATATTATGATGTTGACTATTATTTATATAGTTTATACTATATATTTTGGATTGTTACAATTTAAAGTTAATATTATTATGTATGAAAAAAAGCTATATGCTACCAAAAAATCATTTAAATCCACATATTTTATTCATCATCGTTGTCCCAAATTATTCAATAGATTTTTTTTCTTGAAAATATGACATGAATTAAAATTTAGTATTTTAAAAAAATTAATATTTAGAATTAGTTAAAAATTGCAGAAGGAGTTTTATTGACAATTGATGTCAACGTATATGAACAACTAGGCCAATCAATAAATAATATAAATAATTAAAAAAAGTATATATTTTATGAGAAAACAAAATTATAATAAATAAAATAGTGCTCCATTCCATATACAAATAAACTATGTAAAAAAATATTACATTAAATAATATCCATTTAAAACAGAAGTACACAATCATGATTATTTATAAATTTCAATGGAAAATGTATTTTTATGTCCAAACTTCAATGGTTACAATATTCATAAAATTAATAAAATGATTATTTTAATTTAGAAATAATAATTAAAAGATAAAAATAGAAATAAATATATAGGAAAAAAGATAAATCCTATATATATATATATTGTTTTTTTTTTCAAGTTAGGTTTGATTTATATTCACCTAAGTTTAGCGAAGGTAAATATAGTTTTTACAGATGAAAACAATTTTTAGAGGTCACTTTTTTTTTTATCAAAAAACAATGAAAATTTGTTTTTAATATTTTATAATGATTTTTTGGAAAAAAAAAGACAAGAATTAAAAATAATGATCATATTATAAATGAAAAATAAAAATAAAAATAAAAACAAAAACAAAAACGTAATTAAGCATTCCTAACTTGTAACATAGAAGATATGTGATGTTATATATTTTATACAACATAAAATGTATAAGTTAAATGACTATATATACATGTATATAAAATAAGTTATATGTTATAAAATTTATAATATACCTACAGGACAAAAAGAAGAATTGACTTTATATGTTAATTACGCTTTAAACATTTGATTCTTACTTAATCAATTTTTCACATAAAGTAATTGATTGTTAAATATAAGTTTAATTAAAGTTGGCATAAATAATTTAATTCATAAAACTGGACAGGTTGGCTGAATTATTGAATGGTTTCAGTATGATAAATAGAGCAAGTGTCACTTTATTTAAAATTAATAAAATATATATAATGATTACTCCGTTGATAACTGGTTATACATTCTCTTACAGGAACCACTAATCCAACCTTCCATACAAATTAAGAAATATATATTGGTTTGAATTAGTAAAAATATCTTCTTGTTACATCACCTTAATCAATTTAATTAAGTTTACCTTTCAGGTTTTTGGTCTTTGCACAAATCATATACTTTGGTTACATCAATCAACAAATTATCATGCTTTTACTTGAATATTACAAAAACTAAAATAATTAAGAATATTGTTTTTTTCTATTATTAAAATTTCAATTTTATTCCAAGAGCACGTTTAAAATTATTTTTAAAATTTAATTGTTTTCTAAATAATAATACTATTTATATTTTCAAGTGTATGTTTGAAATCATAAATTATATTCGCAAAGTAAATTATGAACAAATAAACTAATTTTATGAATATTGCAACTTGCTACATTATTTTTCAATATTTTTTTTCTTAGCGGAAACACATTTAACTTTTTCAATATTTGTATTATAATAAGTTATTAATATTTATAAATTGATTAAGTTAATATATCAAACAAATTTTTATTCTTAACTAAATTAAATATATCTTTACAAATATAATAAAAAACAATTTTATTTAACAAAAATAGCAATTATCTGTAAAGAAAAGTTAACAATAGTTATATTTATAAAGAGTAAAATAAAAATATGAATTGCTTTTTTTTTTCTTGTATTAAAAAATTGCATTTAAATAAAAGTAATAACTATTTTAAAATCATTTATCAAAAAATTTATATAAATATTATTGCAACTTGCATAATTTAATAATTTTAAGTTGAAAAACTATTTTGGAATTTCTACGGCTGAAAATCTCTATCATGGTATTGTGACATGCAGCACCAGACAAGTGGAATGATAATTAATTAAGGCAAATTCCCAAAGGAGAAAAAAAAAAGAAAAGGAGCCAAATAAATCATTGAATCAAATAATGATTAAGAATCTAACAAAAATAATACTAATAAATAATTGAGTTAACGTTGTTTGCCACTTCCCTTAATTATTTTAACGGACAACCAGATGGCATGAAAGTACATAATTAATAACTTTTTTAAATGTTAATAAAACTAAAATAAATTTTAAAAAATAATTTGTATTTTTCGCATTTATCTTTTGCTTTAAATAGAATTTGTATGTTATAGTTAAAATATTATTTAATTTATATATATGGATTAAACTTTTTAATAATAATAATACAGAGACAGATTGGAAACGATGTAAGCAAATAAATAAATAAGTGCTTTTGGACTTCTCTTGTGACATCTTATTGGAAATCTCTCCTCTTTTATATTATATTATTAATCGTTTTTCTTTGTATTTTCGTGCCTCCACAAAAACTATAATGTTTTATATAACCTAAGATTTATATAACCTAAGATTTCTCTTTATATTTTTTGATAAAATAATAATAATTTTTTCCCATATTTTTAATAAAGCATAACCACTTTTTATTTAAAAATGAAATATTAAATTAAACTTAATTAAATATTATGTAAATTAAAAATTAAAAAAAATACATTTTCTTTTTTTGTAAATTGAATGCTTTAGTTATCAAAAAGTTATATTCACTCCTCCTATGTTTTTGCGAATAAGACTGCATTTTCTGTTACAATTGTTGTTTTAACATATTCATGTAATTTTGTGGACAACCAAGGGGACAAAGATATATAGTGGCAAACTTTTTCTTTTTATTTCCTTCTTTGTATTTTTCTGTATATGGCTTGAGGTATCCTATTACTCCTTTTTTATATTTGTTTAAAAAATAGAACTTTGAGATATTCTTATAAAATTTAGTTTTTAATCAATTATGAAGATAACAATTACTTCTCTCCCCAATAATTGAATCCTATAAAGAGACTGATTTTGATATGAATACTTCTGACACACATTAGAAATTACATCAATCATTGGAATTTGTGCCTCTTTCTCTACGATTTTACTCGTTTCAAACACCAACCACGATAGTTTCAGCAGAGTACATATGTATATCAAAATTTTGAAATCGGCACAAAGAAAATAACAAGACAGAAAAAAAAATATAATAGATGATAGTGAGAAGAAGACAAAGAAAAGCAGAAAAGACACTAATACACAACAAATATATATTAATTAATGAAAGGTAATAAAATCTATTAGATTAAAATATTAAAAGTGAAATAAGATGTTTTGTGAAAGATGTAAAATGAGAATGAAGGTTTAAAGCATGGCGTGACGTGTGTGCATGGTGGCATGCTGTGTAAGGGTTGCTCTTAATTGTAGTATTATTAAACTAAAGACAGACAGAAGTTGGTCAGCTACATTTGCGTAACGTGGCATTTCTGGGACCATAAAATGAAGAAAAATGAAATTAAGGACACATATGATTTTGTTTTTGGAAGATAGCAAGGAGTCTGTGAATGAAGGTACTCAATAATGGTTGGTTGAAGACAATAACCTGGACAGACAGAACCTCTGAGGATGTTCGAAACGATGACCTACAAATTAATGACACCTCATCACGTCTTCCATTGTCACAGAGATTCCTTGCCAAACTCATGTTTGTGGACTGTTGGAACTCTTGCATACTTGTCTTCATGCCATGCATGCTACTCCTTCGTTTGGTCCCATGCATAACCCTACATACTCCATTTTTTTATTTTCACTAAAACAAAATATTTTTCAGTCATGATAAAAGTTGTTATAAAGAGTTACAATTTTGTAAAAGAGATTTTCTAGTGACAAACTATTTTAAAAATTTTTGTGATGAATTTTGTAATGATGATCATATGTCATAGGTCACAGTTACAAAAAATTTAATTAATAGTGACAAATTTGTAATGACAAGTGTTCATTTTTAATTTGTGTGTATTAACAATAAAGTTGACTCCATTTTATACCCTATATATCAATTAAGCTCGATTTCAAATCATTTTTTAAAAATTAAATTGTGATCTAAAGCAAACACTTTTTGTTAATACATAGTACTTAAGTTTTTATTTTTGTTTTTATATTAAAATATGTAAATAAACGAATGTTGCTAATTTTTCAAATATTATTTATGTCAAAACAATTTTTTCATAAAAGAAAAGATATACATCTTTTACTCTTATATTAGCTTGCCACCTATACGTACGTCTTGGACAGTATTTATTTGTGTATTTTATTAGGATAGTAAATATATATTATATTAAAAGAGATATTTTTAAGAATAAAAAAGTTAATGATAATTAACATTATTTTTTTATTTTATTTATTTTTATCTTTTATCGATATTATTATTATTATATTTTAGAAAATTAAGATTTTTATTTAATTGTGAGATCCTTAATAATTAGCTTAAGTTAATCCTGGCACCTCACCCTTAATGCTTGCCACCTCATTCCCAGCCATTTAAAACCCACTTCCTAATCTGATCACAATTCTGTCTGACGTGCACGAAGCACCACGCTCATCATTCTCTGAAACATTAAAACGCACTAAACTCTGCATGCACACACGCCACTTGTCACGTTGGAATCTTCTAAATCAGAGTTTGGTGTGCATGTGGCAACCTGTGACACGTTCTTCCAATTGAACGTTGGTTTAACCAAAACCAGACTTTTCGAAAACTCTCTCTCACTTGCACGAACTCATCTTCAACCTCTGAACTCACCCTTTCATCTTCTCCAACTTCTCTCTAAAAACCCTAAACTTCTCTCTGCTGTAATCCTTACGTTTCTTCTCCAATCGCGTTTTCAGCACCGTAGGAACAACCACTGCACTAAGAGCTATCCATTAGACCGAACAGCTTCAAAGACTGACACTGGTAAGTCCCTTTCGTAGTTCGTCCTTAGGTTCTGGAAAAATAGAGTTTTAGTTGCATGCAAACTGGTATTCTAAGAGTTCTGTAATCTGTGGTTAGATTTGGTTCTGGAAGAGTCAAGAATCCTAAGCAAAACGTAGTTGGACGAAGCCATTTTTATACATCTAGAACAAGCTTGAATTTCAATCCGGGTAAGGGAAGCTTATATGTTTAATTTATACTGTATGTTGAATGATCTGAGTTGCATGAATGAAGAATATAAGATTTGAGATGTATGGATGATCACTGTTATTGTGCATGTATGAATTTCATGAAGTTGAGCTGTTATGAATGGTTACTGAGATCTGATATGAATTCTGGTTTTGATTGATCTGTTATGGATGAACACTGACTTTTATGTATGATATATGTTGTTGATCTTGATTAAAAAGCATGTTGAATGGATTATGTATGAATGGAGTATGTTTATGATATATTTGGAAGGATTTGGATATTGAAACTGTATGATAATGATGTTGAAGGTGAATTAAATCTGGAATGAATGTTATAAAGTTGGAAAAATGAAATCTGGAAAATTCTGTTAAGTTTGAGAAATCTGGAATTTAATCTTCCCTTTTATGAATGACGCTCGTCACTGTACGGTCATAGACCGTTCGGTTTTTCAGCAAAATAACTTAGATTTGGAATTCCTTCATTTGGAAGGAATTCTGCTCGAGAACGAGCGTCCCCAATTTAGTGAATGAGCGTTCGTTTCAGCTCAGCTTAGATAAATATTTGAAACTTTACAAATACGTGACGTTCGGCCTTAAGTCGAACGTTCGTCCTCAGTGACGTTCAGCCTCATGTCGAGCGTTCGTCCTTAATGTCGTTCGGCCTTATGTCGAACGATCGTTCTATAGAGCGTTCGCCCTTATACTGAACGTTCGTCTGAAATGGCGTTCGGTCTTATACCGAAGCGTTCGTCCTAAATAGCGCTCGGTTTGTATCCAGCGTTCGTTCTGATTTGTGCTCGGTCATTGACCCAGCGTTCGTCCAAGGAGGGTTCGGTTTTATAACTGAACGCTCGTCCTTATCATTGAATTCTGAGCGAACGTAACTGGCGTTCGTCCAAATTGTTAATTAACGTTCGTTCTTTGACTGGCAGTGTTGTTTTCTGAAATCAGTTCATATTTGGTTGTTTATCTAAATACTTTCTTACTGGTTTATCCTTTGGATTCTACCTGGATTCTTTACACTTAAAATCTTTCTAAGTATCATCCATATTTTCTAAGATCAGTACCTTCAAATTATTAAGTGTCGAAACGAATTAAGTGGATAAATGGTTCGTTTCTTTTGTTCAGAAACGAGAAGGTAGGAGTACTGTAACATGTTGGTCCCTATTGATTAAATGGTGAACATTCGTGAATTTAAGAGAGTGGAACATAGAATGAAAATGTGAAAATGAGAAATGTTTAATGTGGACGAATGATATGTTGAACGAATTATTGGAATTGGATTTTTACGAGCGTTCCAGGGAGGAACGTCTCTTATATGATTGAATATTGAATTGGTAAGGTATGACTGTGGTTAGTTAATGCTGGCTTGGTCCATCCTGATATTCCGTGATACACCTCTTCAAGTAGAAGGGGGTAGTCATGCGTGGGAATGGCAGGAGGCTCTAGTCCATTGAGTACTCCGGACAGATAGGGTTAACCTCGAGTGGCAGCTGGGGATTGATCAGTTACTACACCACTCGGGTGCAAGGACGCCTGTAACTACATGGTTCATACAGTCCGGACGGTCTGTCTTATTATATACCTTTATATGATTATTATTTGATGAATTACATGCTGTATGTGTGTTTAGAAATGTAACTATATGTGTTGATTGTATAAATTAAATATTATAAGCTTACCCTTGCATTTCCATTGTGTTGTCTCTTGTATATGTACGTCCGTCTTGTCAAATGCAATGATCATCCGTTGTGGATGTGAGCAGATGGTGATGCATCCCTTGAAACAATGCTGGAAGAAGAAAATTTGGACGACTCCAATCTGGTTGAAGTTGAAGTAAAGGCCGAGCCTTAGAGTGCTCGTTGTAGTTAGGCTGTATATGTTAGCATAGTTATAACGTTCGGCCAATTATTTTGTAAGGCCGTTCGCCTTATTCATCTCAGATGTATTTTGGTGCTCGTTAGTTTATGTATTTAAGAGCGTTCACTCTTGGTTTCATTGTATGCGTTTATACGCGTCCTCTGTACTGATGCCGTTAGGCTTTTAATCCTGTTTTAATGCAAAGACTGTTTGTGATTACTGTTAATTGTAATTAATTCTGAATTATAGTGATTACTGTATTTTGGGATGTTACATTAGTGGTATCAGAGCAGTTTTGTTCTATTAAGGGACACTGTAGGGTTATGAGTGCACTGTGTTTTGCTGTGTGCTTATTGCATGTTTAATGAGTTATCACTATTTTAACTCTTAGACATTACTAACGATCGTTTGTTTTCTCTGTATCCAGAGAACAAATGGCACCTAGATTGCCTCCTCCTCCTCAACCGAATGAGTCCGAAACGTCCAACAACACTAGATTGTTGGAAACCGTGGTGGAAAGATCGCATCAACAGAACACCACGTTGCTGGAGCAAAACGCCACCCTGATGCAGCAAAACCAAGCTGCTATGCAAGGTTTGGAGGCCTCGCGTGTTAATTCTGAAAACACGCAAAGGCAGTTGATGGAAATCTTGGCTGCAACTAGAGGTGCGCCTGGAGCATCTTCTTCAAACGCTGCTCAACCTGCTGCCGAGTGGAGTTTGGAGAGCTTTCTGCAGCATCACCCAGCTAAGTTCAGTGGGAAGTGCCTCCCTGATGAGGCTGATCAGTGGCTAAGGGATATGGAGAGGATTTTTAACGCCAAAAGGTGTCCGGATGAGAACAGGTTGGCGTATACAGAATACTTATTAACTGGAGAAGCAAGCCATTGGTGGACGAGCACAAGGGCCATACTGGTAGACGCTCACCGCCCTGTTACTTGGGAAGTATTCCGTAATAAGTTTTATGAGGAATATTTCCCTGACAGCGTAAAGTTTGCAAAGGAGGTGGAGTTTTTACAACTGGTTCAAGGTGGAATGTCTGTATCAGAATACACCAATAAGTTTAAACACCTTGTCCGATTCAATACAATGGCCACTAGTGAGGAGTGGCAGTGCAGAAAATTTGAGAATGGTCTACGCAGTGATCTGAAGGTTGTGATTTCCAGTTTATGCATCCGAACATTCCCTGCTATGGTGGAAAGAGCTAAGGTGTTAGAGAAGAATTTGGCAGAGGCAGAACGGTACAAGAAACAGCAAACAGTAAGGGGGCCAATTGTCTCAAGGGGGAATGTGAATCAGAGAGGATCCCCTTACGCTCGTCCAGCAGCCAACACAAGTGGATCTCAAGCCTTGATTCCTGCTGGACAGTCTGGACAGCAAGGTAGTATCACTTGTTTTCAGTGTGGAGGGCCACACTACCGTTCATCATGCCCTCAGTTGGCGAGAGGAAAATCTTGTACTCGTTGCGGAAGAAGTGGACATGGAACGAATGAGTGCAACTCTGGTGGGAGAGCAGTGATGAGGCCGCCAAACGCAGGGAGAAATCAGCAAGGAAGGGGTGGTCGAGCCCAAGCTACTGGGCGGGTGTACGCAATTACTGGTGCGGAAGCAGCAAGTTCAGGTACACTTATCACCAGTACTTGCTTGTTGTATGGAATGCAATGTTGTGTGCTGTTTGATTCGGGGGCGACGCACTCCTTCATCTCGAAGGCGTGTGTTGAAAAGCTGGGAATAGTGGAGAGAGATATGCAGTTTGAATTGGTGGTATCTACACCAGCGGCTGGAGAGCTTAGGACATCTACCGTATGCATTAGATGTCCTATTGTGGTAGAGGGGCATAGTTATAAGGTGAATTTAATCTGTTTACCTTTGAAGGACTTGGAGATAATTCTAGGAATGGATTGGCTAGCTGCCAACCATATTATTATTGATTGTGGCAAGAAGGAATTAGTGTTTCCTGAAGAGGATGAAGAATACTTGGGTGTAACTTTCGGTCAATTGAAAGAGGATATAATGGAAGGTGCAAGCTGTTTTCTCATCATGACGCATGAAGATAAGGAGTTAAGGGGGTTGACAGAAGCACGGATGTACAAGGGGAGCAGTATTGAGAGCACGGTTGTGAATGAATTTCTGGACGTATTTCCAGAAGAGATACCAGGATTGCCTCCTGTTAGAGAGATTGAATTCACCATTGATTTGGTGACAACAGCTGCACCTATATCTGTTCAACCTTACCGGATGGCGCCTGCAGAATTGACCGAGCTTAAGAAACAGATTGAAGAACTTATGGAGAAGCAATTCATCAGACCAAGTGTATCACCATGGGGAGCTCCTGTACTCTTGGTGAAAAAGAAAGATGGTAGCTCTCGGTTATGTATAGACTACAGGCAATTAAATAAGCTGACCATCAAGAACAAATACCCGTTGCCAAGGATAGATGATTTGCTGGATCAGCTGCATGGAGCAACGGTATTTTCAAAAATCGATTTGCGTTCAGGATATCACCAAATAAGGGTTAAGGAGGACGACATCCAGAAGACAGCATTTAGATCACGTTATGGACATTATGAGTACGTGGTCATGCCATTTGGAGTAACGAACGCTCCAGCCATCTTCATGGATTACATGAACCGGATATTCAGACCCTATTTGGATAAGTTTGTAGTTGTGTTTATAGATGATATTCTCATCTACTCCAAAACCAATGCCGAACATGAGGAGCATTTGAGAACAGTACTAACCGTATTGAGGGAGAAAGAGTTGTACGCAAAGCTGTCAAAGTGTGAATTCTGGTTAAAGGAGGTGCAGTTTTTGGGACATGTGATCTCGGCTGAAGGCATTTCAGTGGATCCCTCTAAGGTGAGAGCAGTGTTGGATTGGAAGAGCCCTCGTTCAGTCACAGAAGTGAGGAGTTTTGTGGGACTAGCAGGCTATTACAGACGTTTCATAGAGGGGTTCGCCAAGATAGTGGCTCCACTTACTCAGTTGACTAGAAAGGATCATCCATTCGCTTGGACTGATATGTGTGAGGAACGGTTCCAGGAGCTGAAGGTGAAACTGACGAGCGCTCCAGTTTTAATTATCCCAGACACGTCCAAGCCATTTGAAGTATACTGTGACGCTTCTCACCATGGTTTAGGCTGTGTGCTCATGCAAGAGAGACGTGCAGTAGCTTACGCGTCTCGCCAGTTGAAGATTCATGAAAAGAATTATCCCACTCACGATTTGGAGTTAGCAGCAGTTGTGTTCGCATTAAAGATTTGGAGGCACTATCTATACGGATCAACATTTCAAGTCTTTAGTGATCACAAGAGCCTCAAATATTTGTTTGATCAGAGGGAGCTGAATATGAGGCAAAGACGTTGGTTGGAGTTTTTAAAAGATTATGATTTCGAACTGCTGTATCACCCTGGGAAAGCCAATGTAGTGGCAGACGCTCTGAGCAGGAAGGCAGTGCAAGTTTCGTTTATGATGGTGAAAGAGTTTAATTTGGTGGAGAGTTTTAGGGATTTGAGATTACAATTTGATCTAGGAGCGGATGTGATAAGGTGCTGTAATCTTAGAATTTCCAGTGATGTGTTTGACAGAATTTGGATGAAGCAAAGAGAGGATGAAGAGTTGGTGAAGATCTTTGATGCACTCGGTACAGACAAAGCTAAGGAGTTTAATGCTGGAACAGATGGTATGTTACGTTACCTTGGTAGGACGTGCATTCCCAACGATGGCGAGCTGAAGCGGATTATTTTGGAGGAAGCTCATCACAGTCGTCTTAGCATGCACCCTGGCATGACTAAGATGTATCAAGACCTACGAAAATCGTTTTGGTGGCCTGGAATGAAGAGTGATGTTGCACGCTTTGTGGCATCTTGCTTGACCTGTCAACGTGCAAAGGCTGAACACCAACGTCCAGGAGGGTTGCTTCAATCACTGGAAATTCCAGAATGGAAGTGGGACAGCATCTCCATGGATTTTGTGACTCACCTGCCACGAACAGTGAGGAATCATGACTCAATTTGGGTGATCGTGGACAGACTAACGAAGAGCGCTCACTTCCTACCAGTGAATTTGAAGATGTCAATGACGAATTTGGCTAAGTTGTATATCAAGGAGATCGTTCGTCTTCATGGAGTGCCCTCAAGCATCATTTCTGACCGAGACACGAGATTTACATCTCGGTTTTGGCAATCACTGCAAGGCGAATTGGGAAGCAAGCTGCAGATGAGTTCAGCATATCATCCGCAAACTGACGGCCAATCTGAACGTACCATCCAGACACTAGAAGATTTATTGAGGACATGCGTCCTAGACCACTTAGGCGCATGGGATGAGGTCTTGCCACTGGTGGAGTTCACATACAACAATAGTTTCCAATCTAGCATTGGAATGGCGCCGTTTGAAGCTCTCTATGGGAGGAAGTGCAGAACGCCACTTTGCTGGTTCCAGGAAGGGGAGAATGTAATAACTGGACCTGAACTCATCCAGCAAACAACCGAGAAGGTTAAATTGATCCAAGACAGATTGAAGACGTCCCTGAGCAGGCAGAAATCTTATGCGGATAGAAGAAGGAGGCCTTTGGAGTTTGCTGCAGGAGATCACGTATTCTTGAGACTGAATCCAATCACTGGAGTGGGAAGAGTTGTTCGTCCAAAGAAGCTGTCTCCCAAGTTCATAGGACCGTATCAGATTTTAAAGAAGATTGGACCAGTAGCCTATGAACTCGCGTTACCTCCTCAATTATCAAATTTGCATCCGGTCTTCCATGTGTCTCAGCTTAGGAGATACATATCTAATCCTTCTCATGTCTTGGAGCTGGAAAACATTCAACTGCGCCAAGACAGAACGTTGGAGCTACAACCAGTCCGCATTGAAGATGAACGTACCAAGCTGCATAAAGGAAAAGACATCCGTTTGGTAAAGATTGTATGGGACGAAAAGACTGGAGATTCAACGTGGGAAGTAGAGAGTGCAATGAGGAACTTATATCCACACCTATTCACGGGTAAGTTCTAAATTTTCGAGGACGAAAATTTTTGTAGATAGGGAGAATGTGAGATCCTTAATAATTAGCTTAAGTTAATCCTGGCACCTCACCCTTAATGCTTGCCACCTCATTCCCAGCCATTTAAAACCCACTTCCTAATCTGATCACAATTCTGTCTGACGTGCACGAAGCACCACGCTCATCATTCTCTGAAACATTAAAACGCACTAAACTCTGCATGCACACACGCCACTTGTCACGTTGGAATCTTCTAAATCAGAGTTTGGTGTGCATGTGGCAACCTGTGACACGTTCTTCCAATTGAACGTTGGTTTAACCAAAACCAGACTTTTCGAAAACTCTCTCTCACTTGCACGAACTCATCTTCAACCTCTGAACTCACCCTTTCATCTTCTCCAACTTCTCTCTAAAAACCCTAAACTTCTCTCTGCTGTAATCCTTACGTTTCTTCTCCAATCGCGTTTTCAGCACCGTAGGAACAACCACTGCACTAAGAGCTATCCATTAGACCGAACAGCTTCAAAGACTGACACTGGTAAGTCCCTTTCGTAGTTCGTCCTTAGGTTCTGGAAAAATAGAGTTTTAGTTGCATGCAAACTGGTATTCTAAGAGTTCTGTAATCTGTGGTTAGATTTGGTTCTGGAAGAGTCAAGAATCCTAAGCAAAACGTAGTTGGACGAAGCCATTTTTATACATCTAGAACAAGCTTGAATTTCAATCCGGGTAAGGGAAGCTTATATGTTTAATTTATACTGTATGTTGAATGATCTGAGTTGCATGAATGAAGAATATAAGATTTGAGATGTATGGATGATCACTGTTATTGTGCATGTATGAATTTCATGAAGTTGAGCTGTTATGAATGGTTACTGAGATCTGATATGAATTCTGGTTTTGATTGATCTGTTATGGATGAACACTGACTTTTATGTATGATATATGTTGTTGATCTTGATTAAAAAGCATGTTGAATGGATTATGTATGAATGGAGTATGTTTATGATATATTTGGAAGGATTTGGATATTGAAACTGTATGATAATGATGTTGAAGGTGAATTAAATCTGGAATGAATGTTATAAAGTTGGAAAAATGAAATCTGGAAAATTCTGTTAAGTTTGAGAAATCTGGAATTTAATCTTCCCTTTTATGAATGACGCTCGTCACTGTACGGTCATAGACCGTTCGGTTTTTCAGCAAAATAACTTAGATTTGGAATTCCTTCATTTGGAAGGAATTCTGCTCGAGAACGAGCGTCCCCAATTTAGTGAATGAGCGTTCGTTTCAGCTCAGCTTAGATAAATATTTGAAACCTTACAAATACGTGACGTTCGGCCTTAAGTCGAACGTTCGTCCTCAGTGACGTTCAGCCTCATGTCGAGCGTTCGTCCTTAATGTCGTTCGGCCTTATGTCGAACGATCGTTCTATAGAGCGTTCGCCCTTATACTGAACGTTCGTCTGAAATGGCGTTCGGTCTTATACCGAAGCGTTCGTCCTAAATAGCGCTCGGTTTGTATCCAGCGTTCGTTCTGATTTGTGCTCGGTCATTGACCCAGCGTTCGTCCAAGGAGGGTTCGGTTTTATAACTGAACGCTCGTCCTTATCATTGAATTCTGAGCGAACGTAACTGGCGTTCGTCCAAATTGTTAATTAACGTTCGTTCTTTGACTGGCAGTGTTGTTTTCTGAAATCAGTTCATATTTGGTTGTTTATCTAAATACTTTCTTACTGGTTTATCCTTTGGATTCTACCTGGATTCTTTACACTTAAAATCTTTCTAAGTATCATCCATATTTTCTAAGATCAGTACCTTCAAATTATTAAGTGTCGAAACGAATTAAGTGGATAAATGGTTCGTTTCTTTTGTTCAGAAACGAGAAGGTAGGAGTACTGTAACATGTTGGTCCCTATTGATTAAATGGTGAACATTCGTGAATTTAAGAGAGTGGAACATAGAATGAAAATGTGAAAATGAGAAATGTTTAATGTGGACGAATGATATGTTGAACGAATTATTGGAATTGGATTTTTACGAGCGTTCCAGGGAGGAACGTCTCTTATATGATTGAATATTGAATTGGTAAGGTATGACTGTGGTTAGTTAATGCTGGCTTGGTCCATCCTGATATTCCGTGATACACCTCTTCAAGTAGAAGGGGGTAGTCATGCGTGGGAATGGCAGGAGGCTCTAGTCCATTGAGTACTCCGGACAGATAGGGTTAACCTCGAGTGGCAGCTGGGGATTGATCAGTTACTACACCACTCGGGTGCAAGGACGCCTGTAACTACATGGTTCATACAGTCCGGACGGTCTGTCTTATTATATACCTTTATATGATTATTATTTGATGAATTACATGCTGTATGTGTGTTTAGAAATGTAACTATATGTGTTGATTGTATAAATTAAATATTATAAGCTTACCCTTGCATTTCCATTGTGTTGTCTCTTGTATATGTACGTCCGTCTTGTCAAATGCAATGATCATCCGTTGTGGATGTGAGCAGATGGTGATGCATCCCTTGAAACAATGCTGGAAGAAGAAAATTTGGACGACTCCAATCTGGTTGAAGTTGAAGTAAAGGCCGAGCCTTAGAGTGCTCGTTGTAGTTAGGCTGTATATGTTAGCATAGTTATAACGTTCGGCCAATTATTTTGTAAGGCCGTTCGCCTTATTCATCTCAGATGTATTTTGGTGCTCGTTAGTTTATGTATTTAAGAGCGTTCACTCTTGGTTTCATTGTATGCGTTTATACGCGTCCTCTGTACTGATGCCGTTAGGCTTTTAATCCTGTTTTAATGCAAAGACTGTTTGTGATTACTGTTAATTGTAATTAATTCTGAATTATAGTGATTACTGTATTTTGGGATGTTACATTAATAAAATAAGGAAATAAAAACATTAGATTCTTATTTGTGAAAAATTGTGTAGATATAGTATTGAATATTAAAGAATATATTAGAAGTGGACTTTAAACTTAATTCAACCCCCACAAAATCGGTTTGTAAGGTGAGGTTTGCACCTCACTTATATATTATAATTTAGCCTTATCTCTAGTCGAGGTGAAACTTCCAACAGAATATATCATTATTAAAGATTGAAGAATATTTCAATAAAATTAATTACCAAGATATTTGATTATTTTAAACAAAAAACTAATATAAATTTTAAACTCAGTCAAAGTCAAACAAAAATGTCTATTTCTACATATAAGATGTTTGATAGAGTTAGAAGAACACACTTTTAAAGTATAAGAAATTAATTCTAAGAAAATGACATAAACAAATACTCATTCTAAAGGCTATATATTAAAACTTATTAATCTTCATAATTATATTTTAAATTTTAATGGGCACACTATGTATTAGATGATAAAAAGAATTGAATGTTTAGGAAATGAATGTGTGTTTTAAAATAAAAGAGAGTTGTTAGTTACAGTTGAGAAAAAAAAACACAAGTGTTATTTGTCCTTTGTTTTTTATTAAAAATGATAGAACATACAACGTTGTTGAGTTTGACTTCCCAACCAATATTCAAAGTACCAAGAGAAAGTGAAAGCGAAGTCTTCAAACTGAAGCCATCATTAAGCACCAATCTATGAATCTCCTTCGAAATTACATGAAACCAAACTTAAACTGCGTGTGCGGGCTACCTCGTATCATTCACTACGCTTTTTTTTTTATCACTCTACTTCAATTTTTTTCCTACATTAGATATAAACAAAATAAAAATGACATTAATTTATTAAAATGTAAACTTTAAATCTAATTAAACTTCACAAAATCGACTTGTAAGATATGATTTGCATTCTCTTATATACTTTCAATTGGTCATATTTCTAATTGATGTGAGACTTCGAATGCGTTAATCCTTTTTACAAACACCACTCATGTATCATCAACATCGTACTAAAAAGTTTAGAAGAGTCATTTGTAAATATATATTTCTTTTTTCAATTTCTGCACGTTTTTTAAACATAAAATTATAATAATAGAGTGATGAAATATCAAAACTGGCAACGTATTACTTTAGTAAATTAAAGACAGCATTTACTTTAGTAAATTTGTTTAGGACTATGGTTGGACAATTTGATTTTATAGAATAAGATTAATTTGTGGATACAGAAGGAAGTTGTCTTTCCGAATGAATCGAAACACGCAATAGTGATAGGCAACACGGCTCTATGAATAGAAGGAAATGAAAATGGCGGGTCTTATTTTTTATGACCAATTATTATCATATGCAACCTTCTTCAATAAGTGACTTTTATTTTCAATATTCATCACTCATTAACTACATTTTTTTTTCTTATTAATAAGCTTTGCAATTATAATAGCTCTTGACTTTATAAGAGAATGGTACTTTGTACTCAATTTTTTTCTCTCTGGGTTGTTGCACATGTGATGTGATGTACCTCAACCCAAAATGTATTCAAAATAGATACTCAAACTAAAAGTAAAATTAAGACTATACATACTTTTCTATATCCTCCTATCATATTCAAATTCTTAACTTCTATTCATCCATCGTATATAAGTAATTAAATATACCAAGAATATATATAGAGAATAAAGAATCTATTATGTTTAATTTCTTTTTAAGAAATAGTATATTCCATGTAACAATGATATATATTGTAATTTAATATTTTTTCTTCTCTTTTTCTCATTGATTTATAAATGAGTAATGATATCATGACACACTTTTATATTTATTTGATATAGACTATAAGGATAAAATAGTCATAAAAGTGTAAACTTTTGTATTGTTTCAAGAAAAAAGAAAGTAAAATGTAAGTAAGGATAGTGTCAAATGAATGTAATAAATTTAGGTGTGTAATTTTTTTAATAAATACAAGGTATGATAAAAAATAAATATTGAAAGCAACCCAACATAAAAGAGCAGTTCACGAACAAATACATAAAACAATTTACCTTCCTCTTACCTATGTGAGATTTATTCTTGTATTTTTATTTATTTTTTCATTCACATCTTGCAATATTTTTTGATAAATAATTTAATATATCTTAGTACTAAATAATAATTAAAATTACACATGTAAAATAATATATATATTCATGAACTAAATGCATATAACTTTTTGTAGATATTACAAATGTATTAGGACTTTTATTTCAAGATAATATTAGAAACATCTACCAATAATGAGTATTTGATTTTCTTTTTTTCCATTTGACTCAACATTTTAGTAAAATATAAATTGTTATTAAATTCCTAACTTGGTCACACTAAATCATCTATTTAGTAGTATTTCTACTTATACAACTACAACGTGTGTGAATTATTTATAACAATAATCAACAATTACACGTTTTTATTACAATTGAGCAAAATTTAAAATAATTTCACATAAAGAAATATATGCAATGAAAATAATCATTAAATTAGTATGTCATTTGAACAACGATTTATATGTAATTTGAGTGATATGACACAGTTTCCTCTAATCACTTTTAGTGATATACTTAAAGAGGTAAGATAATTTATGTGGTCTCTTTCTCACTTGGATAAATAATATATAATCTAAAAGATTATAACGATAAATATATGAAAAAGCTATATAATAAAATTTTGAAATGATGATAATTTGGTTTAAAATAAATAATTATGCGTGAAAACGAATAGAATATCAAAATTTTAAAGTATTTTTTGCTCCATATAATAAATATTACTATTTTAAATTATATATAACTTGAAAAACTCCCATAGGCTACTTTTGTTAATACTGTCATTCGCAGAGAATACCTTGTTTTGGTAAATTCTTTTAAAATATTAAATATTTAAATTGAAAACTCAAAAAAAAAATCCCTCTAATATTTCTCTCTTTTTCTCCAACCTTAATATTTGAACTATATTTTATAATGATTTACTACTATATACTTCATTCACAAATTACACTTTTTCTATAAATAATTTATTCTCAAGATCCTCTTTATTGTGTCCCAACAAATACTGTATTTTTTATCCCTTAAAACGATTTTCCAATCATATCCTATGATGTGGACGAATTCATTGATTTCAATTATTAAACATAATTAGCATACTACAAAAAATAAATAAATAGAATAAAATAAAACAAACTTATGTTATTTAAGTCAAAATACGTTTATGACAAAAGTAAACAAATAATAATACAATAATATTATAATAAAAATAACGGTCCCTTTCAGAAATAAGAAGCGAACAATTGATATGTATTATTATTGAAGATGAATTTGTTCATTTCAAACTAAGTAAAACCCTTCTTTTATATATTGCATAAATACTTTAATAATTAGTAATATGAACTATATTTAGAAGAGAGTAATTAATATTTATCATCACCTTTTGAAAAAAAAAAGTATAATTATAATTAAAAATAAGTAGGTTATTTAATTTTATGCGAATAATTAAAAAATTTAAAACCTACAAAAGAATTATAAAAAAAATATATCAAAATTCTCTCGTTCAAAAACAATACACACAATTCCGGAAGGGATATTTACGATTTGTTCAGGAACAAAAGTCACATATTCAATATACTCTAATTTTCTAAAAGATTTGTTTTCATTATATCATTTTAAAATTGAAGGTAATATTATTACTTTTTCAATTTTTACGCTTTTAATATGAGATGGTATCTGATATTTATTAATTTTAAATATAAATATTAAATGACAAGATAAAAAGATACATAAGAATGTACGATCTTTTATATTTTCAAAAGTTTGAGAGAATTGAGAAAAACTCTAATTAATTAAACTTGTATAATTTATTTCCTTCGTTGGATCAAAAGGCAAGGGCAGAATGGGAATGAGGAAAAAGAAAAAATTGTATATATATGGAAGCACACTCCGTGACAGTTGGTTGGCGTGGTGATTCATTTCCACAAGATGGAAGCGTCGCCGCCACCACGTACCATCCTCGGTAGGTACCAGCTCACGCGATTCCTTGGCCGCGGCAACTTCGCCAAGGTCTACCAGGCGCGCTCACTCGTCGACGGCGCCACGGTGGCCGTCAAGGTCATCGACAAGTCCAAGACGGTCGACGCCGCCATGGAACCCCGCATTGTGCGCGAGATCGACGCTATGCGCCGTCTCCAGAACCACCCAAACATCCTCAAAATCCACGAGGTTCTCGCCACGAAGACCAAAATTTACCTCGTCGTCGACTACGCCGGCGGCGGCGAGCTCTTCTCCAAGCTCTCCCGGTGTGGCCGCCTCCCGGAGTCTCGGGCGCGGCGCTATTTCTCCCAACTCGTCTCTGCGCTCCTCTTCTGCCACCGCCACGGCATCGCGCACCGCGACCTCAAGCCGCAGAACCTCCTCCTCGACGCCGCCGGCGACCTTAAGGTCTCTGACTTCGGCCTCTCCGCACTCCCGGAACACCTCCGTGATAACCTCCTCCACACCGCATGTGGCACGCCGGCCTTCACTGCGCCGGAGGTCCTACGCCGCGTCGGCTACGACGGTTCCAAGGCCGACGCTTGGTCCTGCGGTGTCATTCTCTACAACCTTCTCGCCGGCCACCTCCCCTTTGACGATTCGAACATTCCTGCCATGTGCCGCCGAATATCCCGCCGCGACTATCAATTCCCGGCGTGGATCTCAAAATCCGCGCGCAGCCTCATCCACCAATTGCTGGACCCCAATCCTAAATCGCGAATTTCGCTTGACAGAGTTTTCGATAACAGATGGTTAAGGGATAAGAAGCATGTTTGCTATAATGTGTTGGAGGAGAGTGTTGTGGAGTCTGATTTATATAACAAGTGCTGCGACGGTTACAAATTGGGGATGAACGCTTTTGACATAATATCAATGTCGTCGGGGTTGGACTTGCGAGGGCTGTTCGAAACGACGTCGGAGAAGGGGAGGCGGAGGGAGAAGAGGTTCAGTTCGGAGAAGAGCGTGGGAACGGTGGAGGCGAAGGTGAAGGAGGTTGGGGAGAGGTTAGGGTTTAGGATTGAGGTTGGAAAGAACGGTGTAATTGGGCTAGGAAAGGGGAAAGTGGGTTTGGCAGTTGAGGTGTTTGAGATTGTGTCTGACTTGCTCCTTGTTGCTATTAAAGTTGTAGATGGTGCTATGGAGTTTGACCAACTTCATTGGGATGATTGGAAACTTGGCCTTCAAGATGTTGTTCTCTCATGGCATCACAATGAGTAGAGCTCCCAACAGCAGAGTACTCTGTTTTACTACTGTTTTGCACTATAGAATGATCAAGTCTTGTGTACATAAGCAGAATCAGTAGCACAGTTTCATCTCAGCCTTTTCTCAGTATGTGCATATCATTGACTTTTGTTAAGTTATTTTATAAATAAATCACTCTGAATAAAATCATGGTTTTGTTAAGCACACAGCATTTTGGTTCAGCTAGAAATCGGTTTGATGGATTGTATGTTACTAGTTTTCATTAAGGTAGAAGTAAAAATTACTTTCTCTTTAACTATATAATTATAAAAAGTGCTTTGTGATTAAAAATCCACCGACACTGATCTTGTCCTAATCCATTTTATTATATAATATCAATTATACCGACATATGGTCTATATATAATAGTAAATTTTTTAAAAATTGGGTACGAACATAAGTAATATATATTATTACATTTTATATTTTTTTTATTTTAAAATTATTGAAAGATGTTTTCCATTACTAAATAATCTCAATTTATTTTTTATTTTTTATCACAATCTTTATTTAACAGTTTTTTTTCCACCTGAAATCGCGCATCATCAAATCAAGTTTTTATGGTATACATGGTAAGTAATATGGAATTTTAATTATATATAACTAATTAACAGTTATATTCTTTCTATATTAGTTATTGAAAACCTATTTCCTTTTAACATTTAATCTTTATAATATAATATTTACAATAAAACTAAAATACAAATAAAGTACAGAATAAATACAAGTTTTTACGAGTATAACCAATCATGCACCCCTCACTGACCCTGTTTTGAAAAAAACATTCGTTTCAGTTTACTTTTCTCTTTCTCCTTTATTTTTAAAAAATTAATATGAGAATATTTCTCTCTGAAAAAAAACTCAGCCGATCATCATGGTGTAACACAAGCAAAAGAGATATACCGCTATAAGAAAAAAGATAAACACTTTGGATTTTCATGTACTTAAACTATTTATGAAAAATAAATTAGAAAAAGTCTAACATATTACCTTTTATCTCTAATAAATAAATCTATTAATATTTATGACAAATCAATTAGCCCTTCTTCCAATTGCATGTATTGGCACATCACTTCACTTTTACAATGAATACCTGGTAATTTAATGTTGTAACAAGCAGTCAGAAAGTAGAGTAAAAGATTTTCATGAATTAAATATTTGACAGAGTGAATTTAGTAATGGTACCTTCCAGATAAGAGGATCAAAATCACGTCTTGACAGCCTCTCTGATACGGGGGTACCGATGAGCCCATCGAGAGAAGCCTGCAGAACAAGAGTTAGAAAATGCAAGGACCTCAAAAGCCTTTGGTGCTCTAATAACTAGCATTACAGTAAACATAATCACCAGATGAGACAATTTCTGAAAGATCCATATCCTCTTTAGTACCCTGCAACAGATAACCAATCAGGTGTTAGCACGGAACCGAACCATAACTCGTAGATTTGACAACACTTGATATCAAAATCAATGCATGAGATGTATATGTACTATGTATATGGATTCAAATCATATCTTTATCATAATCAAATCATATAACAAAAAAATAAAGACAGAAAGAGACCAAGGATTTTCAAAACTTAAAGGATACTATTCAACAAAGATTGTTACACAACTGTTCTATTTGGCGTGGAAAGACACATTATTGAGATCATTGAACATAAACGTATATAGGGCATAAATAGAATTACTTTTGCCTAATTCTTTACAAAGTAGTTCGGCTGCAACAGTATTTTCTAAATAAACAATGCAACTTTAGACAAATTAACAATTAACAATGAAAGGGCAATGCACCTGTTCTGATGAAGTCAGACATCTTGCAATGAGCAGATAAAGAGTGCGAAGAGTGCTATAGTTGAAATCAGGTCGATTCAAAAGAGCCTCTTCTGATGTATACTCAAAAACCAGTGCACAGATGCTTGCAGCCATCATCATACTAGCCATTTCATCAGTGTTATCTACAAACCATGTTTCAACAACTAAGTTAAGATACATGCTTTACTTCATACTGTCAATTCATCAAATGAAGTAAAAAAAAATAAATGGTACTTGTCAGAGATACAGTCAACAGTAAAAGGATCGCTAAGCAACATACATGAAATTTCCATGGTGAAATGTTTCTAAGCATTCCATCTAATTTACTAGGATTTTATAATTTTGAAAGTCATAATTCTCTCATGGGGCCCTGTCACACATAACATAATAAACACTGGCCCAAGCGTGGCAAGATCCTGTTCAAGAATACTTGCCTTCCCTTTGGAGATTTGATTATAGTATCTCAGCATGACTGAACAATTCCCTCCGTAAGAATTTTATGTTTTTTTCTCCACTGTGAGATCTAATTATAAAAAATTACCTTCTCTCACATTCATTGATGATAAAATACTAGTTTTGATGTTAAGGGTTTCACTCATTGTTCATTCCATTCCATATCACCCAAAAAGATATAATATTGAAGAATACAAGATAAACTCAGTTACACGGTTTTATTAAACAAAACAAGATTACTATCACACAAAAATTAACAACTGTAGTTGGAGACTAAAATCTCATAAATCTCACTAAAATCTCATACTTCCAACATGTAACTTATGTTCCATATATCATTGAATACATGTAACTTATGTTCCATATATCATTGAATCCCACCATGCTCTGCAGCTCCCACACCCTAGCGGGCAAGTTGTGTTCCTTTTGATTAGTTACAAGCGAGCACAGCAATGTTGGTATCACCACTTGAACTACTCGTTTGCAGCTGAGACATGGTAAAAAATTCTCATACTAGTTGATAAGAACCTTTAGTGAATCACACTACACAAGAGCTGGCCGTTGTAGTCAGAGGGCTCAAAGGTATAATCAAATACCTCCAGTGTGGAACTCAAGTCCCACATCTTGCTAGTGGATCATAGCAAGATTACATGCCTAGTTTATATCGTCTCAAGAAAAAACTTTGCTTCACTTTGGCTTTTCAGCAAAGTACAACTGAAAAAAAATGTTCGTTTTACTGTATTTCTGGACAAAACATCACATCCTCCCACAACTAAGTTTAAATTCTCATGTATGATGATTATAAGAATTTTGTACATGATTCAAACCCTAAGGCTACTCTCTCACATTTACACCAAAAACTGATCTGAAATTTAGCAGTAAGGTACAAGGCACTGGGGTAGTCAAGCCTGAGAAACAGAAATCTCCTGCTTCAATAGATACATACATGCTACTTAGGTACAAGGCTATTCTCGCACATTTTAAATATGCTTGAGAAAACACTAATTTTAATGGTTGCTGACAAGTATCGTACCTGACCAATAAGCTAATGCTTTAAGAAGACGAACAATAGCAGACTCATCCAACATCATATGCATTTTGTCTTTCTACAGTAAAAAAGGTGATACTCGTGTCAAATTTTGCAAAATCAATATATTATTAGAAGGCTGGTCACTATGATAAGAAAATCACCTTCAATAGTAGGTTCACTATTGTATCACACGCCAAAAAAATGCAACCATTGTCCTCAAGAAAAGCATTTGACCCAACTAACTTATTGAAGCAATCTAAAACCTACAAATAAAAACAATATATTTAGCAGCCAGACAATAAAAATTGTTCTGTTACTACTGTTATTGAATGATGTTATTGCAATAATTGAAGGGATTACTTGTAAATATGTATCTTGTACACACGTGAGCACTCTTATTTCTAATGCAGAAGAAAAACGTTAATAAGGAACAATATTAATAACTAATAATGTGCAATATTTTCTAAGATATTTCCTTACTTAACGTAATCAAACTATATCATATTTCCCTATTTAATATAATTAAATCATATCTTGAAGGCTTTCCATCAAGCTAGTGCACATGTATCATGAGTCAAGTTCCTTACGAATGTCATCAACACAAAACTTCCTGATAAACTTGGTGAACATGTCGGTTGCTAGAGCTAACAAAGTCTATAATGACAAAGCTTCACACGTTGGTTGGGTGCAAGTGTGTAAAGATCACGTGTTTAGGAACTTGCAGCCCATAGCAGTTGTTGACCTTTAGTCAGGCAACATAGTGGTCCCTCGAGAAGGGTGGTGGCTCTGATTGCAAGGTCACATTAGAGGTCAAAGGATGCAACAGGTGAACCGAAAATGCTTGGATGGTGTAACAGCTGCCAAGAGCAAAAGTGATCATAGAGTAGGACAGCTAAGGAGGAGAAAAATATGATCAGAAGACATGACGACTGCCAAAGAGAAGAAATGCTCACAAGGCATGGCGGTTACTAGAGCAAAAATGCTCAAAGAAAGCTGCAATTGTCATAGAGCAAAAATGTTCCCGCGGTTATTGTTTAGCCAAGATGAAAATAAAGAAGTCAGAATCACAGTCAATGAACGACAACAACTACAAATCAAAGTGACAAAGCAAGTGAATGACACAGAGCGACAAATATAATCAGATACAACAGAAGAGGTGACTAATTAGAGTTTCAATTTTTTTGTTTAAGGGAACTTAGCAGTGGAATAGTGGCAAAGCATGTTGACGAGGATGGTACCACTCTGATATCGTTAAAAAAATTATTAGTAACCGAGCATCTTATGTGCATTTGAGTAGTCTTATTATAATAAAGAAGAAATACAATAATAAGGAACAAAATCAATAAATAATAATGAGAAATATTTTCTAAGATATTCCCCTGTTTGATGTAATCAAACTATATCTTTAACAGCAATAAATGTGAAAGCCATGTGAGAATATCAAAATGAACTACACATCAATCAAGCAATCGTTAGACTCTTGATTTACTTGTAAGGATAACCTTTAAGGAAATGCATTAATAAGCGAACACTAAAAAAGAGGAAGGATAAATGGAAATTTTAAATTTAAAAATACAAGTATTGGAACCAAAAAGTAACTCACAGCCTCAAGTCCTTTGCATGAAGCCAAAGCTTTGCATCCTTCAATCTTCATAGTAATTTGAGACAGCATAGGTAGAAGAAAGCAAACAGAGTAGAAGGGCCTGGAACATAGAATTAAATTATGCAAATGCTCCACGATAAAGGAATTTTCTTTTGCCCATAATTATCTTTGAAGATACCTTTGTTCATCTTCACCTTCAATGGAAAGCATATACCCTAAAAGATCTTGAACCTTCTCCTTGCATGCTAGGGGTGCTTCTGCAAGATAGCTGAAACAAAAACTATCCAAATTAGCATAAGATGAAGAAACAAGGTGAAAATTGATGAAACAACTATCTAAATTAGTTTAAGATGATGTATACAATTGCAATTTGCTTCTAGAAAATAAATTAAATCTGCATGCTTTTTTCCTGATACTACACATACATTGTGTTAAAAGGTGGACTTTAAATCTAATTCAACCTTACAAAACCGGCTTATAATGTGAGACTTGAATCCACTTATATAATATGAAATCGTCTTATTTTTAGTTGATGTGGAATCTCCAAACACACCCGTCACAAAATATATATATCTCGAATGTGAGACTAAATATTAATGAGTGGTCTAATAACGACAGTAGCAAGTAACACGATAGACCCAACAAATAATAAATCTCTCTAGGATAGACTCTAACTCATGACTCTGATACCATATTAAGAAGTAAACTTTAAACCTAACTAAACCTTACAAAATTGGCTTATAAGGTTGAGTTAAGCTTAAAGTCCATCTCTTAACATAGGATTAGAGAATCATAAGTTAGAGTTTGTGCTAACGAGATTTGTTCTTTGTTGCGCCTATTGTGCCACCTGTTATTTGACTGTTATTAGACCATCCATTAATATCTAGTTTCACGCTCGAAATGTATATACCTTGGCATGAAGGAGGTGTGTTGGAAATCTTACATCAATTAGAGATAATACGATTTCATAGTATATAAATGGGTACAAATCTCACCTTATAGGCCGGTTTTGGAGGGTTGAATTAGGCTTAAAATCACTTCTTAACACACGGCAATGATATGACAGTGAAAGCATGAATAATATACAGATTAAGAAGGTCTATCATTGTTAAAACTTTTACATAACAAATGCCACACCAATATATGAAAGATGTCTTCCATATATGATTTGACATAAATCATTGTTAATCCATCAAGAGTCAAAGTAAACATAATTCAAAAGAAAGCAACAGTAAAACATACCTCCCAATAATTCGCACTGAAGCAAGTAAATCATCCCCTTTCTTTTGCCCATGTTCCTGTATGATTTCATAATTATAATTTGCTATAAGTTTGTAAACAAGATAAAGAGAGTAGGAGAAAATAATACTATAATGAGATGAACTGTATATATTTCAGAATGCAGTACAAAGTATGTTAAAGAGAAAAACAACTGGTATAATGAAAATGAATTGTATAAAAGACAATGAGTCTCTGGTTACCCAAGTATTTATACTACAGTTGCCACCAACAATGACTCTGAACACTAATAATTAAAATTACATTAAGCAATTAAACATCAGCCTTACCTTTGCATCTTCCAAATACTCTAGTACAACAGCAATTGTCTCGTTAAGCTGGAGAATCAGCTTTGTTAGTGTGCCTTCATCTAGGAGGTTTCCTGTAAAAGAAAGAGTACGATGAAGATGCATTATACTCAATTAACAAGAACTTAACCACAGAGACATGTTTCCAAAAGTGTCAGCAGCACTGGTTTCAAAATGTGAGACAAGTATCACATTACCAAGTAATCAAAATCACAATAGAAATAAAATCCGAATTTCCAAATGGTATCCATATCCATATAGTTTACAATTGACAATACTAGTTCACTATATTCACTGTATGGGAGTACAAACAACTAACCAGCATGATTAAAAATTACATTATGTTGAAACCTTTTAGTATCATTTGAAATGTAATTAAAAGCCATGTATTCATATTCTCACCCATATACGTTCTAAAAATGCTGCTGAAAATACTACACACTCTAATCTTCACATTTAACAGATAATAGAATTGAGAAGAACCCCTCCAGCCCAAATTTATCTTTTATACATACATACGTACGTCTCTGTGTGTGTATTCAAATTAACGTTTGTGATGAAACAGAATTTAAAGGCTGAGTGAATTGGGTTTCTTTGAATATACCATCATTTTCCTCAACATTTGATATTAATTTTATTATCTTCTCAACCAAAGAGTAAGCAACAGCCACATTATGTTGCTTCGTAAAAATTGCTTCAGCAGTAGCTGAAGTATCCTGAGGCGCTTCATATTTCAAATATGCCAGCTCATTCAGTAGAACAGCAATTTCGACCCTTGACTGCTCCAAGACAAGCAAAAGGCACCTAAAATGGGAAGGGGTGAGAAAATAAACCAAGACACTCAATGCAGATGAATAAAAAAATTATTAGCAAGCACAACTTACATGTTAGCTGAAGCTGGATCTCGTGCATCATTTGTGTTTACTTGGCTAACCAACCAATCCTCTCCATGCATGGAAACCATAGACTCGGCTAAAATGAGAGCCTGCAACCTTTCAGCAGGAGCTGTACATGAATAATAAATCAACCAATTCATACAGCTTAGTGTTTTATTGTCTTAAAAAACCATAATGCAGTACAGTAAGATAAGAACATCTAATATAAAACTTCAGATTAACCATATGAAAGTGCAAAGAGGAAGTGTCCTTCCATCCACAACCTTTCCTTCAAACCAACCACCTAATTAAAACTAACTCTCCAGACTAGAGAACAGGAATTAGTCCATAAAGTGTTCAGTTTCTTGCCACAACATAGCCTGCTATCTTTAAATCTTTCAGTATGCAAGATCAAACAAGTATGTAATTTGTTACAGCATTTATATGGTGCATTTATAAATACTGTAACTTGCATTTATTTTTTCATTCATACTTTTATAGCTTCATATGTTAGCACTTTTATTTGGATTTTTTTTCCTTTTAACGTGATTTGCTGATGTGGCAATGAACAATTATTGAAATAGGGAACTGAGGAGGTTGATTACAGCCTTTCATTTCCTCTGTGCGAGTGTAACCAACCAATGCATATATGTGCTAGTTACGTTTTGCAATAGACAGATTACCATCAAAATATTTTTTTTTGTCAGTCTCTCATCTCTGTTACTCTTATCCTTGAACACAGGGAATCATTCCTTAAATTTTAATTCCCCAGTCCATAGAGTTTTCTATACTCGGAGTTCATTCTCGCTACATACATTCCATCTCATTATTTTTATCAGCTGAGGGAAAATTGCTAAAATTACAAGTTTAAAGTACCAAATGAAAGAATGCATCAAGAGAAACTGAAACAACAGGTAAAATGTACTGTGCACATAATTAAGTAAATTGTCTCAACATACCAACACGGTTCTGCAGAACAGCTATTATACCAGTGTGGATATTGGTTGACCAGCTATCTTGAGGATGTAATCGCAGGGCATTACGAAGTTGTGTCTGAAAACGTGGATTGCTTGTAGTCAGTTGCAAGGTAAATGAATTAAGTTGCACATACATAAGTTATAAAAATATCAGGAAAGAAAGAACTGCAGAGGAATGACTAGAATATGGAGAACAGCATCTAATTTCTGATCTAGAAGTAACTTGATAAAATATCAGGAAAGAAAGAACTCTAAATAAACCAAATTCCAGGGCCATATCAATTTAAGTAGATTTTATCTTCATGTATACTAGAATATCATTATGCCATAAAACCACGCCAGAAGGAAAACAAAGTAAGACAAGATCACATACAGAATCTTTTGAGGTAAGAATGGCATTCAGCAAGTGGAGAGCTTCAAATTTCAAGGAATTGTGCAAGACAGCAAATTGCCTTGCTATTGCTGCCACCTGTAGAGGAACGTGTCAAAAATATTGCTTCACCAAAGACATTATATATGTTTATTTACCATGATGCAAGATTACTTAATAAAAATGAAAACAAATTAAGTACCAAATAGAAATATTATAGAAACACACTTACAATAACTGAAATGTCAGATAAGTCATTATTCTGGAATATTTCAAAGGACATCCTACCCAGAATCAATTGCAGAAGTTTGAAAGATAATTCCATCAAATGTGAACCTGCAAATTAGGAGCATATGTTTATAATTCCCATGTTAGTAGATGTGTTATATACACACTAAAAATGTGGTTTTTACATATAAGAACTAGTTTTAAACCCGTGCCTAATTATTCTGGACCAATATCTTGTTGATATCAGTTACAGAGCTCAAACACAGATACATGAATAGTACAGCCTTGTTTACCAATAAATTCCATTCCCAACTGTTGTGCATACTGTGTTAGTGTATTAACCTAATACAAAAAATTAAAATACACTAACTGCCAATGGTTTCACTCAGTCCCTTACTTTTCAGTACGGTGAAAGCAAGCATTACCAGCAGACAATAAAATCTTACCGTCTTGCAAAGCACTCATTTGAGAAGCTAATATCTTGATGCCTTCAGATTCACAAAATCTCGTGATTCCATTTCCAGAAGCAGCTGACACCAAGTACAAAAACTCATAGCATTCTTGAAGAACAGACGAGCCAGACCTTAACAAGAGATTAAAAAATAAACAAAAAAAGGACTAGCCGAAGGCAAAAATAAGGTGTATGAAAGCAAGTGTAGATCATTACTGGGTGGATATTACTTCTAACACAAGTGGAATATTCAAAACCATGTCCTCCGAAGAAGCTATATCTGGAACGCGACAAAATGCAGCAAGAACAGTGATAGATAGGCTTAAATATGCATCGCGATTCTCATTGAAGCCACTTCCCATACCTAATTCAAAAAAAAAAAAACGTGAAAAACACATTAGAAATGAATAAAGAAGGAGCAAGAAAAAAGTAAGTACCAGTTCTAAGAAGGCGATACAGAAAGCGAGGGCCAACCGCATCATACACTCTCTGAAGAGAGGAGTGATCCTCAGCTTTGCAGAACTTGGTGACGAGAAGTAGGCCAGCAAGACGCTGTTCGTCTCGCTCTCCTTTCAGCAGTTTCAAGCAGTCCTCCAGGTTGGGACTCTGAGTTCCCTTCATTCATGAACACCATTCACAATTTATATATTCAGAAAACAGAGAGAAACAACGGAAAATGCATAGATGAAAGTGGTGTAGGAAGTACCTGTTCAGGTTCAATGGAAGGTTCCGCCCTCATCTTCTCCTCAGACGTTGGTTCGGTAAAAATTCAAACGATTTTCACCTAAATCAAACCGTAATAACTGTTATTACCGAGCAAGTCACAAATTGAAGTCCACCTAGAAAGCTACCTAGCGGGAACAGGGAAGCGATGGTGGACTTCCGGAAAAACGCAGGGGAGATTAGTAGAGAAGAAAGAAGAAAGCACTAGAGAATGAGAGTAAAACGAAATTAAAATTAAGTAGAAAATATTATTCAATATATATATATATATATATATATATATATATATATATATAAAATAAAAGGTAATAATTTCTAATTAAAATTTGAAATCGAAACAGCTAATTCTTAATTGTAAAATTCAATTAAAAAAATCATTTTTCCCGAAGGCAACACAACACCACCATAAAATTCAGTCTTCCGCAGCGTAACCCTACCCAACCTCGCGTAGCTTCTACCCACAAACTGCCGTAGGCGACGACGGCGACGGCGGGCGACGGCGAGCAGAACAAGAGTGGAACCCTAATTCCCTAATCTGTGAGTTTTCTTCACTCTCCGATACCAAACCACTAAAAAAAGTTGAAAAAGAGAAGAGATAAAAGTTCAAAAGGTATCTTTTGTTAATGTGAATACAATAATTCATTCTCTTTGGATATTCTTGTAAACCCCACCCTTTGTGATCTCACTTCTTTGCGTGTTTAACTTCCCAATTTCCTAAGAACACTTTGCACATATTCATGTAATGTGTCAGTTGGTGGCTTTATCATATTTTTGGTCAAATACGAACACTTGAAATTTATAAGCTGTTTATACTGTTTTCCGAAACTAATCACAAATTGCATTGTTTTGTAGTTCTCCTACCTTGGATGCTTTTGTTACGGTAGCCAGCATATTGATTTTAACACGGGATTTGCAAGTCCTATTTGAAGTGATTAGTGGGGGAAGATTGAAGTTTTGCTTTGAAATAATTGACATTGATTTTATGAATAATAGTGAGTTGGCGGTTGGTTGTCACTTCTGTTCATGTGGTAGTTGTTGTTTTATGTGAGAAGAAAAAGCGATACATTTGTAAACTTTTGCAAGTAAAATGGCAAACAGCAAGTATGAGTATGTCAAGTGTTTTGAAGTTGAAGACGAGGTCATGTTTCCCAATATCATCCTTGTTTGGATCAATGCCTGTAGCCTTCATAAACCTTATGATCTAAACACGTTGAAGCTGATGAACTCTTGTGCTGTTGAAATTCTTGAAGAGTATGCAGATGTAGTCTTTGCATATGGATTTAGCGATGAGTATACTTTTGTATTGAAGAAGACCTCCAAATTTTATGAAAGGCGTGCTAGCAAAGTGTTGTCCATAATTACTTCATTTTTCTCCTCTGTTTTTGTGAGAAAATGGGGTGAATTCTTTCCGGAAAAGGAACTGCAAAGTCCTCCTTCCGTCCATGGGCGAGTCATACCTTGTGCGTCCACAGAAGCCCTTCAAGCTTATCTTTTGTGGCGGCAGAATATTTGTCATTTGAGTAATCAACATGAACAATGCCTTTGGCGTCTTGTTGAACGTGGAATGAATGAGAAGGAAGCATGGGATTTTATCAAGGGTTTTGACAAAAGTGATCTAAACAATCTTTTATTCGATGAGTTCAATGTCAATTACAATACACTAGAGCCAATATTCCGACAAGGTTCTTGTCTTCTGAAGACAGTGGTAGAGGATGTTGTGAAATACACAGATAACGGTGCTCCAATTAAAAGGCACAGACGGAAGATAATCCCTGTGCATTCCAAGAAAATAGCTGGAAAGAGATTTTGGAATGAGCATATTGTTCTTTTGAAGGAACTTGGTGGTTTTATTGAAGAGATTAACAATGTGACTCCAGAGTATGTGAGATCCTTTGAGTTTGATAGCAAATTGATGCCATCTACATGGATTGTAGTTCGAATAGATGGATGCCACTTCCACAGATTTTCTGAGGTACATGAATTTGTGAAGCCAAATGATGATAGAGCCCTTAACCTGATGAATTTGTGTGCAGTTGCTGTCTTAGAAAAGTTTTGGGAGGATATAGTCTTTGCCTATGGGGTTAGTGATGAGTACAGTTTTATTATTAAGAAAACCTGTAATCTTTACCAAAGGAGAGCTAATAAAATGGTTTCAGCAATTGTGTCTTTCTTCACATCCACTTATGTGATGAGATGGAATGAGTTCTTCCCACAAAGCGAGTTAAAATACCCTCCTTCCTTTGATGGGCGAGCAGTGTGCTATCCATCTACTGAGATTCTAAGGGACTACCTTTCATGGAGACAGGTGGATTGCCACATCAACAATCAATATAACTCTTGTTTCTGGAAGCTAGTTGCATCTGGAAAAAGCAAAAGGGAAGCTCAGAATAGTTTAAAGGGTGCTCAGTTGCAAAAGAAAATTGAAGAATTGGCTATTGACTACAATAAATTACCAGTCATGTTCCGACAAGGATCCTCAGTTTATAGGGACAAAGTAGACACTGTTCCAACTCACGAGGAGAATGGTAACTCTTTTGAAAGTAAAGGAAAGGTCATTGTAGAACATGTTGACATTATTGGACCAACCTTTTGGTTGGAACACCTAAACATCCTTGATGAATAGATGCATGTGTAGCCATTGAGTCTCCAAATTAAATTTTTACTTTATTTATTGTTGATGGAAATTTTTACTGGTTTTGTTTCACGTTCTAGGTTTTATATTTATATTTTCTCATTTAATTTGCTTGAAATCAGAAAGTGCTACATATATTTTATTGCTTAAAGTACAAATACGCATGCCAAACCTATTTCCTTTTAACATTTAATCTTTATAATATAATATTTACAATAAAACTAAAATTCAAATCGAGTACAGAATAAATACAAAATTTTACGAGTATAACCAATCATGCACCCTCACTGTCCCTGTTTTGAAAAAAACTTTCGTTTCAGTTTACTTTTCTCTTTCTGCTTTATTTTAAAAAATTAATAATCGGTATATTTGTCTCTGAAAACAAAAAAACTCAGCCGATAATCATTGTAACACAAGCAAAAGAGATACCGCTATAAGAAAAAAGATAAACACTTTTGATTTTCATGTTCTTAACTGTTAATATTTATCAAAATTAAATTAGAAAAAGTCTAACATATCACCTTTTATCTCTAATAAATAAATCTGTTAATATTTATGACAAATCAAGTAGCCAATGTAAGTTTATGAGCTTAACACCGATTTCTCCATCTGAGTGGTAGCCCTTCTTCCAATTGCATGTATTGTTAGCACGGAACCGAACCAAAACTCGCAGGTTTGACAACACTTGGTATCAAAATCAATGTATGAGATGTATATGTACTATGTATGTGGAATTCATATTAACTTTTTTTCTTACGTCTTTTTACAAATAATAGTCGTAGCAAATGAGATTGCGAGACTCAGAGAGCATGTTCAACAAAACAGAGGAATGGCAGTTCAGTTACAATTAACACTAAAAGGAAGACCAAGACCAACAATGAGCAATTTGATATCTCAAATCAGAGTTAGAACAAGATATGTTTATTTTTATTGTCTCGGTAATACTTTAGAACGATCAACAAATTAGATAAAATATTTGTTCATTTCAAGGCACAAAACTCCTGATATAAGTATTAAAAAACTTGACTTCCCTTTACGGAAAACCTCAAATTTAATGCTTGTAAAGAAAGGAGTTGGGAGAACTTTATCCCTAATCCTACATTGACATGACTCAACATGGATAAGTTGTGATTTATTGACTAGTAAATACTAAGCGTATCAAATAAAGTGCTAAATCTAAAACTTTTGTAATTTAGAAAAGCCATTCATGGTTGTACATCGTAATTTCTGTAAGGCTACTCTTTCTTTAAGTATGATGATTACAACACTCGCGTTTAGCAAATTTCTCATTTTGTTTTTTTCTTTAAAAAGGATGTGGCATGTAGAAAAATCCTGTCAACTTCATCCAGCTTTGGTAAGTCTTGGTCCTTTTCCATGTTTTTCGAATTCAGAGACATTTGTCGTAGATGCTCCTCAAAATCAATTGTTTCTCCATTGCTTTGCTCTGGAAACTTATCAAACTCGTCCAAATAAAGAGGTTTTTCCTCTTTGGTGAAATTCTCTACATCCGAATCTGTCTCAAATATATCTGATAACTTATCGGAATCAGAATCCAACTCAGAGTCATTATCTGTCTCATCTTCTGTGCATCCAATGTTATCATCCATCAACTCTTGGTGTTTATCTGAATTGTCTAACTGAAAATTTGAAATTCTCTCTCTGTCAATGTCCTGGATTGCGTCAGAAGCATATGTATTACTCTCTGCTGCTCTTTTGAATTGCGCTTGCAGAATTTCAAGTTCTTGCTCTAGTCTTGGAATATGTCTCCTCACAGCACGGAGAGCATCCCTGTATTTGGATTTATCCAATGCCTGCAAAAGATGAGAATCAACATCATGAAGGCACCGAAGAATTTTTAAAATAAAAAGAAACATCAAATTTTGTGAAACAGACAAGTAGCATGAACATGAGTGATTGTATGTATGCATCAAAGGTCCGCAAATGCAAAATTTCAAACGTAGCCGTGGTTGTGCAACTGAAGCATTATGTAGTAGAAATTTCACCATAAAATTCTGGACAATGAAAGACCAAGAACTGTTGGAGGATTTTGAAACCCCACACCCAGTTAAACTCAATTTCTATTCTGTATTAAAAAGTGACTAAAAATTTAGTACACAACACAGTACCTTCTTTCTCGAAAGAGACACTCGTGGAGACATAATCTCTGTTGGAGGTTGTGAGTAGTTTTTCCCTCTGTACATTATTATTGTGTTATCTTCATGAATGTCAAGCACTATACCTCCAGTCAATCTTGCCAGCTCAACAGCAATGTCCTTAACCTCCTCTGCTGAAAATGTCTTCACCACTACTTTCAAGGTCTGATGTTTTTTCCAATGTAGATGCATGTTCAAAATTACACCTTGGTAAATTCCTCGCCTTCCAACTGGCACATAATTTTTGCATTTAAGGCCCATCTTTAAGAAGAAAAAGTGCTCTTCCGGTGTCAATATCTCAGGATCGTGGGTTGTTTCAGAAGATTCAGCAGGCTCAATCTTTTTTAGGGCTTCACAAAGTCTCTCTTCTTTCTTTCGAGCCTAGAATGATGGAGAAAACACTGTATGTTCAATAACTGACGCAACAAAATCAAATTAAGTTTTCATAACACTTTTAACTGTATGATGTATTCAATTACGGTATGAATAGTTTGTACATAGAAACACTAGGATCAACCTTCGTTTGAGGAAAAAAAATGTCTTCTTCAGACAAACCCATGATGTTGTACCAAGATCAGAGAAATTTTATTGGAGTAGGCAGGTTGAAGAGTGTTCAAACCCCTGAAGTTGTCTTGTGTATATATTTTTATCTCTAGATCACAGAAATGGAAAAAATAGCTTATTGGTCAGAGTTTTGGTTGAATGCTAATTAAAATGGTTCTGTCAAGCTTACCATGTTAAGACAATCTAGGTACGATCCACTCCTTATCCAGATCTTGGATGTTTGGGATCTCCTCAGCAGACTGGGAGAGGACCAGGATCTCATGAATTCCTGGAGGAGGGGTTTACCTCAAGTATCTTCTCCTATCTCTGGATCACTTTGAGAATATGGACGTCCACTGAATAATACTACACGTTCTGATTTTTCCTAATTTTCATTCTACTCTTGGTCCAATAGTACCACTCATATAATGAGTTAATTACATAGAACCTCTTACTCACCCTTGTTTGAGAAAGATAAGTGGGCTCGACATTATTACCCAAGGGCCATTAACAAAGTGAAAGCAACTAAAATGTTGAAAATGTGACGATAAAGCTAATATGGGTAAGAAGAGTAACTAGGAATGCATATCACCTATTCAAGTAATTAAGTGTCTCTTAGTGCCTGGTTTGGAAGGACAAGAGTGGTAGTACTACTTTTATTTAGTATTAGAAATTACTTTTGTTCATAAAATAACTTTTTCTCTTCAGAAAAGACGGGTGATAAAGGGGTGGCTAGCTAGAGTCAATTGACAACTGATAGAAATTGGGAGGAAGAATACAGGTTTCTCAAATATCTTGATAAAGGAGAGAATTTTATGTACAACATATCCGTCTGTATTACGTAGATACTATACTAGGGCAGAGATTGATTTTTTACAAATAAAGATTACATTTTTACCCTGATTTCTGGTTCTGTACCTAACAATGTCTTATCTCTTAAAAATCTAGATATCTTCAAACACTATTTACCAAACATATTTTGACAAATTCTATGAAAATTAAAAAAGACAAAAAAAAAATACTTGAGGAATTAGATGGAAAGTTGTTACCTTATTATAAAAATGAATGCACTAAAATAATTCTGTAAATTAAAGACTGAAAGATTTAATTCATGTTTATCTTACTGAAATTATGTATTTAAAGATTTGAATAGGTTTAGTGCAACAATCCAACATTCAATACAGAGAACCATAAATTTATTTTTATCTTTATTGACAACAGGACATGGTTTAAGAAATTTAAGCAGTTCTATCTCTAAATTATTTTCACAGAATATTGCTTGAAAGGCTTCTAGTGTTCCAGTTGATTTCATAAGCAAGTTTTAGCATACATTAGAAGAAAACACTATCCCATTACAAAGTTTCCAACAGCAACAGATTTATTTTTATCAAGAGCATCACTATTTCATGAATATGTGACAGAATCCTAGTGTTTCAGACTAAAAGGTAAACACAAGCCATGAGTAGTATGAAAATACTAATAAGAAATACAAACCTATGTATAGATATTGCAAGAACAGGGAGGCAAAGGTGCAAAAAATAAAGAATCAGCAAAATCATACGTACTGTTTGAAAACAATAGAAAGGTCCATATAAAATAAAAAATAAAACTTACCTTCAACAATTTGTATAAAATTTTTTCCTCTGATGTCATCCTTTCATACTCTTTCTTCTTCTTAAATCTAAAGAACTTCAGCCATCTTACAACTGCTCTTTTCCCTTTCAATTTTTTCTTATTTTCTTTGGCATTGCCATTACCCTCATTACCACTCGGGGCCTTCTCAGAATCCTGATAGTGTTTCTCTGCAACCTTATTGTTATACTTCAGAAATGAACATGAATGAAAGCCTATGCTTCCCAGGATAGAACATGTTTTCATATAATAGAGCTGATAAAGAATAGGTTCCTGGCCACGAACCTTGCACACTACATAGTCCAAGCTACAGCAGTGTAAGTCAATATCGAAGCAAACTTCTGTTTCAATTATGTTTCTTTTATTCTCACACAATATTACAAGCTAAACCAAAGAAAAAAAAAAACTCAAAAAATTATTAGTGTAGTAAACTGAATATTACCTTCCAATTTCCTTTTTATATTTTTTACTATAATTCTAAAGTTTATCTTCCTAGAATCCTCATTTTACTTAAGTAGGCAAAAATCCAATATAATAAAGTGCAATTTTTTTGTTTGCAGTGTTCAAGATTGGATAGTAATGAAAACAAGACTAGTCCTTGAAATGTAAAACAATATTTGAAATTAGTACCTTGTTTTTGGAAATGAGGAATTGAAGGAGAGATTGTTGTGGAAGTGAAATTTAGTGAGAGGGCGTAATGCCAAAAGCCTCCACGCCATATTTCCCAATTTCTAAAGGACGAAAATGAAATTCAGCGTAGAACAAACGATTACCACATGCTTGCTGGCTTTGCCCTTGTGCACAGAAATGACAACGAAGAGAAAGGTGCTGAATTTATGGGTAGTGGCTGCATAACCTATCTGGGACTGGGGTGGAATACCCACATCATTGTTTTACAAGATTTTGGTGGTTAGCATTAGGAGCACAAGGGGGTTGAGTTTTAGAGGAGGAGTTGGTATTGTTAAAGATTATATGAACACAAAACAAGAAATTTATACGCTTCAAAATTTCAATCGCACTCACTTTTGGAATGTAAAGAGAGAGAAAAGAATCTCAAGATCTCTGAACCTGGCCACGGCAACAATAAGAGGAAGCCAAAGACTGATACTTTAGGGAGAAAACCCAATTTGATTTTGAAGCTCCAAAATGCCTTTTTGTCATGGAAACCGCCATTCAAAGCCCTTGGTTTTTACCTTGCTCTATTTCAAGACTAAAATATATTTCAAGTCTTGTATAGTAGATTTATTTTTTATTTTTAATTTTTATAGAAACAATTCTTAGATTCTCAGTTTTAATAATTTTTTTATGGATTTAGTTTCTAATAACATTTTTAATTTTACAAAATTATAATTTTCATGTCAATTATTCATATATTATAAGATATTTATGTAACTTTCTATTACATTAAAAAAATTGTGTAATATATATATATATATATATATATATATATATATATATATATATATATCATAAAAATAGTTGCATATTAATAAATTTATGTAAGTTGTAAACCAATTGACGAAAAATTTAATCCTCAAAACGATCTCAACAAAATCGGTTTTATCTAGAAAAATCTCATTTATTACTCATGACGTAATAACTTGAAAGAGAATAAGAATTATTTTATATACGTGAATATCATTTTCACATAATTTTTTTTATCTTAAAGTATGATTTAAATAAAGTTGCACTATAAATTTAGTACAAATAAAATGAGCCTGTGAAAAATATAAACTTAAACAAGTTACGCTGCAAAACATAAAATTAAATAAAGTTAATATTTTTAATTAATTATAATTCCATAAATTTAAATAAAGAACAAGAAATATATAAAATTAAACTTTAAATAGCTTTTCAATTATTAATGTTTATTACTTAATTCTTTTTAAAATTACTGAATACAAATACCAGATATCTAAGAATAGGAATACCATAATATTTATACACAGTAATTGACAAGTGGATAATTAGAACGCATGTATCTACTATTTACGAGTATTTAATAAAAGTATTCATCTTTATCTATTACTAATTTTATTCTTTGATATCCATTACTATAAACAAGCATAATGTTTATAAAAAGTCGATATTGTTTCGTGGTATAATATTGCAATACCATAAATCAAATTTTTAATATCAATAGTATTATACAGACAAGTTTTATTAATAGTAGGAAATTTTAGAAAAATAATCATTTGATTAAAATTTGACTAACTAAAGGGGAGAAAAGTAGAATAATATAGTGTGGGATGAAAGTCATGCTAGATTATAACTTCCTCTTCTATGAGATTTAACATATTCATCCTTTTCTCTTTGGAAGAAAAACTTATAATCTAAGTGTAACAGATAAAGAAAGTGTAGTTCCTCCATTTTAGAACACCAGTTACTTTAACTTTTCTACAATATTTTTTTGATGAAATATTGAACGAATGTATCATATCTCAAGGTGAATTGGACTATAAGCAAATGAAATAAAAAAACAATATCGTTAAATAGAAGTCGAAAAGAAATAAAAATTACGATTTAACTTCAATTGAAATGTTCTTAAAAACAATATTCAAGTGAGTCTAATTCTGTAACGTCAGCTTGGGGCTGGAAAATAATGTGTTTTCCATTGGCAAGAGGACTGCGAAATTAGGAAATTGGTATTTCTTAAAAATAATAAACTTTTAACCTAAAAAACAAGTAATTACATTCATGTCATTAAATTTAAGTTGGCAAAGGAAATAGAGATGTGATTTTGTTTAAAAAAAATCAATAATGATCAAATGTTACAGTAACTGTGGTTTCCTGTAAAATCAATTATGAAAGGATATTTGAAGCTTTGATAGGACTTTTTGTTTTAACATGATCATCATATGCTTTTTCTTATCCAATACTGATTTTAAAATTCCAGCTCTAAAAGGCAGAATCGAAAAAGAGTTCCATGTTTGCAACACTTTTTCAGAATAGATAGTCTCATCTCAACTATTACATAGTATATTGAGATACTGAAGTGCATATATACTGTAGTAAAATATTTTAACTAATCTGGATAAAGAAAAAGCATAAAAAAAAGAAAAACACCACATTAATATTACAGCATAATTGACATCATAACATTTTGTTCAAGAAAATCAGATGAAACTTTATGATTTAATGATATTTAAACAAGGGAGTTATGGTAATTTTGAAAAGAAGGATGAGAGGGTTTATGCAATTGTGCTATACTTGTAAATAGAAAATGAAAAATTTTAAAACAAAGGAGAAGTGATTCAAATTTTATTGAAATTTGGCGTTTGCAATTTTATAGAAATAGAATGACTAAAATTGTATAATTGGGGAAAACCAAATGGGGATGCAACCATACTTCTCTGGTAGCTTAGCTTTCCATTAGATCTGCCCGCAACAAAATTACTTTTTCTTCAAGCTGAAAAAAGTCAGAAAAAAGTGATAAATATACTAGACATAAATAATGAAAAGGTCTCCCCCAAAAGATAACATGCAAAATTGCTTACTTTCTATTGGGATGAAAATGTAAGCTTAGACTTGGCCAAAACAATTGTCAGATTCAGGCATTCCATAGAGTACATGACCGTTTGAGTCCTAAAATGGGCTGAAATACAAAGAAAAAGTCCACATCTGTTTGAATTGCATGATATTTAAGTATGTAACTCTGACAAATAATAATTGAGTACTGACCACCAGTATGTCGAGTAAAGACTTGCATATGGAATAACAAACTTTCCAGGATAGAGTTTCATTTAGTTGCAAAAGGCACTAGAATGCAGCTAAAGTATAAAGTTAGTTCAACATTTTGACAATCATGCTGGCTTCAGGTAATAATGTTAAAGTATACCTGAACAATGAGGTGTGCAGGATTAAGAACCTCTACTGACAAACCATATCTTCTCCAAACAACAAAGAAGCTAGCAAGTAGGACTGATATCCCCAGAAAAAAAACAAAAACATCCCAAAACTGCGCACAATTTATCTGAACATTTACTTAACAAATATCATCAAGCGCTAATTGCACATATTAAACTAAAACAATGGAGGGAAAATGCATTCCAAATACGAACCACCGATAATTAGATACAGAATTAATTCATTGGCCCAGTAGTAATCTATGAGATGAATTTAGTTTGAAAATCTCTTTTGATTAATTTCCATACTATACATTTAAAATATTGGTATGATATTTCTAGATTTCCTCTATTTTCTTACTCATTCTATTCCTATTCCTCGTGTATACTAAATGACTTACGTCCTTGAAATGAGGAAAAAAGGGAAACGCAGTTCATTTAGTTCCAACCAAAGAGTGTCAACACTCCAATTCCCATTACTGACCTTCAAGAATACGCGTAAAAGGAGTCAAAACTTTTTCCCATCCAAGAATCCTGCAAACAGGGGAGAATTGTAGTTATGACTAGGTAAAAGTATGCTCTTTCAAATCTTGGAATTATTCTGGCAGAGAAAATGGTGAATTAAGAAATGAATAGCAACGTGCAGCAACTCTGGAACAAAATATAACTGATACCAATTTATCCTATCTTCATATTTCATATATTCCCATATACTTTGCCTAATTTTATGGACTTCTATACAAACTACCAAGCCATATATTATAACAGATTATCATAGAAATTACCACTAGTAATTCTAAATGCCGTGCTTGAAATGCTCCAATCATAGCCTTAGCCAAGTAACCAAATTAAAGGAAACTCAGCACCAGAGGAAAGCCAGACCAGGTATATTTTAGTCATGCTTTTATAATGTAGGCTCCATCGTTAAGCACATCTATTCTTTTGGAGAATTATCTCCTTCAGATGCACATGAGAGTGCCAGCATCCATCCTTGCAAACCATGAGGAGAATCCCTTTTCACCATTACTTCTAGCCTGCCAACCGCCCGCTTTGAAACTCCACAATTCAGCAAAATGTTAGCAAGAGCTCTAAATGTGAAATCGTCTGGTTGAATGCCAGATTTTATCATTTCCTTGAAAGTTTCTGTAGCTTCCCTTAGCCTCCTATCCACAGAATACAAACCAAGCACATTATTATAACTCAATACATCAGTCAAAAGACCTAGTCTTCTCATCTGTGTTGCAATTTGAATGGCTTCATCCAATCTTCCGATTTTCTTATACATACATAGCATCATTGCATACGAAAACTCATTTGCAATTTCTTTCTTCTTCAAGCTCTCAAATATCTCTATTGCTTGTTCAACCATAACAAGTTCAGTATAAAGATCAATCATACAATTAGAGGAAAATATAGAAGGACCTTCATCTGACGATTGAAGCAATTTGTATGTTTCTTGAGCTTCTTCCAGGTAGCCTAATTTAGTATACAACTTAATTAAAGAGTTATATATAGTTGGATTCCCTGGCAATCCTGCCTTTCGCATTTCATTAACATATTTGTTGGCTTCTTCAACACTTCCCGCATCAGCAAAAGCATTGATAAAAACACCATAAATAATCACATCAGGCTGCACGGCGTATCCAAGCATCGTTTGGTACAATTCTTCAGCCATTTTCAATTGCCCTAACTTCGCGAAGCTTTTTATCACAACACAATATGGAACACAGTCACTCACAAGTCCTGCTTTCTGCATTCTTTCAAGATAAGATCTTGCATCACGCGGCTTGTCAGCACTGGCCAAAATATGTATAAGAGAACCGTAGCTGCATTTGTCTGCGACAACACCAAATTTCTTCATACAATCAAACAATTGGCATGCTTTATCATAGCATTTTCCTATCCCATAAGCTTTAATCATTACATTAAACTCGAGGACAGTGAGCTTCTTCTTTTCTTTGCAGCACATAAATACTTTCTCTGCTTCTAAAGTGTACCCTCGCTCTCCATAAGCGTCAATATTAGCAGAATAACAGGCAGAACTAATATTCCCAGCTAGGTGAAACCTCCTGAACCACAACCATGACTGCTCAAGCATACCTGATTCTACATACATTCTAGTCAAAGCAGATTGGGTGACCTCATCAATTGCAAGATTCCTTTCATCCATCTCCCGTACAAGCTCTTCCGCTTCTTGGACCATCTTCCTTGGCGAGTATGCATACAAGAGGATACGGTAACTCACAACATCTGGCTCAAGGCAGGACTGTTTCATCCTTGCAAGACATTTAGCTGCCATGTTGACATTATTATTCTTAATATAAGCCGAAATGAGAATGTTATACGTCCAAGTGTCGGGTCGGCACCGAAACTCTCCCATTTTCTGGAACAACAAACAAGCTTGTTGTAGCCTTCCACAGTTTCCATATAAGCGAATCATTAAATTCAGTGTCACTGTATTCAAGGTCATGCATTGTCTGATCATCCTAGCAAAAGTTTCACATGCTGCGCGAAATTGACCACCCTTCCCATACGTGTCAATCAAGGTAGTATATGTCTTCGAGCTTAAACAAACATCGGCACGTGATCCTTCATCACACACTGCAAAATTATGACTAACCCCTAATCTAAAAGGTTCACCTCTAATCCATCTTCGGAAGAACTCTTCAGCTTTTCGGAACTCTCCCCCCCTCTTGTACAACAAAACAACAATCCCCATGGTGACCTCATCAGGCTCCATTCCTTGATTCTGCATCCTCTGAAGCCAAGCAAGAGCTTCTTCTTTGAGCCCACCTTTGCTATAAACATCAATCAAGGTCCCATACGTGGAATTCACAGGTGCAACCCCTTTAGCATTCATTTCACCCCACAAATTCTCCACAAGCCCCCACTTGCACGCTCTGCCAAGGGTCCAGAGCATTATGTTGTAGTGAATGACGTTCAAGTCATAGCAACCCTTTTCCTTGAACCACTCGAAAATCTGCAGAGCCCTCTGCCAAGAGACCTGGGCCTTCAGAATTGCACTGATTTCCCTGCTGGACAGAGTCTCCTCCCACTGTCTTAGAGCGTTATCCAAGTCGTGAATGGTGTCGAGAGCGTGGAGAAGGGAAGGAATGCGTCCACCGTGAGAGACCCATCTCGTCGAACACGTGGAGTGCAGCTTCTTATCGACCCTCTTCTTTGGGGTGCTGGAATCAGCATTTTTATCCAAACTCAGTTTGTTGAAAGGATATTTATTCGGAGAGTGATAGGTTTTAGTCGGAATGAAAGCAGAGGAATCGGGTGGAGAAGGAAGTGTGGTGGTGAAACCCAAAAGATTGGCCAGCATTGGTATCAAACCTCAGTGCTGCAGAGCACGACGCCGAGAGACTTGCCTCTGCGCTTTCGAATTCCTTTATCTTATTCTTTCGTATTTTTTGATGTGCCAATGTTCTTTGGGCCCTCCCCTGATCCTAAACATTTAAAGAAGGCAGGGTTTTGTACCCCCATATTTTCTTTTCCCACCCCATCTTTCACGTCATAATTTGTTCTAAATATATTTCAAAATAATAATAATAATTCAAGACATCTCTAAATTTTGCAATTCAGAGAATATTATTATAGAGAACATAAACCAAAATAACACTAGATTATCCAATCTAGAACTATATTTTATGTTACATAATTCAAAGTTATATTTCAAATTACATAATTTAAACAATACAATGTAATCCAAAATTATATTTCAAATTACGGTAGTGTAAACATTCCAACTTACATCATTCAAAAATATATTATGAGAATGACAAATTAGCTCATTTTGTATACTATGATACTAAAAGAAGAAAGTAGAGGAATAAAAACTTATATTGAAAACAATACAAAATAATTTAAAAATTGTATGGAAACTTTATAATAAGTGAAAAAAAAATACCATTCTCCTTAGTCCTTATCGTGTTTTGAAAAAAGCACATCCACACTTAAGAATGTTTGGAAGATCGACATAAATGTTTTTTCTTCTTTCGTTCCTATAATTTCTTCATTCATATTAAAAATTGTTTATGCTTTAGAAATATATTGTGTATCCAAAAATTGTATAATTTCAATAGGCATTCTTTCTAAATCCAAAAACATATTTGAATTTGTAAATTATGTAATAAAAGATATATTTTCAAATTACATAAAAATATATTTCAAATTACATAAAAATATATTTCAAATTATACAATTCAAAATATATTTGATATTTAAAAATATATTCTAGAATATATTTTATATTGTACAACAAGAAATAAATTTCTAAACTATGCAATTTAAAAAATATTTTGAATTATATAATCCAAATATATTTTGAATTACATTATTGTCAGATTTATAAATTTAGAAATATATTCTAAATTGTAAAATCTAGAATAGTGTCATCTAAAATTATTTTTAGAGTATATAATTCAATATATTTTTGAATTTCAAATTATACTACTTAAAATAGATTAATATTTCCAGCTTAAGAATAATTTGAACTTCTATTCATAGATGCTAAAAAATATAAGAGTGCTAAAAAGATTGCTCGACATAAAAACAATCATCCTTGGGTTGTACAAAATCTCAAACAAAATTATCCGCAAATAAATAAATAATGGAAAATTCGGTGATAATTCAGTGTCTCATGCTTTTAATAACCCGAAGCTACAACATTACCTTGAGTGAATTATTCTTTTTATTAAAAATAGATAGAAATTCCAATTACAAATGCATTATGCTCCACACTCCTTTTCAGAAATAAAATATTCCGCCCCAATATTACAATAACATTAATGGCATGATGGCTCAAGTCACTTGTCTGAAAATGCATCTCATTTGCAATACTTGTTGAACCAGATCGCAATGTTAAGGTAGCTCTCAAAGTCGGACTGTGGTCTGAACAAAAGTTGAACCAAACGATATTATCAATTGCAATTATTATAAGAGAAGTAATCAAGAATAATGACAAACTGTGTAAAGTAAAAGCCTTAAACTTTAGTTCTTATAGATTCACAAATATGCCATTTTGGTGCCTGTAAAATTTTAATCTCAAAAGTAATTTTGATCCAATGTTAACATATAATCTAATTATTTACAAGAAATGTTATTTATATGCATGTGATAATAGTGTCAATTACTCATTTATGTATAATATTAATAGTAAATTGGACGATTAACCTTAATATATGTTGTTCTCTGACAGATATATTTGAAATTTTCTGTTAACAACTCAATGATATAGTAGCAGTGGACCAAACCAAATCAGCAATTAAAGTCTAATAGGGAACAAACGTGGATTTGTACTAAACTAAAATCATTAATTTGCAAAACAGCTCTTCTATTAACTTCTCCAAAATTAGATATTTAACGCATAAGCTAGTATTAATTTATGGAGAAATTTATTTCACTATTTTTTAATATTGTTTTCGCTAGTGAACAAATTTACCTGAATAGGCCATCATATAGACGAAAGAGAGATGTTTGTGTTAAGATTTGTTTACCTTTCAATTCCATGAACATCATTTGGAAACACGATGACTTTTGTTGGTACTCCTTTCTCCCTTAAAGCCCGAGCATACTACAAATTTAAACAATATGGTTTTATTTATCTGTCATACTGTTCTAGTTTATAAGGCAAAATCACTTCAGAGTTTGCAGCTATATGTTGAAGCTCAATAATACTTACTTGTAGTCCAGTCGAAATTGGAACACGGAGATCTTGGGCACCAAGTAGAAAAAGCGTTGGTGTTTTTGCCTGAACATATCATCAAAATATAAATCGTCAATACAAGATTTTAACAGCAAGCAGCACGAAATGTCATAAACAGACTTCATATTAAGTTGTGTGGTGGATCAGTAACATTGAGACCAGTTTACTGGATACTACAATAAAACTTCATCACGCAATTCAAAGGAATAAGAGGAAAAAATGAAAAAAATCAAAATTCTAGGCAAGCAAAGTCTCATTGATCATGAAAAATTAAAATAGTTAATGCATTTGTTCAAAATATTAATCCTCAACTATTCCTTGATGACAAAACTTCAGGCTTGTTATTGATACAAGTGCTCTTGCAATTGTTATTTTCTAATCCTTTAGTTTGAAGCATGCTTACAATACTGATTAATAATATAACTACAGTTTAATATTCAAAACCATATCTGGGTTGCAGACCTTTGAGAGGTGTGAAATAGGAGATTTGCTATAAAATAGAGTTAGATCCGCTGCTGAAGGTGCTTCAGTAAACTTGTCTCTACCCTCGGTTCCATAAGTCTCCACATAGCACCAATCAGGGATATCGGTTGTACCAACCATCAGTGCAAGGTTACACACAGGATTCCGTGCAGCGGCTGCAACAAATTTCTCAGGTGCCTACAGAAATCAGAAATACATGAAAAACAAAACCACAACGGAATTGTAAAAGCCCAAACTTTTAAAAGATAAAGTCACACCACTATTAAAGTGGATATTAATTTTGCAAACTTAGTTAAATGCCCACCTATATACAGCTTTGTCACATTAGTTAAATTTTTTTATAAAAATTATGCTGAGTTAATTGCAAGGTAATTTCTACCATAGATAAGTTACTTCTAATACCAATTAAATTTTAAAGTTGAATTTATTGTTCCATACTGTTAATATGTACAGTTAATGTATTGTTCAGCAGACATTTCAAAATACATAACCCAGGTTTGTTTAAAATGTTCAAGAAATTCTGGACATCAATAGATGTCAGGGTTCAAACCGCCTGATTTCCCATGTTCATCTATGAAATCACAACTGTGAACAACATACGAAATTTAATATGGTACCAGAGTAATTTCATTCACCATGACTTAATCTGTACCAATCCATTCAAGATAGTATCAAGAACCTAGCAAGATCCATGCTTTCCTAGAGGGTCCATTGCTCGTAGGTTTAAAATTCTTTTAGAAACCGATTTCTGTTTTCTCCGTGCCACACATTGTTTCACTGCTGACATTTTTCCAACAAATACTGTTCACCACAACACTTTTCTGGCACGGTACTCTTCACCATTTTTGAAATATCAATAATATTTCTAGTAGAAAATGAGTTTTTAATTTTGATAGAATAATATATATATATATATATATATATATATATATAAATAAAAAATAAGTTCAGCCATTCTTGTGTAGTTAATCTTCTACACAGCTTCCCTATGTTAAAGTATTATCCTTGCCTTTGTTTATTCCTTGGATAGAAACAAAATTTCGATTTTTTCTGGCAGGTATGGTTCACTGCCAACATTTTTTGGCAGGTATTTTTCATCATTGACATTTATCTAGGGAGCTTTTTACGGTTGATGTTCAATGCTGATATTTTCCCAACCAATTTTTTGGCCAGCGATTGGAATATCGTCTTGTTGAACAATGACATTTTCTGCTCTTCGACAATTAATGTACCCTCTGAGCATTTTTCTTGTTGCTTCTTAGAAGTTGCCATGCTTTCAAAGCATTCATGCTTTAGGGTATCCACTGTATCCTCTGAGAATTGTTTTCTGGCAACTGCCATGCCCTCTGACCAATTTTTCTCACCAGCAGCCACTATGCTGTCTAAGCAGTTTTTGCTTAACAGCAACTGCCATGCCCTCCTACGACATTTGTAGTAAGCTTAACTCATAATACACATGTTCCAGCTAGAGCGGCATGTTAAATTTATTATTTGTCAACCAACTAGTTAACATGATTCTCTTAAGGAATCTTGTGTTAATGACATTTGTAACAAATTTGTCTCATGATATACATGCTCCAGCTTGAGAGAAGTGTAAAAAGTATGGTTTGATAATAAATTGGGAGATATGATATGATTTTACAGGGAAACATCTTACCAAATATTTCTCTATTAGGTATTGATTTTTTTTCTTTATTATTGTATCGCTTCATTATAAATAAGAATACTCATGTGGGTACAGAACACGAAATTCATCATATCCCTTTTCAGTTTCTCTCTTCTTAATGTGGTACCAGAACGGCACCATCCTTTGTGACCCATTTTGTCACAAATACTTTCAACAACAATTATTATGTTGAAGTTGTTGTAATAATGTCAGCCAACACTAAAAATGGATAAGCAGACCTCAGTACCACAAACTAATTCTGTAACTATTCAATCTTGAGCACAAATAATTATGTGCTATAGACCTTTTTAAAGTTAATATAAATCCATGGTTCAATTATCACAATAACTGTTACAATCAGAATTTAAAAGTAACAGAACTAGTTGCACCTGGCCAATCAAGTGGGTTGTTAGAAAGCCACCATGTGAGCCACCAAGAACTGCAATCTTTGAAGGACTGGCGAGTCCCAAATCAATGACATGATCAATAGCAGTGAGCACATCGTTGACATCCTGCATGTACCAATTCATGATCAGATACAACCTCATGAAAAAAAAATATCTCCTGAATATGATAATTGTTTTGGGAGTTGGAACATGGTTTTGAAATATCTCCCCGTTAATATCTCCAAAAAAAATATCTTCTCATTTCAAACTCGCAAAATCACTCTAAAATCACAATTCTACACGATCCCACTGAGTTTACTAAAAAATCGAGTTTGCTTTTGAGTTAACTCGGAAATCAGGACTGAAAATGTGAGTTAACGAGTTTGATAACCATGAGATAGATAACATAACAGCATTGTCAAGTGAAAAATTTAGAAAAAAAAAACAGAAAAAATTACCACATACCTGAGAGCCAACTTTTCCTGGAAGAGATTGCAAGGCTTCCTCGCCAAATCCTACTGAGCCTCTGAGAAATATTATCAAGTAAGCTTAGAACAGACTATATTTAGACATATCTTCATCTATAGTTGGATATCTAAAGCGACCTTATTCCGTTTTACATTAAAACACTTAGCATATATGACAAACAACTTTAAAAGTCCAAAGCTCCCTCTAAATTCAGGATGTGAACTATATAGTTCATAATAGAATTAATACTTATAACTAATGACATAATGCAGCTTTATACACCTAGTAGTGCTATTTCTTTTATGTGTGATTCAAGCTCAAAAATACCAAGTCTCCCAGCACTGATTAGAAAGAGCATCACAGTGAGAATAACAACCCATCTCCTGGTCAAACACTATGTAAAGAATCATCAGGAACACGATTGAATATCAAACTCGTGAATTTTAATTGTATGGCCTTGATCAAATGCTTGGGAACAAAAGAGGATATTCTTTACCTGTAATTAACAATTAACAAGCTATATCCAACCGAAGAAAGATAAGCCAATGGCCTTGAAAAGCTTGACAATAAGACAGAATGTGGTCCCCCATGAAGGATCACAATTAGTGGATCACATGCATCACTTTTCTTAGTTTTTGATGACACAAATATAGCTTCATAAGGTTGACTAGCACCTGAAATTGAAGTGACAGAACGAAAAGGAAGAAAATAAATTCCTCAAAAGAAATTTGAGTAACCTTGTCTGTGTAACCAAAGATCAGGCAAACAAAATGCCTTTGACTTTTAGACTTACTTATTTTAACTCAACTCTGCTATCAGTTTTATAGCTTTAGGGATGATCAAGATCATCTAAACCATCAAACCACTTCAATCTTACACAGAAAATAACTATCAATTATATGTTGCTACTGTTTATCCTGACAAGTTCAGCCACACCTAACCCTACTAATACTATCCATAAAGGACAGGACAGTTCTACTGAAGTTTCTCCGTCTTTATTCTCTATTGTTCCCTAGCATAATTTAGCTTTTCAAAATTTCAATTTCAGCACCTTTATACAGGTTCTATTTAGAGCTTAGCATCATCTTCATTATCATCTTCATGAACCAATCATAAACTTTTTTTCTTTACTTTTTATGAAGTAAGAATGCTAAGGAGAATGAATAACATTCCTCGTATACTATACTACTCAACATTAGATGTCCAATAAAATTATTTGGCTAGGTTTCTTCTTCATTGAGTGTTCAATTGATTATGTTGCAGAACTATTGTAGATATCATGAGCCACATAATGCCACGAGAGTTTACTTTAGCCATTGGTGGCAAGGTTAAGATCTAGGCAAATCCGTGCATTTAATTAGCCTAAAGACTCCAAGTAAGAAAGATACCTTTTGTTAAGCTTTCGGAAGCATCCTTGACTGAGATCTTCATTATATTGGATGTAAGAGACGAGACCGATGACCAAACCTGTAGCCTCCAATGATACAACTGAGCATGTAACACTTTTTTTTAATTAATTTCTACAAATATTCGAAAAGGAAAATGAACAAAACCTTGTTTGAGCACTTAAATATGGGATTTGAGACATCTGACCAACTCCATTCTTTATCATTAGTTGTATTTTTAACAATAGCTCCGTACTTGATTTGAGGAACGTCTACTGGACTGCTAGAAACTATATAAAGTTGAACAAGTTAGAATAAATTAACATGTACATGGTCAAAGACAAATTGAGCAGCTAACGGTTAGTACCAGCAAGAATATTGTTCCCATCCAATGTAAGAAGACTCCAAGAGAAATTTGAGTTATCAGGGGTGATTCGCAATATTTCTCCACTACATTTGATGAAAATGTAGAATGTTGATCGTCATGATTTGCATAAAGATTTACACGAACATAACAAAATGTATTACCGCTATCATAGCTACCTCAGCACATTGATGGAAAGTAAAACTTGATTGCTGTGCCATACAGAAGCTATAACTAAGGTCTGGCCATCGATAAGCCATGGATCACTGAGGATATTTGAACAGTAAAGCCCTGGGAAGCTGCCATCCTCAGCAAACAACACAACTGGAATCTTAAAAATTTGAAATAAAGGCAAAAAAATTTAGTATGAGTTTGGGAGACAAAAAAAGACATCGTCATGAAGCAATAAAAAACAAATGAATATTTCCACATTTATTTTGAAAATATTTTAGAAAATATAAAACTGAGTTCATAGGTTACGTCCGGGTGTTGTTGCTTCAGAAAACTAGTATTAGGTTTTTAAAACATTGCTAACAGCAAGAATTCCTCAGTACAAACAGCCAAATGATTCATGAAATTGATGCTAGACATGATTCTGTGAAAGATACCCATCCATTCATTATCTTCTATGGAAATTGAAGCCATGATTCCAAAATGATAACAAGTTACTGTGCTGAATATGCTAACCACAAAAAACCAACTGGAAAATTCCTGTTTTGTCAGTATAGATACTGAAACAAATTATATAGATTTTCAACAAGAACACTGTCCCCACTCAACCATTACAGAAAAAGCTTTAACAAATAATTTCATGTAAAACCATAAACATACAGAGATTCATAGTTAAAATTTTATATTTTCTAAGAAAAGTTCTTAAGCATAGGATAGTTGAGAAGTACATACTCTCTAATAAAATGAATAAATAAAAGAGAAACAAAAGAAATAGATCTCAGTGGCATCTGTTCAAATTAAAGTTAAATTAGACAACAAGAAAAAGAAATTACCACTTCATGAATTTTAGAAGATTGATAAAGCTTCGTATCCTCAGGCCAATCCATTCTATGAAGTGAATCTGTAGCAGAATGGGCGCCAGAATCAACTGAGCTTCTTGCAGATACAAATACAAGAAACTTTCCATCTGGGCTGGTAGAAAATTAATGCATAGGAATCAAGATCATAGAAATCAAATTCACGCTCATATTACTGATAAGTTTTGCTTAACTTTCAGGAAAAAAAAGAGAGATGCATGTGACTAAAACTGACAAGTGATGATGTGTACAATTTTAGAAGGTAACTAAACTTTCAGGAGAAAGTTTGAGATGATTTGGACAGCTTGTAATCAGCAATATTTCTCACACGTCTTACAAGAAGACATTCATAATAGAGAATGTAATGTAAGTTTCAAGGAATATATGCCTCAAAGATTACTTTCAATTTCTCCAAAAATTGGCAGTTGGTACACAGGTCTAGGGAAAGTCGGTGCAAAAGATTACTCTTATAGAAGTAACCTTACAAGGAAAAAATATATATAATAATGGAGAATCTAATGTCTGTTTCAAGGAATATATGCTTCAAAGATTACTTTCATATTCTCCAAATACGGGTAGTTGACAGACATTAATTCACATGCTTATTACTAATAACTCATTGCTTAAATTTCAAATAGAAGAAAAAGATGAACTACTTCCACATGACTAAAACAGATAAGTGATGACATGTTCCATTTTAGAACGTAAGTAATTTTCAGGAAAATGTTTGAGTTATAGTTTCTCACACATCTTACTAGGAAAAACAGATAATGGAGAATGTAATGTAAGTCTCAAGGAATATAGACCTCAGAGAGTAATTTCACATTCTACAAATATAGGCAGTTGACGGAGAATTCTACAGCCTTTTCAAAAGTATAAAAATAAAAAATATAACTTTGTTAAAATGAAATCATTTTGTGTAAAAAGGTATTTATAATGCTTTAGCCACCACACAGTGGCAAGTATCGCTCTCAGATTCTGGAGATTGATAGCCATGAAAATAATCAGCTGAAGCAGTAACCACTTACTTTCACGATTAGTTAACTCTTTTATCATCTTGTCAATCACCTATGATGTAAGTTATGCTGAATCCTGCTAAGAGATTTCATTTTTCACATCATACCCCTATTTTTTTAACATGTACAACAATCGTGCTCATGTGATATTTGTGAAAAAATAAGGGGGACTAGTGTAATGTAATAGTGTAATGCAATTTTTTAAACAATCAAGAGGTGTCCTGTAGGACCCCAAATCGGTGGGGTATTGGGCAAAATCTGAGATAAATACAAGAGTGCGAGTGTAAAATACTCAGACCAATATGTTATATGCACACCAAAAACTGGAAAACTAAAAATTCTACCTTTTTGTGCCTAGGGTGTGGGACTTCGTTTCAGCATGTGAAAAAAATAGAATAAAAGAAAAATGATCCTGGCTATTACCTGAACCGTGGAAAGAAAGCACTGCTTAAGGTTTGAGTTAGGTTAACAGCTTGAACATCTTCAGTTGAGCTACATCAATCAATACACCTTCAAACTTTAGTTCAGCAAAACCAAACTTAATAAAAAGATATTCACCTTCAAAATGAAAGGTAATACAGAAGTCACTTACTACGTCTCAGTTTCATTTGCTTTTGACTCATGGTGTGGTGCTTTAACAGCATATATTGCACATGGCCTGTTATAGCAGTACTTAATACCAAGTTTTCTTGTCTCAAATGACCATCCAACAAAGACCAAATATTGCATAGAGCCTTCGATTGCTGGAGCCCATACAACTTGTCCAACACTCAAAGACTTGTCAATTCCTTTGACGGCCTGTACCTCTCCACTGCAAAATAACTGTTGTAATTAGCATTTCC